>NC_049201.1:3841092-3858592 GCF_013347855.1 Anguilla anguilla
CCATACATATATCAACATATACTGATGTTCATTTCTTCTCGGCGGCCGGTCGCCAGAAAACTGGCTACGCAGGAAAATTGGATGTGCTGTCAGGAAAGAAGAGGAGTCTCCATCGAGTTCAGACCAGAAGAGGCAGAGTTCGGCCGCACTGACAGTCAGGTTATCTGTTGGAGATTCCAGATAGATAGATTTTACCTGGCTGTAGTTGTCAGCCAGTTTACCTAAGCAGGCGAGCGGTGTCCCCTGTCCGGTCAAGATAAAACGCTTGTTTAACGCCTGCAACGCTCAAGTGTCTGCTTTCTGCCTGTGCGTGTCTCTCGGTTCCGCGTCTGCCTTCTGCGATTTGCCTGCAAGCTTTACCAGCGATGCAAGCCTCTCCCACGCCGGGCGAGAGACTCCGCGTTGCTAAACACAACCTTCAAGATACACACACCCATTTTTTTACGAAGGCTGGAGCAGAACTGGGGCGGAGGGAGGAAAAACCGGGGGTACTTCAATGGCCTCCACAGTGTCATCTACTGGAGAGGAGGGACAATAGCATATTTAGGCGCGTGGTTCGATGCAATTGCATTGCAGTGTCTTACTGATCACGCAAGGACAAGGAGTCCGCCCATTCACTTCTCTCGGTGTTCTGCGTAAGCAGCGCGAGTCTGTGCGTTGCCCGTAGTCCTGTTTTTCATCCCTCTCTTCCCCCGCCCCTCACCGCTACGCGCACGCACCCTCTTTGTGTCCTTCACTGGGCGCGTGCAAGTCGCTGCTGCGAGCCACCTGCATTGCAGCTTGGAGCTGTCCGTTGAAGGCAGTCAGCGACGCGGGAATGGCTTTGCCCAGTACAACCAAATAAGAGAAATAGCCCACATTTAACGCCCTCTGCGTTATGAAAGAAAGAGATGGGACAGTTTTTATTTGTGTGTTTGTGTACAGAAATAATGGTTTCATGTTTTGCCATTTCATTGGCTCGAGCAGATTGCATTTCCAGTTTGAATTTAGGCCCTGCATCATTTTATGAGGGCTTAAAAAAACACTATTTTACGAATGGTTTACAATTTACCTACTGTGTGATGACCAAGCTCTCCAACACACTTTAAACGTGGATTTAAATTCCACCAATCACTGTGCTTCTGAAAGATTCATAGAGTACTGAGAGACAGGAGTTCACCCAAGTCCATTCCGATGGTCTCTTAATTATAGTGGGACCTGTGGTGCCCGGTGCCACCCGGGAATTAAAATCCACTCCGCTGCGGTGCCTCCTGTGAGCCAACTCGGCGTGACTGGCAAAGATTTCACACGCTCCGAGCGATCCGTCGCCTTCTCCCGCTACGGCATTAGCCAATGGCACGCGAGCTAAGCTTCGCCCGACACAAAATGTATAATTACTGTCCGAGATAATTGTCGTGTGGTCTGGGGAAAAAAATGAAATGCTGTGCACTTTTAAAATGCAGACCGTTCGTCACCACACCGACGATTAGCCTACGTAACGCGCACAGCCGCGCCGAACACCTGGTTATTATCCCCGCGTATATTTGCGCGAAAACTGCTGAAAGGGGATGCATACAGTAACGGCTACGTCACACTGTCGGCCTGGGTCAGTGCTAAAACTGAACCGTGGTCCGCGATAGCCTGCGGTCCAGCCTTTGGGATGGGGGGGGGGGGGGGGGGGCAGGGGGGGCGCCGGTCGTGGGCTATTTCAGTGGTCCGTAGGAAAGAACCACTGTCACCCTCAGCAAAAGGTGCTCAAGCAAGCTTGTGTTTTTCCACTGTATTTGGCTCGGTAGTGAGTGATCAGGAACCAGGCCCTCTCATTAAGTGCCTCTCCTTGGAACAGATAAAACAACGAGCGCGAATCCGCAATAGCTGCGACCGCACACGCGCATGCATCCATGTGTGCATGCATCCACGCGCACACCCTCACACAAACAGGTGACCTCCTCTTTGGCTCATGTGACCAACCTTTCCACAAAATCTTGAATCCATTAGGGAGTTATGTGCCTTTTTGTGAGAGGCCACGCCCATCGCCACGCCCCCTCTCGGTCAATCGGACTTGAAAGTTACTCAGCCCTACCTTCGGTCATGACCAACCTCCATGCCAAATTTCAGCCTCCTGGGGCGAAAACTGTGGCCGCTACGAGGTGGGACACTTTTGTGGACCAACCGACCAACCAACCGACCGACCGACCGACAGAGCTATAGAGCTGCGGTCGCAGCTAATAAAACGCATTCCATTACCATTAAGTTGCAACAATGGAGCTTTGGACAAGTTCTTGTGAAGGGTGTAAGAACTACGGATCTGATGTGTAGGCTACGGTGTGAATATTCATAAACACACCCAACGTGGCCTGGTTGATGCGGAGGGAGCTGACTTAACCATCCACATAAGAACGTGAATTAACACGAATTTCTTATTTGATGTGCTACAGAATTTAATGGCAGTGTTAAGTAGCTTTCCTTATGAAAGTGCTTACCAAACTTTGTTTAACACTTGTTGTCCAGCGAGGAGTCTACAGACGCCTCTACAGACGTGTCTTGATGGGTTCGGAGTGTTTCTCCTCCCCGCAAGTAGCGACGCCATACGGTATCAGGCAACATTAAGGGCATAGTTTGTTTGTGTTCAGAACAAATGTCATTAGGGAACAAAGCGATAGGCCCTCTCAGATCGGATGGACACGCGTGCCCAGTCATGGCCTCAGAGGGTATTTAAACCAGGCTTGGAGACCAGTGCGGTGTGGGACGCTGTACCGCGAACTTGTGTTGTCTTTCAGTGACCTACCAGCTGGCCAGTGTGACTTACGATAAAATTTTACTTTCTTCAGTAAAGTGTTTGTTGTCTTGGCGAGTTCCTGCATTGTCCTGACTTCGATTCCACGGGAAGAAGCTGGGTCCTAACAGCCTCTACGAATCATTCCCTCATTTTCCCATTTTTCCACTGTGGTCTGAAGACGCTTCTCTTCAGACTATATCTGGACTAACGAACTGCCACCACTCTGCGGATCATTTCACTTAAATTCCCCTCTTTCATGCCACTCATGTTACATGTACCTCCGTTCCAGCACTTATTGTACTTTGTATTATTGTCCTAATTTTGTAGGTTAGGTGAGAATAATGTTCATTGTGTGAACTGGACTTTGTGTTCTTGGCTATGAATAGCTGTACAAAATGAGTATTGTAACTTATCGAACCTGTGTGTTCCAGCGACCTTTGGTACACACTTCTGTGCCTCCCTTTGAATTAAAGCGTCTGCTAAATAAATATAATGTAATGTAAGTGGCAGGCTCATGGATAAATAATAACTGATAATAAAATATTATTAAATGATAACGAAGAATATTACACCTGTGGCTGTCTCGCGCGAACCTTTTGTAAAATATTCTGTCGCACAAGATTGACAGGACACAGGCACAGACAATGCGAGCCAGGCACGGTTTAATTGTGACGACGCAGTAGGCAGTGACGCGTCGCGTCCGCTGGAAACCGAGCCGGTTTCAATCCGCGACCCGTTTCGCCTCCCTCGTGCCCTGCGATGATTTCCCCAGAGCCGCTGGGATAGAGCCGCGGTGCATTGTGGGTAATTGTCCAACCCCCTGGCGCAGTGTTGAGGCTCCCCTGCTAAAACCGGAGAATAACCGTGCTCTCCCATCCTGACTCTGAGTGCCCTGTTGATGGAGCTGCGAGAGGGAATACTAGCGAGCCAATTTCAGACCTGTTGATGCATGGTCTCCCAAACCGGGGTCCGAGAAGACATCCTGGAGGAGTGGTCTACTGTAATATCTAAAAACATTTTCCCTTTTCCCCCATTTATATTTTCAACAATAACCTTTATATTTTGATGTAAACATTAGATTTACTTTTTCGGAGCAACTTGCAGTTTAAAAAAAAAAAAAAAAAACAGTTTATTTACTGCTGAAATTCGGGTTAAGTTCCTTTCTCAAGGGCCACAGCACTGTTCCACCTGAGATTCAAACCTGCAACCTCTCAGATACAGCAGATACAGGCCAAGTTGCCCTATGTCACTAAGCAGAATAAAACCTTGTATGACTTCTACCTTCTTGATAATATTACTCTCACAGAATGGTTTCACATTCATGTTGTCCTAAATAGCAACATGACTTATGTCGGTGATAGATAAGTTATTGTTATGTGTCATGTGTCATAGAGCCACTGCATTGTAGCCTGAAGTGGCTGTTGGCCAGCACGGTTCAGGGGAGGTAGGGGTCCTCAGCCTCAACGTAATCATTTTGGGGACCTTGAGCATTTCTATACATCTTTGCCGTATTCCCTTAAAAAAAAAATGAAAAAATTCTAAGAATAACATATATTTATAAAGATCAGAAAAATGTATTGCAACACTATGATACTTATGAGGGCAAATATGAAAATTGTTGAACAAAGTGGGCTTAGCGCCATGCCGAAAGAGACAACAGCTATGCCCCACTCAAGATTCAAACCCACGCACCCTGGGCCACATGGCCTAGGCCCCAAACCCCACACTTCACTTCTAACTGCTGTTACAGCTTGAATATGAATACGAATCACATACACTTAGTTTTCTTCATCCTGGTAAGTGGCTCACATTGAAGATCCGCTATTTGTATTCTATAAAATAAAAACCCATTTCAATTCTCTAGAGGCATTACTTAAACACGACGAGGGAGCCAATAAATGGTGCAATTAAGGCTTGCAGGGCTACAGAATAAGCAAATGCAACTCTGATACACAGGAAAATTCCTGATACATCTGCTGTGGAGGTGCAGATGAAAGTGTGACTGAAAACTTTTGCCTCAGTTTTCAAGGAAATAAGCTCACACAACAGTGGAAAAGATTATTAAAGCTGCCTGGTATGTGGACTGTCCAGATCACATCTCTCCTAAGACTGCTAGCCTGTTACGCATTCAACAGATACAGTACCCATGTCTTACACTTGGTTTGAAAAGGAAGTCAAATGTAATGTGGTTAAAGTGTACATTTGCAGATAAATGAACGCCGGATACATCTTTATTCGTAGATGTAAATCTGTGGGTTCACTTCCCCAGTCTTATTATGGCTGAGGTCAAAATTTCAGCCTTGGGTTTGAGTGCAAAAACAGCCCATGTGATTCCAAGCCGCATTAACTTCCGGGAGGAAATAAAGTATATAAATATTGTTGTGGTTGAAAGAAACTGAAGACAAATGACTCGGTCTGTTAAATGTGAATACACACGCTGCATTGGAAAAAGGAAAACTTGGTTATTGCCATTTTTTATTTTTTCATCGCTCTCGTTCTCGTGAAAGCACGCTCCCCTCTGTCGGTCCTGAATGGTATAAACGAGGGTCTCTCCTGCCGGTGTCGGAGTTGTCTGATGCTGCGCGCGCGCGCACCGCGAAAGCTCCGAACCGACAGACGGGGCTAATGTTCCGAGATCTGGAATGGAATTCGGGAAAAACGTGGTGAAGATGCAGAATGTCAAAATGTCACGGAATACAAAGCGGTTTTTTTTTTTTTTTAGCGGAAGGGGTTACTGGCATCCCTGCCCCTTAAAGCCCCTCTTTCATAACGCAACGCTATTTTCAGACAGAATAATTAAAAAAATAAAAATAAAAAAGGGGGGGTGGGTGGGTTGGGGGGGCGGTGAAATGTGCAGCGGTCATGCGGCTGCTTTGAAGTTTTTATTTATTTCCCCCCCCCAACCCCCCCCCCCCCCCCCCCCCCCCCACCAACCTCTTTTTGTCACAAGCAATGTCCCAGTGACTTCTCCCTGCACAAAATTAGGCACACAAACAATCAAATTAAAAGAAAACAATGCTTACGCCCCGGAGCTACAGATTGGTTATAAATTTCAACATGCCAACGGAAAGGGAAAAAAAAACAAAAAAAACGCCCTTCTCTGTTTTTGTGGCCTCTCAGTCAAAGTCAACCTCACTGCTCCTTGCTGCTAATCGCTACCATATAGTACCGCAGAAGACAATGTCAAATTGAACTTCTGTTCAGTAATGTAATGAAAAAGGACGCCTGGCTGTAAAAGCAGTGCATATATCCCTTCTAGGTCATTTCAGGGGCAGAGAAAGCCAGTGAAACTGATAAATAATGACGCAGAACACATTTTGCCTGTTCATTTCCTCCCTGTAAGGTAATTTGATTTGCCTACAGCTCAAAGATGGCGTCTGCTGCAGAGGGATTGAGGCCTCAGTGAGTTTCCAAAGCATGTTCTCATCGCCTACCCAACCACAGGATTCCACGCGCTGAGTAACGTCTGCTTTTTAACTGCACGGTGGCAAACCGTCGGTACGTCTACGGAGGCGGACGCGTTCGGTTTTTCGTCTATTTGACACCCAAAGACGGAGCTGTGCACCCTGATACCACATTCACTCCCTTATTCAATCATGCGTTCTCTCACTCACTCACTCGTCATGCACAATCACGTGTATGGAATTATTAGCTCACTCACTCACTCTCCCACTCAATCACTCACTCACTCTCTCACTCACTCACTCTCTCTCTCACTCACTCTCCCACTTAGTCACTCACTCACTCACCCTCTCTCTCACTCACCCACTCACTCTCTCTCTCACTAACCCACTCACTCTCTCCCTCACTCTCCCGCTCAGTCACTCACTCAGTCACACACACTCGCACAATCAATCACTCGCTCAACTTCATGCTTTCGCTCGCCCTAAATCACACTCTCTCTCTCTCCCTCACACAATTTCACGCACAACTCACACATTCACCGGCTGTCCCACTCCCTGTCTTACCCACTGACATCTTGATTAAACAGTTGCCACAGCGATCACATTTTTTACTGCTTGAGTGACTGCTGGCCCTGGAAGGTCAGAACAGTGATCATGCTCAATATTAACGGTGTCTGCTCAGATTCATCCTGGTCAGAATTCTTCTAGCATCACTGACGTGACGTGGGTCTCTGAGGAAACAGTCTGGGCAAACAAGGTAGGGGATTTGAAAAATTACCGTCTCCTACAAGTGCAAATGTGGAATTATATCCTTCCTGAGTGCATTATGCATGTTATTTAGTCTGTATGTGGACTGACTCACTGTCCACAATGCAGGAGCACATTAGAAAATATCAGTACAACAGCTCCTGAGTAGATCTTATTATGAGCCTGGGAAATAAACATGAGTCTAAACGTCCGTTATGATCCCGTAAAAGGAAATTTGCACTGAAAAAAAAGTAACGTAATTTCAAAATGCAGAAAATTTGTAGACCAAGAATATCTCTGATTTTAATCCATTTTTAAAAAAACACCGTATTTTTTGTGTTACTCGAATTTTCAAAAGACAGAGGCCTTTTGTTTACTGACACAGTGAAGCACTGCAGCATGGAATTGCAATTTCTCTCTGGCTCTAAAGATTCCCTTTCGGAATGGATGTTGGCTGTTATCAGTGTCCACAGAGGTTTAATGGCTTTGTTTTTTTTTTAAATGGTGTTACCTTCGAGCAGCTTTACTGTCCCCCTTTACAAAACTCAGGAGGGTGAAGCATCATGAACCCCGGGGCAGGGTGTCAGTGGCTCAATCATTTCTGTTAATTGTCTTGTTTTGCTAAGGGCTGCAAAGTCTTTCAGATGATCTATAAAAGTTAACCATTGACACCAGGCGGTTGGTTAAAACCATTAGGGGTTTAAAAAAGTCTCGTTCTCTTACCGCTTGTGAATGCCTGGCTTTTTAGTATAAAAGTGTTTCTCTTGTTTTATGTGATTTCGATTGGTGTTTAAAATATGTAGGTCTTTGTCCACTGGTGTCAAGGTGCTTTGAGTAGAGTGAATCTCTGTCAAAACTGTACTGCCGTTGAGTTATACCATAAAACAACATCGTACCATAGAGACTAAAAAGGAAAAGTTTTAGGTATTATGCAGACTCTTATTCAGAAGACATGGATTATATTTTTACAAATAATTTATTTACACTGTTGAATATTTACTGAAGCAGTTCAGGTTAGGTACCTTGCTGAAGGCTCGGCTACTAACAAGCTACAGAGTTTAAAAAAAGACACTATAAGGAGGATTAACCTACAGGGTCCAAGTTAAACTAAGCGGTCGCTCCCTGCACTTGGAACTATACTTCCCTCTAGGGTTTTCAACACACTTGTCCCCGGTTACAGTTATACACTTGTATACGTCTTGTATGTTGTACGTCTGACAAATGCTTGTAATGTAATGTAATGTAATGAGGAAGAGGTTAACAGAAATTGCAGCAACGCCACTGGCCATTCATTTTCATGCAGTACACAAATTTACCCAAAATGCACTGCATAACAAACTAGAGTGAAATGTCAGGTGAAATCACAGTTGGGCGAGCTTGCTCTTGGAACGCCAGGTGTGCCCTCGGGCTGATGTAGCCCAGCCCTCTTTCGATTTGTGTCCCGGCACGTCTTGTTAGCCTCCATCAGTGCTGATATCTGTGCGTGTGACATATAGGGCAAAAAACGTGCACTACATCACAAGTGCGTGTACAGTGCTGTGGCTGGCAGCAAAACAGGGTGGAGTAGTGGGGACAAGCACACATACCACATCGATTCTGCAGAATCACTCTGCAGGAGCCACTACTTCTTTAGCTGGAAGAGGAACTTGTCGTTCTTTAGAATTTTCTTCTTTTTTTTTTTTTACCTCTCTGTTGTCTTCATATTATGCATCCACCCCAGGTCCACGGGGGCAGAAGTGACCCAGCCTCACTGGGCCCCCTGTAAGGCTTTTCATTGAATTAAAAAACCTAAGTCAGTAGTTTTCATGCAGAAACAACCTGCTACTCATCAATAAATAGTTGTGCCAATGACCTTGATATGCACTTTTGTACGTCGCTTTGGACAAAAGCGTCTGCTAAATAAATGTAATGTAATGTAATGTAATAAATCGGTGAATAACTGTTCCCATTTCACCGTCCAGAAGAGGCTGTATTTCTACACCACTCGTTTTTAGTACAAAACCCACAGCATAATAGAATTTTTGCTGTAATAGATGTCTGGCACTTTCAACTTCGATGATGCCTTCTGATTTCATAACTGCAGAGTTAAAACGGAAATAGTTAAACATTGATCTTTTTGATATATTTTATACAAGCGCTACACCACCCGGGTACAACGAACATAGTGTCTCACGAGTCTAAGAAAAGTCATCAAATTTTACGCTTAAAAAGATAAGGAATTAGGTTGAATGTTTTTCACGCAGACAGTAGTCACTGTGTGGAATAGCCTGCCAGGTCACGTAGGTAGAGGCAAAAACTCTGGGGGTTTTCAAGACCAGGCTTGATATGGTGTTAGATACTATCTAGTCTGTAGGTAATCAGAGCACTAGGTACAATTTTGTCAGGAAAATGGCGAGCATTGTTGGGCTGAATGGCCTGTTACATTACATTATGTTATGTTGTTATGTTATGTTATGTTACATTATGTTATGTTGTTATGTTATGTTATGTTATGTTACGTTACATTATGTTATGTTGTTATGTTATGTTATGTTATGTTATGTTACCTTACATTATGTTATGTTATGTTGTTATGTTATGTTATGTTACGTTACATTATGTTATGTTGTTATGTTATGTTATGTTATGTTATGTTGTTATGTTATGTTATGTTATGTTATGTTGCGTTACATTATGTTATGTTAGCAGTTTTCACTGCCGTTAAACTATGGGATATGGGTTGTTCTTTACCCTGAGGGCAACAGGAGGGTTAAGTTCTGTCAATTCATATTCACCTGGGTGGGAAAGTTCTTTGCAGAGCACACATGCAAAGGACTCTGGGAAAGGTCAGAGGTAATGAAGGTCGCGGATAAGGCTGGGCTGCAGCAGAATTCATAAAGTAAGGGGGTAGCGCACGACATGTAAGTTTTAAAATCTGGGAATCATGCCTTCCCAGTCATCACCTCTCAGAGAACACAGAGGAACTTGCTTTCTCTTTCTGTTTCCTTCTGTCTGTGTGCATTCACCAGATGGGGAAGCTCTGAGCAGAACAAACACACAAAGCATTCTGGGAAAAGTCAAAGGTCAGTCATAAATATTGGTGCCCGCGCTCTGTCGCGAAACAAAAGAGAAACCCGGTGACATACAACCTTTCGATTCTTTATTTTAACCTGAGTAAAGCTGGGTGCTGAGAGTCTGTGAGTCAGGAAGGCCTTTCTAAGTCAGTGAAGTCAGAACTGACACACACCGCAGGGGTTTTGAAATCGGGGGTTTTTATTTCACGTGTCACTTCCTCTTAGAAGAGGCAGGGGAAAGAACCAGCGCTTTATCACACGGCCCTCTGCCAGCGGTGGGTTGCCAGCTTCACTCCACTTTTGTTTTTTGGTGGATGAGAGGCTGTCTTTGCGGTCACCATTGTTGGTGGCGATTCGGGACTGCAGCCGTTTTGCACGACTTGCCACGGAAAGGAGGAGACATTCGCATTCATCCTTGTTCTCCTCCCCTTGTTGGCACGCTCTGGGAAAAAAAAAAAACAGTCTTCATTTTGCAGGCTCTCTAAATGAGGAAAAATAAAGCGGAGTGCAGACAGTGCATTATGCAGTGTTGACTTTATTCAGACAGCGGGAGAGCAGAGAGGATCGCACTGCAGAAAGCACGCAGTGGGGGTATTATTATGGAGGGGGGGGGGGGGGTATCTGCTCAACGCACTGCACCACGTCATCTCTCTAGCATGTCATTTCTAACCCAACAGAATGTTTAAATATATTTCCTTGTCCATACATCCATCAATTAGCTATACCTGCTTATCCCTGATCAGGGTCACGGGGGTGGCTGGATCCTATCCCAGCATGCACTGGGCGAGCGGCATGGATACACCCTGCACAGGACTGTGAGAGGAAAACCACATGGTCATGGGGAGGACATGCAGTCTGAAAGGCCCAGGCCGGATTCGAACCCAGGACCTTCCTCCTGTGAGGTGACAGTGCTACCTACAGTTCCGTGCCACCCTTTTTTTCATTTTGCAAATATAACATAGGACACTTTTCAGCGCTCTAAAATGACTTGAGATAACATTGATCATCATGTAAACCACTAAAGTTAAAAATCAAATAAAATTTCTCTCTCTCTCTCTCTTTCCTGCTTTCACCTCTACTGTTTTTCTTTCTTTCTCTTGTTTCCCTTGTTTCTTGTTTACCATAAGAAAACAATGCTTAAAGTACTCTTGCTTTCTCAGACTCTCTCTCTTTTTTTCTCACCACCTCTTTTTCTCTTTACCTCCACCTGTCACACACAGGTAATTAAACTGAAGCGGTTTTTCCAAGGTACCCATGGTATGATTTTAAAAAACCGTAATTACCAGAGGTCTGGAACGGGACTTTAAGGGATCAGTGATATACAGTATCCATTTAAACGTCATTGCAGAAACACCCTGTTTGGGCTCGTTCAGCATGACAGTGCACAGTGTCACACATTTTTACTTCACAGGGGTTGCAATCAAGAGTGGATCTTGCCAGGGGACGGCGTCATTATATGATTATCATATTTTAAAAAATCATAAAACTGAAGACTCTGTTTTTGTATTTTAAATTTTTAAAAAAAGATTCCCAACAACGATCATTACAAAATACACAGATTAAAGATTAAATGTTTGAAGTGAGATGTGTTTGATAGCACGTACTTGGCTTAGATTAACAGTCTACTATTTGGAACGTTCCAGAAAGTTAAATCTGACCCAGCAGGTAACCAATCACATCACAAATTTCATATCACATGATGTACAATGTAGAAATGTAGGCATTTCCTGTAGCACACGGGCAACTAACCTGTTGCCTACCATGGCTCAATTATTTTTTAACAAAGCTTTTTGTTTCATTTTTAAATCTGGATTGAAAATGAATGATAATAAAATAGTTGCTGGTTTTGAGCATCACCTCTTGAACAAATCAAACCATGGAGTTAAAAAATATATATATATTGTTTCCCCTGTTTTCTTCCCATTTGGAATGCCCACTTTGAGCAATGAAGTAATTTTTTTTACTAATGCAAGAATCTACACCAAGAATATGTTTAAATTAGTTAATGTTGCGCTGTCCACACAGCTGGACGCATGCAGTGCACACAGAGAGGGTTTCAGGGTCGGGTGTGCCTGACTGAGCACTTGAGCTGGACAGTATAAACCTGCACTTTTAGAGAGTGGGTGCAGTTTAGTGTCGATTGATTATACGTTTTACTCACGAGAGCACCAGCTTCCGCATGGTCAACAGGGCGCAACTGCTCGTTAGAAAAGGAGAAATTATTTTAAGATCTGTGTTTTGCTCGACTGCTGAGATTGAGAATGATAGCGATCTGTGGCTTTTTTTTTTTTTTTTTTTGTATGAGCCATTTGGGATGTCGACATTTTTAAATGATTACAGCCTTGCTGTGTCACAGGGACATAATGACAGTGTGACATTTTCTGGCTGACAAAAAGGCTTAAGCTTTCCTGTGGTTTAAAAAAAATAATAATTTCCTTCCTGCCACTGGATAGGCATCCGCAAGTTTTATTTAGGTTGCATGTCTTATTATTACCAACAGATGGCGTTGGCAGCACAAGTTGATGTCAGTGGTGCAGAGGTGGGTAACCCGGCTTCAAAGAGTAAAAAGACTGACCATTTATTTGCTCCACCACCATGCACTAAACCAGCTGATTACAATAATTAGTTCTCCTATCATGCTGAAGAGTTATGCTAATTAGAATCAGCTGGTTTAGTGCATGGTGGTGGAGCAAATACACGGTCAGTCTTTTTACTCTTTGAAGCCGGGTTACCCACCTCTGCAGTGGTGCAATTGAAAAAGGTAAAAAAAAAAAAAAACTTCAAGAATAAATTCAAGATGAGAAATATCTTTAATTTAGAAGAAGGAGAAGACATTAGATATTACATGTTCAGCAGTATTTAAGTTGTATTGTCTTTGGGGATTTGACCTTTGACTTACCGGCTGCCACTCTCAAGGCAGGTGGCATTTCAACTGGCGAAGGACGTTAAAGCATCTGTTTTTGCATCTACGCTGGTCTCTCCATATGAAAAAACAACTCTGGAGCTTTAATTGTTAGTTCAGCGGTCAGATACATTGTGTGGAAACACTTTTGTTTACCCACGCATACGTTGAATTTTGCTACACCAGTAACCGCGTAGGTTACGCCGCTATCAAAAAAACTGTTGAGACGTGTCACCGTGACTACCTCGGTTCTGCTGTCGTCCAGGCAGCGTGTGTTTCAACTTCCCTTAATGTGTGGCGATTTTCAAAAAGTTGTGCAAGCTTGGTGGCTAGGAGGCCTTTGTTGCGCCAGCTAGGGCGCGTGAGTATAACCCAAGCCTAGCGACCACATCAGCTGCCGTTGAACTAAGAGGAGGGGAATCCCTAGACCAGGAGCCAGACTAATGTGTTTCATGTTGGCATAGCTAAACACCCACATAAATATAAGACATCGCTAGCTCACCACAGATAAACACAGTAAAATGTTCAGTGTTAAGTCAACTCTAGCAGAGATCGTATGAGTGGGACCATACGTCTTTTGGAAGAGCTGGTTTAACACTGAACATTGGGTTGGTGACTCTGTGTTGCCCCACCAGGCCAACACCGGACCAACCGGTGCAGTCAAGACGTGATCGGGAATTAATGTTTTAACTTTTAATCATCGTTGACTCAGAAATACAGGTTTGCCTAAATGTAAAATGGCCAGCCAATCGTTTGCAGCGCGTGGGGCCTGGCTGGTGCAGTTTTATATTCAGGTTTCATTTTATCAGCGCTGTGCAGACAGCGTTTAGAGGGGCAGGTGCTTGAAGTAAGAAAAGGGCACATCAACCTAGAGATATACTGTCTTATAATGCCCAGTAATTATAAAGAATATATTGTAGAAATGAAATATATATGAAAGAATGAAAATGAATGACAGCAACAATAATAATACACACACACACATACACTCACACACACACACACACACACACACATCTATATATGTGTGTGTGTCTGTGTGTATTATATATATAATCACAGGGGCGCGTCAGGTATTTGGGGTAAATTTGGGCAGTTACTCAGGCACCCAGAGCCCCCACCCCCTGCATTTTATATTTACCCCCCCCCCCCCTTTTTTGGGGTTTCTGCGGGACCTCCAGCAGGAGTCGTAACTTTTTTTTCACCTCCTTGTGATCAAAGGTGTGCTTTCTCAGCAGCCCTGGTGGGACACATCTGGCATTGCTGAACAGAGAGGGGGGGGGGGGGGGGAAACCCCTTTGAAGTTCAAAGCTAGAGGTGAGTAACAGGTACACCCTTCTTTTGTAATAAATACAATGCCGCTTTGTAAGGCAGCAGCTCTCTCCAACGTCTAATTCTAAATTTGCATGCGTTTGTGGGCCCCCGTACACTTTGATCATAATGAGGTTGATTATTTAGCAGGAGCGTGCTCTACTTCTAAGTTCAAATCAAGTGCAGTTCTATCTATGTCCAGCAGAGGTCAGCCTTGTTTTGTGTTAATGTTTTTTGAAGGCTAACATTGCTCCTAATAATTTTTTTCCATGATTTAACCTAGAACGGTGTGACGTTCAGTCCGGTTTATTCAAGGTCTTTCAAAAAAAAATTCTTATCCATTTAATTCACAGCCAGATTATATAAATAGTCCAACAGATTTCTCTCCATTTGCCTGGAACCTTAGTTAAAAACAAGTGGCTCAAAATCACCTCACAAACCTGGGAGATCTCAACAATTCACTGACAGGTGACAGGCCAAGCTCAACAAATTGAACAGGCCAAGTAAAGTTACAGTGAGTATTATTTTGCACATTTTTACACGAACCCCTGCATGATTATCAGACGGCCGCAAGTTTCATGCGTTTGGACCGTGGTGCACACTCTCACACTCAAGCGTGGTAATCTCTCACATTTCAGTGTGAGCTCCCCCCCCCCCCCCCCACCCCCAGATAATAAGCCACAGGTGTTGGGGAAAAAAAGAAAAGAAAGAAATGGGGATCAAAAGAGGAATAATAAATGAAAAAAGAAAGGCACAACCTTGAGACTTTGTATTTATTTTTAGGAGGCATATGGGGTGGGGGTAGGGGGGGGGCTCTTATAAAGCACCCGGAAATGAAAAACAGGTAAAACACAGAGAGCAGATTCATACCTGCTTTCAGGTACACATACACACTGTGCTCTGTAACTGTTTCCATTTCTTCTGGGCGGATCTTTCTTTTATAGTTGAAACTTCTCAGCTAATTTAATTTGAATACGAGAGACTGCAGCCCAGCTGCATAAGTTTCGAGGCTGCCGGGGCACCCATTTATTCTGAATAACCCCTCGGTCTCTAAAAATCCCCACTGCGCCTCCAACAAGGGGGGGTCAGGCACTGCTGAACAATATGGACCTCATTCTCTCACACTAACACACTTTTTTTTCTTTTTTTTTTTTTTACCAGAGAAAGCCCTGAAACTGACATCAGGCTTGTAAAAGGTCCCCTTTCACAAGCCCAATATCTGCAACATTTTACACATTTACCAGACACTTTACCCCAGGGAAACTTACACAGCTCTAATTCCTTACATACAGCCCTGCATACAGTCCCTTCGCTCAGCGGGACATCTGAACCGAAAGCAATTCCAGGGCTTTGCACGAGGACACGACAAGCAGTATGTCACGCGGGATTTGAACTCGCAAACCTCTCAGCTGCAAGGCCAGTTCCCCGAACCGATACGTGGCACAGCTGCTCCGCGCGGCTCAGACAATGCATGCCCGCTATGCGTTGCATCTGAACAGGGCCGCGCATAAACACAGCGCCGTGTCTGTCTGTACAGTCACAGGTATGTCAGCAGTGAAGTCAGCTGCCACGGATAATTACTATGTGTAAAAATAAAATAAAAAAAACCACTCATGTAGTTTAAAAAAAAAAAAAAAAAAACAGTGTGCTCTCTATTTAGCCAAACCTAACCCTAAAATATTCTGAGGGTCACCTTCTGGCCCCAAATGGAATGTTCTCACATGGGACCCCAGTCCTCGTGGGCCGGTGTTTACAAGCGGAGAAACCTCTAAAAAAAAAACCCAAACACGGAGAATGCCTTAGTGGGAGTGGAGCCACTGGTAGCCGCTACCCTCTGTGCGTCTGAAGAGGCCCTTGTCTTTTGGCGAGATAACAGCGAACATGACGGTGCGCAATAAACATTCACGGTTAACCGTTTGATTATCTCCTTGCCGCCGATTGGCCGTACAGCAGCGGTTCCTGAACTTTCTGAGCCCACAACCCACATAATGCGCAAAATATGTTTTTTTCTGTGGCCCCCACCCCTCGTTTAAATTCAAATGTTTTTAAACGGTTGGCAGGACAAGAACTACATGTGCATTGTAACCTAAACCACAGCAATGTTTTTAACAAGTGCAGTGTTTAATTTCACTCGTCGGAATGTCAATGAAGATATTTTTTCCCCACCCACCTCAACCCCTCCCACGAGCCAGCAGCGGGTTCTAACCGATGATTTGGACGCCATTTCATCATCCTGATGCTGCGTAGGAGTGGTGTTCACTCCCGTTAATAGCGTAGCCAAGCGCCAGGGTCGAAGTCGAGATGCCCTCCACCTCTGATTGGTTGCTGTAAGTTTTAGCCAGCATTTAGCAGCTGTACAACCATGTTTTATCTGCCCTGGATTTACTTCCATAAATAAATAATGTGCTAGTATACTACGAAAGTGTGAGGGATTTTTTTTTCCATGCAATTTCGCAACGATGTGCTTCTGATTCAAAGACTAAATCCAGTTGGAAATAGCTTCTGGTGGCGCGTTAGCTGCACTTCTCCAGTTTGTAATTACGGTTAATACTTAAAATTTAATTAAAAAAAATCTCACTCTCGCTTCGGCACGAGCTTTCAATGAAGCTGACGCCGTCTTTAATCGGGCAGGGTCGGGACCGCGCACGCCGGCGGGGCGACCTCGCCCAAGAGGAACTGCACCGCTGCACCAGCTCCGTGACGGCTCCACGAGCCCACATCAAGAGGCGCGCGGCAGTCTCGAGGCTATAAACGGAACGTGTGGGACCGTTGGATAACGCCGATAATGAGAATCAACCGCAGGGCGATTCCCAATGTGAAAAACTTTTTTTGAAAAAAGACGAAAGGGAGACGCTATCCTATTTTAAGCTCGCTTTACTGGCACGGGATGGGATTCACAAGCCTGTTAAGATACATTTTATGAAGGTTTACACAGGCAGTGCGCACTTATAACTCTGTCTGGGAGAGGAATTTACGAGAGTGGAGAGGAAAGCCAAGAAGGATGTTCAAAAAACCCATGAGAATCTGTCGCTGTCGCTGTGAGTTCTGATTAAGCTTTCTGTGTGTATTAGGCCTACCCCATTTCCAAGGTAACGTGTCACCAGAAATCTGCAGGATAAGTTTGAAATATGCAAGAGTGGGGAATTCAGTTCGTCAAAATACTGCCAAAAAACCTACAGCTATTGTGGCAGTTGATAAAATATTTATATCAGTAGAGTGTTAGCAATATTCCTGTAGAAAGGGGCCTAGCCCTAGTACTGCCACCCATTTGCCCTGGTTCTAAGTACAGGCCATATTAATATTGGGATTTAAACAGTGGTTGAGC
>NC_049201.1:3861092-3868592 GCF_013347855.1 Anguilla anguilla
AAGTGCGATTGGGGCAGGCCCAGTAGGCACCACCTACCTTTTGAAAATCCTACAAAAAAATTTTAATAATGTGACTCTTCGTTAAACTTTGTTTTCAACAACATTTTTTCTGCACAGTGACTGCATTTTACGTAATGTACATGCTAGTGATGTGCAGAACCACAAATGTGGAACAAGGAAGGGAGAGAGAGAGAGAAAGAGAGGAAGAGATGGAGTGATGTGGGAATTAGAAAAGGGCCACAAAGGAGGGTGGGAAGGGGTGAGAAGCAGAGAAAGACAGAAAGGTGAAAGGTCTGGAGATATAAAAGGGGAAGAGAGGTAGAGAGGGCAAAAGGTGAAAAAGGAGAAATAGCAAAAGAAAGGAGTAAAAGTTGTTTAATGAAAGATGGACATTTTGCAGAAGAGCAAGAAGTTAAAATAAAGAGAGTCAAAGAGACTCTGTGTGTGTATGTGTGCGTGCATGAGTGTGTGTGTGTGTATGTGTGTGCATGCATGCGTGTGTGTGTGTGTGAGTGTGTGTGTGTATGTGTGTGCATGCATGCTTGTGTGTGTGTGCGAGTGTGTGTGTGTAAACGTGTGTGTTTTTGTGTGAGAGAGTGCTGCAACAATACTCTTGCGGCATTTACTCTGCTTGAACAAGCAAAAGAAAAAAAAGAAAAGAAAGTGCTTTTCGGGCACATCTGGCAGACTTACGAGCGTGTTTTATTGAACTGGACGCGCGGTCTGTGAGTCGGCTCCGCCGTTTCCAGCCCGACGAGATTAAACGCGAGAGCGCTCGACGCAGACAACGCTGCGGCCCCGCACCCGCCGTAAAAAACAAGAAAAGAAAAGAAGAGAAGAAAAGAAAAGAGGAAAAACCTGAAGACGGACGGGGAACGAAAGGCCAAACGGTGGCGGTGTTTGCGGTCGCACGCTGAACAAGCGTCAGAGAGAGAGAGAGAGAGAGAAGAGAGAGAGAGAAAAAAAGAAAAAGAAATGGACGCGTTCTTCCCCCCCCCCCCCCAAAAAAAATAGCGGTCCGACAGCCATTCCGTCTCCATTAAACCTGCTCTCCCACGTGGAGAATTCCGGTTTGACATCCCATTCCGAGGAGCTGCTGGGACAGAGGAGTCTGTCTCTTGTGGGACGGCCCGAGTGAGGTACCGTTTTTTTTTGTCCCAGATTTAATCTTTAAGATATCGGCCGGTGAAAATGAGTCCACCTGAATGTAGGGGCGATTTGAGGGCGGGATGGCGGGAGATGGGGGGAGAGGGGGGGAGATGGGGGGAGAGGGGCGGACCTCAGCCCGGCTGATCCGCGCCAGTCGACAGCGCGTGGAGCAGTGCATTCTGGGAGGCTGACGGCATCGTCCAGCCGAGGACAGCGGAGGGCTCGGGCGCTCCCCACAAACGCGCCCTTTGTCCCGGCATCCAAACAACAGCACCGTAGAACGAGGAGCAAACAGACAGCCATTGTTCTGCCTGTTTTGTTTTTGGGTTTTTTTGGGGGGCGGGGGGCTGATTTTAGGGTTTGTAGTCCGCTAGCGCGCGTGATGGGACTTGGGGGCATCTGGCCTGCAGCGCGTCTGCCCTGGGGGGGGGCAAAGTTTTCATATCCACAGCCGAAGATGTCATAACAGCTGAGCAGCCTGCAGTCTCTAATCACATTTGACGGCACACGGTGGAAAAAAAAGAGCTCTTACAAAATTTTAGTTGTTTTTCTTATTAGAACTCTTTGACTAACAGTGAAAAAAGCTGAAATATGCCCGCCTTCCTGATTTGAAATAAATCCTGCATTGACATGGAGACGCATGTATTGGCAATGTTTAAAATGAGATACTAAGCAGTGAGGAAGAGCTTGCTCTGATACACCACAACGCATACTTCTTTCACTTTGCATTTTCCCTTGAATCTCACTGTTTGGCTTCAGTTATAATGCTGGATCTAACATCATATCTAGCGCCAGTAAGCAGGCACAAAATGCACGCGAGTTTCCTGTACACGAAAGGAAATAGCATCGGTCTGAGCAAACACTGTGAGCTGTTAACAGGTGCAGCCTGTGAGCTGGGTATTTAACAGGGAGTGAAAACCACGTGGAGGAGATAAGGTTCAGCCAGCAGATTGCAGTGCATTGTGGGTGAAGCGCGTGTTTGTGTGGTGGCGGGGCCAGGATTAGATCCCTCCTTTTATAATGATTTATTCAAAGGATTCTTTTTTCTGGGTCAGGACTTGTGGCACACAGAAGCCATCCTGCTATATTTATATTTACAGTTGCAGAGCTACGGTGGCCTGCCGGTGTCACAAAACGCCGAGCCGCAGAAGCCAACTGTCACTCAACATGTTTCTAATGCGGAAAAATGCACGTGTGACATTGCCCTCATTGTCTTTTGAGAATCACGCAATGAAAAGAATCTTATGGGGCAGACCTGAATGGACTCATGACCAAACAGGATAAATATCACCAAATGTCTCTCCAGAAATGATTCCAAGCTGAGTGATTGTGCTGAAGGGAGACATCTTTAACGCTGGACCGAGCGATCGCAGAGAGAAGGGAGACATCTTTAACGCTGACAGAGCTGAGGGTGGGGCTTGTCGTCTCTAAAGCCAGGGGAAATCGGCCACTCTGGTGATTCCTCCCTCTTCGCTGCTTCCGTGAGCACAGAGCTCATTATCCTTCATCTGCGTCCATGCAGAAATACCTGAGATGACAGCCGTGCAGTGGGACGAGAGAAGAGGAGAGAGAGAGAGAGACGGAGTAAGAGAATGAGAGGGAGTGAGAGAGGAAGAGAGGGGGGAGGAAGAAAGAGGAAGAGAATGAGGGTGAGAGAAAGATAGAGAGAGAGAGAGAGAGAGAGGAAGAGAGAGGGGGGGAAGAAAGAGGAAGAGAATGAGAGGGAGGAGGAAAGAGAGGAAGAAAGAGGGTGAGAGGAAGAGTGAGAGAGAAAGAGGAGGAGAGTGAGAGGAAGACAGAACGGAAGACAGAGATGGAGGGAAAGAGAGGGATATAGGAAGAGGGAGATGGAGAGAGAGAGAGGGACACAGGAAGAGAGAGATAGAGGGAGAGAGAGAGATAGAGATGTCTGAAGAAGAAGCAAGGTTCTGTCCTCTGTGGCAGAACCATGTCTAATGAATAGCCGTTGGCCCACAGCCAGGCCGGCCGTGTGGAGCGGAAAGCTGGAGAGAGCTCCTGCAGGAAGCCTCAGGCCTCGAACTCAGGCTGTCGCTTCCTTTGCCTGTCCACCGTCAGGCCTGGGCTGCACCGACTTCACTCTAAATCCGTCCAATGCAGCGCCTCCTCGGCGATAACGCCATCCTCCTGTTGGACGACGCAGCTAATATCTGTATTTTAGCGTTGACTTGGGTGTGATAATCCCCCCCCCCCGCCCTCCTCCTTGATGGTGCCAGTTTACACCAACTGGTCCCAGGAGGACAGAGGGGATTAGAAGGGGCTAAAACATGGGTTTGTGGCACAGAGAAGGTGGGACTGAAAGCACCCAGAAGGGCTCTCTCTCTCTCACACACACATACACACACACACACACACACACACACACACAAACGTTCACGCAGTTATTAATGCACATACGTGCACATACTGTTACTCGCTCTCTGTAACACACATACACACCTTTAGAAACACGCTATTAGCGACACACCCGAGGTGATTGCTGGAACTGCTTCCCTGACCACTTCCTGCCACCACATTAAACCCCCCACCCAGAGATTTAAGCCCCCCCCTCCACATCCAGCCCGCTCCTGCAAACAAATACTCCCTATCCCCAAGGCCCTTAGGACATGAGGATGGGGATATGACTGCCTGTGCCTGGCCAATGCAAACAAACACACACACACATGCACACACGCTCACACACATAAACACACACATAAACGTAAACACACATGCACACATGCTTACACACACAAACACACGCGCACACAAACGCACACAAGCACACACACACACACACTACAAATACCCCTCCCCCCCCCCACCCAGGACCTTGTTTCCTCTTCCCTCTCCGACCCCTTATCTCCTCTTCATCCCTCTTTCTTTTCTCTCTTTTTTTTGCTTTTTATTCTTCTTCGTCATCTGTGTCCTGCTGACGCAGCTGCTGTTCGTGCCGGTGTGTTCGAGCTTCAATGAGGAAAAAAAGGTCCCATCTGTGAGCAGGACAAAAAACACACAGACAGAAAAATACCTCCCAAATACCACCACGGACAAACAGCTGGAGGCGTAGGTTGCTCTGCGTGCGGGAAAGAGGCAGATCCTTTAGACCCCACTGACTGTACCATGAAACTGTCAGTAAAACAGAAAACACAGAGTGTGTGGCTTTCTGTTTGAGTTTGCACTGTTAGTTCACACCTCATCACATTTGGATGTGCGTTCCTGACTTTCTTCTTCTGGCAAAGAGACATGAACCAAAAAAAAAAAAAAAAAAAACCAAGATGTGAGAAACCCGTATTACATATGAAATCCATACACACAAATGGATGTTTAACGTGCTCTTCCTGTCTGTTTGTCTGGCCCAGTGGCGTTTCACAGAAACAGTTGTGACACAGCTTAGCGCGGCAAACGGCACTCTCTGTAAAAGCCCAGCTGTGTCCACAGTAAAGACTCTTTACTGTGCACGGACTCTCCTGATAAGCCTCAGCAGTGCACAGAGAACACACCTTCCTCCGACTCAGCCTCAGCCTCAGCACTGTTAAGCCCCAGTGTGGTCCGATCATCTGCAACACAGCCCGTTTCTCCAGGAGTGTTTGTTTTTGACTCAGGGGGGGGATCTGATTCGATTTTTCTGAAACGGGGAGATTTCCAGTAAGCGGGGTTCGAGGGCCAGGCAGGAAGTGGGCTCGCGGGGAAGAGGAAGTGCAGACATTAAGCCTTTGGCGCCGCGAAAAACAAAACAAAACAAAAAAAACCGGCGTGTTTACCTAACCCACTTTCGGAGCTGGCCGCGCTTAATCGCGCTGTTATCGCCCCGTTTGTTTTACAGGGTGGCGCGGCGGGGTTTGTGGGATATCCCCCCCTCACCCCCTGCCCCCCCACCGCAGATCCCCTCTCGGGTCCGAAGCGTCCGCGCCAAGACAAACACGTCTCTTCCTTTGAAGACGTCCCCGCGGCGCCCAGCTTCACCTCCGCAGCGAAAGCGGCGTGCGGTGCGTCCTGTTGTGTTGGGGCTGCTCTTAACGTGCAGGTGCTGGCTGGCAAACAGTTTACACAGAAAGGTAAATAAGCCCTTGTGCTCGGAGAGGAAAAACTACCCTAAACACTCTGTTACCCGGGGGGGGAGGGGGGGGATTACCCAAGGGTGGGTGTGGAGGTTTAAGATACCTGCTTTGTATCACTCAACAAATGGGTCAGTTTTTTTTTTTGGGGGGGGGGGGGGGGGCAGGGTTAAACTTTCTGGGACACTTGACAGATCCAGCGACCCTGGCTTGTTTTCCTGTTTATAGCCTGCCAGCGTTAACACTTTGTCACCTGAACACAACACAGAAGGTGTAGAGAGATAGCAACATGTAGGAGAGAGGAGAGCGGAGGCGGGGGGGGGGGGGGGGGGTGGTTAGAGGTGATGGGAAAAGGTCAGGGACACATTTTGGGGGCTATTTTAGGGCGGGCTCAAACTTTGGACAGGTCCTTCCAGAAAGTTTGGGTCCACGGTCCACTCCCATGGAGCGTCTGTCGGTGTACCCAAGGTCGCCCGTAGGCCGGGCTCTTCTGAAATAACTGTCTGACTTCTGGAAGGGCTCCACGCCTGACTCCTTCACACGGTGATAAGGACTGGGCCTCGGGATAGCAGAGCGGGGCTCTCTGAAATAAATATGAAGTGTAAAGTTCACACAGGGGGGTTCTTTCAGCCGTTCGAATGCGCGAAGACCAGAAAGCAGTCGGTTACACTTCACACTGATTCTAAGCTGCCAAACACTCACAGACTGAAGGAGCACTATTCCCTCAAAATCTGGCCTAAGTTTATCGCCTTTTTATTTATTTTTTTAATTTTTTGAAAAGGGTGGTTTTTACAACAACAGAAAACACAATCGGCAGAACACACCGGGTGACCAATCCTGCCAGTGTGTGAACTAGCCTGGCTTTGTCAGTGTTAGGAAAACACGCTTTTACGCTCCGTGTTCATAAATCACTGCTGTCTTTAAAAAAAAAAAAGTAAATATCATAAATGCTTCGGCTTAGGTAGAGGCCATTTGATGAGATCCAGTTGGCGGCAGTAGTTGTTTAGGTCCTGGAGGGGTTTTGGGTTAGATTACACACCGGTCCAAATTGGGCCAGTTCTCACCGTAGTTCGGTCAACTTTGAGCTTACATTCTCAAATATTGTAAACAGGGTGTTCTGGCAGGAGCAGCACGAAAGGGGGGATTTCTGTGTGTGTGTGTGTGTGTGTGTGTGTACGGGGCAAGGTCACCGCTGGGTCAGGATTAGCCCGGGACGTTTCTTTTTGGGTTATAACAGGGGGCTTAAACACATTAACTTAAACCTGGCCCCTTTTTTTTTGTTTTTTTAAAAAAAACCCCGTTCAACAGTCGGTGCGCTGAGCGGGCGATCGATCCGGTGTTCCGGAGCGGTCTCTGGCGCATTCCGGATCTGGTCCCGGACCTAACGAGCGGGCCGCGGTCACGCCTTATAAAACCCCGGAGCGCAGAGCCGCGAAAAAAAGCCAGCGACACCCAGGGGCTCAGGGGGTTTAAAGACGACCCTCCAGGTTCGTAAAAAAAAAAGAGTCCCATTATGCGGACGGCCCCGTCCTGGCCCCCGCGGGGGGGGGGGGGGTGAGGGGCCCAGACAATGGGGCCCCTTGTGCGTGTTCCGGCGCTTCGGTGTGACACAGCGCCCGTCACGCTTTGAGTGGCGACGGCTCCGTGTCCTAACGGGCGTATAAAACCGGAGGGGGGGGGGGCGGAGGGGCCGGGGGGGGGGGGCCCGGGTTACGTAATAGCAGGGCCCCCCCTCGTGATCGTCTCGTCTCCGGACACGTCCTCGTTTGGCTCCGGCTGGACCAAACCCCCCCACCCATGGCCTCCCAGGGACTCCTTCAAAGATCATTCGGCCCTGCGGAAGAATTTCCTCTTAAGGACAGGAAAGGCCTCACGCTGTGATGCGTCGGACCCCGCAAACAACCCGAAATGTCACTAAGTATTAAGATGTATCATTAACTTTATTCTTCTTGGTGACAGGTCCAATCGAGCTGACGTGCGGCTTTGCAAGTACACACCATATAAAAGAAGTGGGCGGACCCATGCAATGTGAAACATGCCTGCCTGTATATTAACCCTATAGAGAGTAGTTTCTTTGGAATGTTTTTTTTTTCAGTGTTCTGGAACTCTTTCAGTTACCAGTTGTAGTTGTTACATCAGCATTAGAATGTTCAGTTAAGAAACACTCCTTTCCCTGGACACTTCACGAGGACTGGCCCGAAATAAGGACCACAGGAGCACGCTGAGCTTTGGGCATAAGTTAACTCACTGTTTAATGAACAGGGTAGACTGACGTTTCGACGCCTACAACCTATTC
>NC_049201.1:3871092-3883592 GCF_013347855.1 Anguilla anguilla
GAGGGAGAAGGGGGGGGTCAGTTTGGGACGGAGGCGGGGGGGTGCGGTTGTTTTTGTTGCCCGCTGAGCAGGGCACCTTTCGCGTGGCACCGGCTGCCTGCCCGCTGGTCTCCTGGCGCTAACAAAAGCCGCATTCCTGGGGCATGTGGTGCCCAGACGCCCGCGGGCGGAGCGAACGTCTCCCTCACACACGCGCGTGCGGAAACCGACAGGGGTATTTTTACCCCCCTCCGGGGTCGTACGAGGCGCCGCGATGCATTTCCATCTAGGGAGAGGGGCAGTCGATGCAGACGTTTATAATTCATTTTTGGGGTGGGGTGAGGGGAGGGTAAGGGTGCCTTTCTCGAATTTTAGATTTTTTGCTTTGACGCCTCACTAACTGTCCTATCCTCTCAGTGCTGTACAAAGGTGAAGGCCTAAATCTAAGATGGCTCCTTGACTCGGCATTGTGGGATTGGTTTAACCTCCGCCTCCCTGGGTTCAGACACCAGTGTCACCCTGCTGCGGGGGCTAACCGTGAGAACAGGAGAGGGGGTGAGAGAGATTCCGTGGGCGGGAAAACCCGCGGGGAAGCAGGGCGAACCAATCAGGGCGCAGCGTGTCACAGAAAGGGAGAGTCGAACCTGGCGGTGGAGACCGAATCTCCTCGATCTCCGGTTCCTCTTACGAGCTGACCCCACTTACTGCATCCTGTTCCTGAAAGAGGGGGGTGATGACAGGACCCCCCCCCCACTCCAGCCCCCCCCCGAAGGCTGCCACTGTCCCAGAACAACAGAAGGGGCAGCTGGCGATCCAGGCGTGTCGGTGCAGGTAGAAAGTTCCGGAGAGAGTGAGGAGAGTGAGAGGGCGCCACCCCTTCCCACAGGGGACACCCACACAAAAGAGGGGGGGGGGGGGGAGAGGGGGACAATAGAGACCTGTCAGTGGGGCACTTAGCGGCCCTGCCCCCCAAAACGCGTACCTACACATGAGAACAGGTGGTAGGCGACGCCATGGGAACGCACCTCCACCTGCCGCTGCCGCCCCCTCCCCTCCTCCCCCCCCCCATGGAGATGTGACGAGCGCTGCCCGCTGGACCCTGGTATCCAGGGGCGACCTTTTCTGTCACACGCTCGTCAAGGAGGGAGGAGTCACATGGTGCAGGGAGAACACTCCCGCGTCAAATGCAACACAAAAGAAAACAAGTCACCAGTGAAATTAGCTTGAATGGGCGAATCAGGGCCACAGGTGGAGTGGGTGGCCAGTTCTCTCTAAGACTGGGCCGAAGTGATGTGGCACTAGGGCTTTGCTATTATTTTCCCCTGATGTTTCCATTGTAGATTCCTTCCCTGGAAGCGTCCACGTGTCCGTCTTGGACCAGCTATTTCCCAGATCCTTCCCAGCTTTCCCGAGGGCTATTTTTGGCCGTATTTCTGTAAAAACCTGTCTCTTATCGAAAAACCGTCTTTGATGTCTGAGCCGTTTCCTGCCGGGACCCGTGTCCTTCCGGGTTCATCCCTCGACAAAGAACCCCGGCCAGATTGACCAGACCGCAGCATTCGGCCAGCCGATGCCAAAATAACCGAGCGTTCACATCTGCCTGAGCCAAGCTGGGCTGCCCGAAGCTGAAATATCTCTGGCACCCAAATGCCCCAAGGCTCACCACGTGTGGAAGTTTCCAGAAAAAACATTATGGCTGCTTTGCCCGTCTTGAATCGGACAGTTCGCATTCTGCTTACCGTATGAATCGCGAGAGCTCTGCTTGATTTCTCAGCGGCTGCCATATTTCTTTACACTTTATTTCACCCTTTATTTATCCATATGAGTACTAGTTTGAGTTGAGTATTGTGCCCTATCAGACCTGTGTTTTGTAGTTGTTCCAGTGACCTTCGGTATGCACTTATTGTACGTCACTTTGGATGAAAGCGTCTGCCAAATAAATGTAATGTAAATGTAATGCAATCTCAAATGTGAAATGTTCGCAGAAGATACAAGATCTGTAACATCAAAAAACACTGACGGTCCATTTTTGAGTTGCCCGAATGCTCGAGGGGCGATTTTTTTTTTGTCTGTCATGCGCTCCTGAAGGGAGAGGCTCATGTGAGGAAAGAACTACAAATACACACACCCACGCAAACCCGACATCTGGCCCTTCGGAGCAGGAAAAAAAGGTGTCTTTCATACGCGCTGGCGAAACGATATTTTTGGAATACAATATCTTAATCTCAGGCGTGGAGGGCTGTTTGCTCACCATGGTGCTGCTCACACAGGAGCGTGTGTGCGTGAGTGAGGAGTCTGTGTGTATGCCAGCTAGAGGTGACTGTACCCCCTGCTGTAGATGGCAGAGGTCAAAGTTCACCCGTGTTATTGTTATTGCAGAAAATTTTTTTGCGGTGGCCACAGAAGCCAAATAAAGACTGCGGCCTTAATTTCCATCCATTTCCTGTGTTTCATAGACTCCGGTCTCTAACTGGGTCATTCAGTGTTATGACGGGCAGGTATTCTGACCACAGAGCCAATTTTAAACAATCAACGTTACATTAATTATTTTATCAGGGGTCGTTTTCACCCTGAGGCAACTTGCAGTTCACACATTTTGCATTTATGCAGCTGAAAATGTATTGACACGAGATTATTTGCCTTCCACACCTGTGATTTGAACTTGCAACCTCTAACCGCAATGCCCCTCCGCCACCCCCTCCCCCTGCAAAAGGCTTGGTGGGATTCATCAAGCTCTTGACCTTGTGGGGGACGAATCGATCACAGGGCATTGATACTTCAGATTCTAGCGGAGTGTCAAAAGAATTCAGTCCAGAAATCAGTACAGTATTGATCACGTCTGATTACTTATGCAAATATTGTTTGAACAGGACTGAGAATCCATGCAGTTAACAGTCAACTATGCTGTGGTACTAATTGGCCAATCAGATTGAATCAGGAATATAGTGCGTAAAAAGTAACCTGCATCATGTTCAGCATAGACTATGCAGTCCTGGCTTTACTTGTTATCACAGTTAAGATAAGATTAGCCCATCCCTACTTGCAGTTACAAAGATAGTGATTCATCAACAGTGGCTTCTGATTTGTATTCACTCGCGCTTTACTTACATATGTTTTCTCACATACATATTTTCATGTCCCCATTTGATGTTCGTGACTTCATTGTCAGCAGGACCGGGAAAAATCGGAGATCTCCACCGAGCGTCACGCTCAGTCCTGGGGCAGGGGGGCTTTCCACGGCCCCTCTTTTTTCTAGAAATATTATTTTTTAATAACAGGAAAATATGACATCCGCACATTCCTCTTCTATGAATGGTCACTGAGGATTCTGTCTCTGTGTGTGGGGCTGTTTCCATAGGCATCCAGAGGACAGAGACATGACATGAAGCAGCAGTCAGGGGAAGATGTTATACACACACACACACACACATACACACACTCACACACTCACACACACACCTCACACATGCACACACACACACACCCCACTCACACACTGACACACACACACTCACTAACACACTGGCACACATACCCCACACATGCACACACACACACACACACACTCACACACACATACCCCACACATGCACACACACACACACACACCCCACTCACACACACTCACTCACACACTCACACACACACCCCACACATGCACACACACACACACACCCCACTCACACACTGACACACACACCCCACACATGCACACACACACACACTCACTCACACACTGACACACACCTCACACACACACACTCAAACACACGCAAATACAAATACACACACTCATACACACACACACACATACACACACACTCATACACACACATTCACACACACACACACACACACACACACACATACACACACACTCATACACCTATACACACACAGGCGCACACACACACACACAAACACAGAGTCTCACACAGACCTCACATCCATCAGTGGGGCTCTGCGTCAGGTTAAGTAAAACAGCAGCTTCCCCCGGCCGCTATCTGACCCGCTGTAAACAGACCCCCCCTCCCCCAAATCCCCCCCCCTCCCCCCCCCCCACAGCCAAGCAGCACCTCTGTCTCATCCCCTGTGAGAACACAAGCGTTAAACATAACAACGTGAAGGCATGGCGTTCCTCGCCAGACGCAAACTCCAAACAAAGAGAGGTGAACGTGGCGGGGGGATCGGTGTGAGGATGGTTTTGGGGGGGGGGGGGGGGGGGTCAGGGTGGGTCAGGGAGGGAGGGAGTTTGGGGGGGGGGGGGGGGGGGCGGTGGTGGGAGAGGTAAAAAACTGCAAGATAACGGAGACAGAGTGGAGTCGCAGGCCGAGCTGTGGGACCAGGCCTGCCCTGCCCTGCCCTGCCCTGCTCTGTGTAAACACCATATGTTCCAGAGTGGGACCCGGAGGCAAACGTTCCCTTTCCCAAACCGTTCCGAAGTCATGTGATCGCTGCGGTGTGTTCCGGAATGTTCCGCGTGTTCAGCTGAGAGCGCCTGTTTGATGTTTGAAGTTTTTTTTTTTAACCAGCAAAACTAACCCAAAACAACATAAACATATATATGTGTACATATATATATATATATATATATATATATATATATATATATATATAGAATATGAATACATATATATGGTTACAAGCCTCCCTTTAATTGGAAAACATGCCAGAAATAGGATGTTCTCTGATTTTCAGTACCGCAGGTTTTCGGTCACTGAAGTGACGATATTTTTGGGTGAGAGTTTTTCTACACACACCCCCCCAACAACCCCCCCAACCCCACCAGGAAAAATTGCCCCACTGCCAAGCACCACATCCCCGCCCACAGCGATTGTCTGGGCAGAGAGGAAAGGCATGGCGAAACGCAGGAAGTGACCTGGATGTGAGGTCATGTTTCCTTCGCTCAGAAGCGAGTTGCCGCCCCCCCATTGGCGTTGGGCGGGTGGGACCGGCGGTAAGCGGTAACCTGGTTTCTGGGCCCGACGTCCCGGTGCTGACAGGGTCCCGGCGGTCCACCTCGTCCAGCCCTGACCTCGAATCCGGTCGGGTCGGTCCCGTACCCGTAGGTATGACGAATTCCAGGGGGCGCTGAGGTGAAGTGCTGGGGCAGTGCCTCGCCCACTGAAATTAAGGCGGGACTTTTTTTTTGCAAAGACTCATTAACAAAAGTGCATGTCTGTCATGCCCCCCCCCCCCACTCTAATAGGCACCACATGGCTAATGAGCGGCCAATAAAAGCAGGAGATTCGGGCAAATGGCAGCACCACAGACAGACCAGGAAGCTGCCTCGTTACTGCCTGAAGAGCTGACATCAATCAGTCACTCGCTCATCAATGACAAACTCAAATCAACTTTAAGACGGGAAGGAATTCTGGGAGGGTGGACGATGTGGGGGAGATATTTTGAGATGTCGTAAGAGACACTGCAAGATCGCCTGACAAAAGGGACGTGGACATCGTTCATGGTCTCATAGGTGGGGTGTGAATCTGTAAACCTCTTTTTTCGTTCCGTCCTTCAATGTGGATTTTTTATTATTTTTCAGTTTTCTGAAGCTACTCTGCTCCATCATTTGCGAAAAGCTTGAGTGCTTCACTCGAGAATTTAAAAAAAAGATCAGGCGCTGAATTTTTCATAAAGGGAGATGGATTTTATAGTTTGTGGAAAAGCTTGCAAAAAAGTGTGTTGTATTCCCCAGAGCGCGAAAGGAGAGATTTCCCAGAAACACGGCAGACTGGGGGGGCTGTACTGTACGAGGGGTCATTCAGGGGAAAACGCATCGGTGCTGGGGGACCGGGATCAGGATGCAGGCCTGGGTCTCCAACCACCATGAGCACCAAGCCAGCGTATAATAAAAACACTGTAATAATAATAATAATAATAATAATAATAAACATCATCATCATCATTGTCATTTTCATCATCATCAAAATTCGGGCACTGGGCTGCCAGGTGAGTTTCTAAAGCCCTCGTCACAGTGCCACACCTGATCTCAAACACACCGAGAATCTACGCATGTCTCTGTTACACAACCTGGCAGCCCATTCCAGGCCTTAACTGTCCACAGTATGAAATCAGGCTTCATGGTGTCTGTAAGGAACAATCCCATTTCCAACTATCCCCTTGTTAAACTGACACAACTCAACTTGAAATCCAGCCTGCAGCCTGCTTTATTAAATCCTAACCAACACGTTTAGGAGATTAAATGAATTAAAACGTGCAAAGGAAACTCCTCCGGGTCTGGCCTCAGTAAAAGGAAGGAAGACATCGCAAGCAGCCACTCCCCACCCCCACCCCCCCACCCCCACCTTGTGATGAAGACGAGCCAATTACCCTGTCTGAGAATGTTCCCCGCTATCGAAAGACGTGCTGCGTGGAGAGCAGGGGCGGGCGGGGTGATGAGTTCTGGAGAGAGGCGATAAAGTCGGAATCCCCGGCAAGGGGGGGGGGGGTGCACTCGGCCTCTCCCATTGGCCCAGGAACAACGGCTTCCTCACGGATGGTCCGCTCACCAGACGGATGGACGGACAGATGGACGGCAGTCCTCACCTCTGTCCCAGTGAAGCCCCACCTATCTGAGAAAACACCAGCGCAGAGGCCAGACTTCCTGTTCCACTGTATTTAAAACAAAGCACTGCGCTACCTCCACGTGAGGGCACACACATGTGTGCACTGTCTGTCCGTTGTGTAATGCCTGTGTGGGAGCGTGTGTGTGCAGCAGTATGTGGGTGTAATGTGAGTGTGTGTGTGTGTGTGTGTGTGCGTATGTGTGTGCGTATGCGTCTGTAGGCTGGCACAGAGAGTTGAAGGGAGGAAGAATGAGAAACAGGTGTGTGGAATGTGTGGCTCACCTCTCCCCCACTACACCCGTTGCCCCCCCCCCCCCCCCCCCCATCTCCAGCACCGTCCGTACAGAGAGGAGAGGCGGGAAAAAATAGGAGAAGGAAAAAGAGGAGAGAGCAAAGAGAGGGGGAGGGAAAAAAAACGTCCCCGAAAAAGAGAAGATTTAAGACACACTTCACGGCCCGGCCCCATCTGCAGCCTGTCTTCCCCCCAGTCGTTCCCCCCGGTCGTTTCTCCCTTTCCCAGCTCTAACCACAACAAACGCCGACCTGCCGACTCCGTCCGCACCTCCTCCTGTAAACCAGAGCCTGAGACACGGCCTCAGCTTTCACCTCCGCGTCAATACAGCAGCCTGGGCTCCGCTACGCACTGGGAGGAAAACCAGAGCAGGAACGTAGACGCAAGAGGGAGGACTTATGGTTTGTATTTAGTGAGCTAGCTAAATGTTTTGAGTATTCTCCAGATCCCCTCACCCTACAGAGCAGTTGACTTGATTTAAGTCAGCGATTGGCTGAGCAGGCCACACATCTACTTTCTGAGGCCTAGACTGACTGAGGATTGAATGGAACCCACAGAAGCCTGCAGATACCACAGCCCTCCAGGACTTTGACTTCCCTACATTACCTTAGACCTGAATTCCTCTGCAGGTACCCTGTTCTGTGTTGAATCTGATAACACACGCCTGCCTAATGAAAGAAAACTATCAAGATCGAAACCATATAAGTTATGTAAAAGTAGGAAAACGGTTGGCGTTTGGGTCTCGATCCCACAGATGTGGCCATTGATGCAGCAGCGAAGCAGCCACCAATGCAACGAGCGACGCAGCCACCGGTGTGTATGTCAGGCGCCAGCCGGCAGTGGAGCCAGTCACGATGGCCGCCGTCTGCAGGAGGCTCGCCGCCATTAAACCTGCATCTGTGGCCAGCTCTCAAAGCAAAGGGCAAACAACAACAACAGCGGACATGCTTTCTGTTAACATCAGGGGATCCCAAGCTTTTCTGTGCCAAGGCCCTCTTTAAAATGGCCGCCACCCCCCCGCCCCTTTACTGAGAACACTCCCCAACCCCTACCCACCCCAACCCACACCAAATAAAACAGTTAAGTGTTCTCTGTCACAACCTTACACAACACCCACAACAGGCTGTTGAGGCTGTTTGAAATAAACTGCATGGGAAACTGCCCCCAAACAGGAAGTCAGATGCTAAGGAAGTTTATCATACGCACGCGTCTGGGTCTCCTTCACAGACATCATGGGGGAGGTGGGGGTACCCCAGATGCAGTATCTCTTCACTTCTCCATCACCCCCCCCCCCACCCCCCAACGCCCCCCCCCCCCAGATTTTGCAGTCACAGAATTTCCTCTGGGCTTGTTTGCCTGGCTTCTCGAAACATTTGAGTCACTCCAAGAATGTGATACGGATCGCTTCATAGTTATTTTTTTGTTATTTTTTCTTTTCGGGAAAAATAGTAATGATAATATTAAGAACAAAAGAGTGACTGGTTGGAAAATTCCTCTTTTGTGTCATTTATCCCGCAAACAAAAGAGTTAATCTGCCCCAGACTTCAATGTGCAGGTCAATTCCAGGAAGATCACTCTTTGTGTTTCCCAGAGTTTAGAAAAAAAAGTTACTTTGCAGTATTTGCTTTTGAATGCCCCCTGGTTACAGTAAATCCAGAACTGGACAGACACTATGGGGGGGGGAAACAGTGTGTCCAAATGTTTTGCTCCTAAATATCTCTTCATTTCCCAGCATGAAAATAATCATACGGGATGCATCATTTTTTGGATTTGACTTTGAAATTCTTTTGGCTTCCCTATAGTGCAAATTCTGTGTAGCTACCTGTTTTCCACAAGCACAGATCAGTATAGTATTGTACATAGTAATATAATATTCCATTGTTTTTATAATCCAACTCAAAGTTATGGCAGTAGCAAGCTGTATTTTTTTTAATTTCACCCATAAAAATAACTACCTAGCTAACAGTCTGTGCATCGGATCGGCAGCGGACAACTGTAGATAATATAAAATAAACGGGATGCTACCACAGTAGGTGACAACAACTCTATTCACATATCGGGAAGATTTGGGCAAAAGTGGGTGAATAACAGTACTGTATTGGGCAGCACGTGATGCGGGGGAGTGGGCACCAAAATAAACTGTACCAAACTGCGTAGAGGAGAACCTCGTCGCCTCTCATCTCCCCCCCCCTCGACCTAAATCTCCCAGCCCCCACCTCATTTAGGTGGAATGGGGAGAATCAGTTTACAGACGGCTATACCTGACCACCCCCTATTGTAGCGGAAGCCCTTGGGCTCCGCAGTTCCAACTTAACACTGACAGAACCCGCAAGGTTTTCGCAGTCAGCGCAGAGAGAGATAGAGAGAGAGATAGAGAGAGAGAGAGAGAGAGAGAGAGAGAGAGAGAGAGAGAGCGCACTCCGCTAGTTGCTGTATTCTAGTGGAAGCGCACGCTTCCTGCGGTCGCCCAATCAGTCCTCGTTGTAGCGCTCGCGACTGCAGAGGCACTTCACACACGTCGGCGTCGCGATTTTGCACATCGGCGGTGATAAGAGCTCGAGCCGCGACTTGAGGAGTCAAGCGGTCTGCCGGCACGTGTGTCAAAAGGTGCTTAAAAACAAGAGGTAAGAGTATTTCGTGCATTTTAATGGAAAGCTCGTATGGAATTATCTGGAGTAACCCCTCTGACATTTGCGCTGTGATCATTTCATATCATGAGCGTGATAATCAGTTTGATTAATTTTGCATTTACAGCTGATGCGCGTACTGCCGCTGTTACAACGCGTGATACGTGTAAACTGCTTTTGACGTCCTCATTGCATTGCAAATGTGGGTTAATTTGCTGAACCCGATGTCCCCTGGTGTCTTTTGCGGTTCCTTTGAAAGTGAGCTGACTTTTACTAACGTCATATTACGTCCATAACTGCGTTTGTTGTCCTATAATAAATCGTTTGCTTGATGCCTTACTTTAAGCAATCAAATGATTCTGACTGCCAGCTCACTCTGAGCTCTACTTCGAGTTAGTCCAGTACGTGACCTATATCAATACAGTTATTAGTGTTGGCTATGTTGCTAGATCGCCTAGTGGTGACCAAAAAGACAAAAGTTTATTAAATGACAGATTCATAATAACAACAATGAATAAATAGCATGAATCCGTTTAGTTCGTTGGTTGAATGATGTAATATTTGGCAGTATTTGGCAGTAGTCTGTGTATTTAAAACGAATTACAGTGTTTTACTTTCCGTTGTATCTGACAATTACAGTCAGCTATGTTTACGGGCGTGTATGTGATGTTTAGCAACGGACAATTCTTTTGAAATGTCAAGACTGGAATACCTTCTCTGTGACTTACGATTGGGGTGAGCGAGGTGGACTGCGAAAGCGCAACGCCGTGTAAATAAAATGCTTGTGACAACTCGAATGTAATTAGTGAGTCATTGCGTTATTTGGATGTGGAAATTTAGCTAACGGGGCAACAGTGTCCCATTGAAACTCCTTTCGGCTCAGTCATGCTTTCTTTTCTTTTTTTCAGTGCAATAGTTGCGTAGGACCAGTGGAGTTATTCGACTCAGCTACATTTCCTCACCTTGTGTTTAAAGATACGCTGACTTTTCAGTGGCGCTCAGTGCGCGTCGTTATTTTTGGAGAGGCCGTGCACAAAATTAACATCTATTTTTAGGAAATGTGCGAAATTCAAGATGCGTAGCCTATATATATATATAGGCCTACTCGTAGATATGATTTCATAGGAACTGCATAGTAAATTCATCCAAGTCATGTCGCTTCATGTGCATTTCCTTTCCGTTAAGGGATTTGCCGTGGGTAGTTTTTAGCCCGGCGTGTTTTAGTCGTTCCTGACTTTGACTTGTGCGATAATTAATCTTCTGACGTGTAAACCTATACGCGGGGCCCGATTCGATCCGACGTGTCCCATTCCCCGTGCTAACGGCGAGAAGACTTCCTGACAGACCCTGGAGTTTCGCGAGCTCGTGAGGTTTGTGTTCGGGGGTGCTTCCCCTCCCCCTTTCCTTGCCGCAATTGGCCACGAAAAACCGTTGATTGAACAAGATCTGTTTGCTACCTGGGGCCAGAGGGTTATGCCGCGACGAGGCCAGGGTTGTGTAAACATTTACATGTGCTTCAATGAATGGTCCCGGGCCAGGAAGAAAGTAAGAACCGGCTTAATTTCACATAAAGAAGATTAAAGGGAACTTAATTTAAGAAATTAAAGTACCAATTTAAATGCAACTGTCCTGTAATTGGCCGAAATTTGAGACGGTGGTTCGCTAATCTAACGTCTGCTACGGCTCCTTCCTTTCTATACACACATCCAGGCGTATACTTTATTTGTGTAGCCTCAACATAGATTCCACCAATCATTTGTCAGGTGGCACAGGTGACATATAAAGTTAAATTTACTCGGTGAGAGAGAACATTTGATTCCCCCTTTGGACTCACATAAACTCATACTTGAGGGAAGTCAGCACACTGTGATTGGGGCCTCAAACTGGAGTCTCGTTGTTGAAACAGCAGAGCAAGTCCCTCTGCTGTTTCATCAACGAGACTCCGGGGGGGGGGGGGGGGGGGACATCAAAACACAGAAAAGAAAAGGTTTAACTGAGCTGTATGTGAAGGTGCTCAAAGGTGACCTTCAGGGAACCCCTAGCTGCCTGCTGACCAAAACAATCCCGCTCAGTGAACAGTAATGTGAGTTTTGTTCCCCAGAAATCGGCAGAATTATATTTCAGGGATCTCTGAGACAGAATACACTGAAAATATATTGAAATAAAATATATTGTCAAGATAATATATAATGATATATGTATATTAATCACAGCTATTTCCAGATATTGCAATGTATTAAAAAGAGAGTTCATAATATTAAAAGTCATTATATTTTCAAAAAAAAAAGTTGACATTTCACATATTTACAATATATGTTGCAGTATATTCTGTTTCTGTGAAGGGTATCTCAATGCTCACGGAGCGAGGTCACCTCCAACACCAAACCCCCCCCCCCGCCCCCCCACAGCACACAAGGCACACTGTGGACGCGTGCAGCGCGCGAGCTGATCGCTGGGCGCTGGAGGAACGGGCCTGCCTTGCCGTGGAGCCTGTAGCGCGTGCTGCTCGCGACCAGCCTAAACATCCCCGGGGGACTAGACCAAACTTACGGGCGCTCCTCCTCGCCCTGCCGACCGCATGCGGGACCGTCTCCGCTGTCTCCTGCGCCCTGTGTTTATAGTTTTTTGTTTTTTTTGGGGGGAAATACGAGTTCTCCCTTTTTTTGGTGAAAGCCGCGGTGCTTCCCTGGTGCAGGGTTTTCACGGGGGAACGGGAAGATTCGTCAGGGGGTTCGTGATCAGCGGAAGGCTTCGGGGGTTTTTTTTTCCGCGGTTTTGATCGAATCCCGCGGGCGATTCAGGCGAGGTGGTTGGCGGCTGATGATGCTGATTGGCTGTAATGTATGTGTGTGTGTGTGTGGGGGGGGGGGGGGGGGGGGGGGGGTAGGGTTAGGGTTAGGGGGGGGAAGGGGGGGTTCTTTTTTCATATCTGGTAGATGATTCAGTTTGTTAAGACATGACATACGTTCCCCTCCTCCCCCCCCCGAAACCATGATTAGTGCGATTTGGTTTTGGTTTTGGTTTTTAGAATGA
>NC_049201.1:3888592-4013592 GCF_013347855.1 Anguilla anguilla
CGTCGCTGGCGCGTGATAATGGACCCGAGCCTTTTGATGGGCGGAAGACGCATCACGGTGGCAGCCGCCACCCCCCCCTACCCGTGCCTCCGCCACAGCCCCCCCCCCCGCCCCACACACACACACACACACACACACACACACACACACTCTGGCTCTGGCGGTTAGGTGCCTGTCCGTTCTGGCCCCAGGAGCGATTTCAGCAGTGGCGTTTTGGGTCTGCTAGTGATGGGCCGGGCCGGGCCGAGCTGGGGGGAGCACTAATTAAGGAGCCCAGCTTCCCAGGTTGTGCGGGCCCAACAGATTGGCATGACTGGGAAAGAGGGGGAGTTATGGACCAGCGTAAAAAATATTGACTGAATCTGTCCCACGGACACCTGTGACATGGTACCTTACCTGACACACAGCATACGCCTGTCCTGCTCAGTGTACCTGACGTATACTATTTTCACAACATTCTTTTAACTTTGATGCAATGCTATCAAATTGCTGGAATGAAAGCACATTAGTTGACGTGGTGGCTGTTGCTTGGGCTATATATAAAGATATATATATATTGAAAGAAATAATGACGAATAGATCGAGGTCTAATAGACCTAGGCAGTGCGCATTGATTTTTCCAGTGCTGGGTGAAGCCATCGATTACCGACCTTGTTGATGTCGTTATCGTGCTGGTGGAAAGCGATTAGCCTGTTTGCTGTCGCTGAATTCAGGCCTGCGTTCGTCCAGAGGAGAGGGGCAGGTAATCGATGTGGCCTCCCCGGTTACCCCGGCCAAGAACGAGAAGCCGCATCCCAGGGCTCAGTGTGCTGGGAAACAACGTATTACGGCTGGATTTGCACCTCTGGGGGGGGGGGGGGGCAAATGTGACAGTATTGCACCCCTGTCCCACCTTTACCCACTCAACCCACCCACCCACATATCCGCAGAATGGATATTAACGCCATTTGCTGTTAAAATGTTCCCATTATGTTGTTGAAACGTTGTTACAATATTATGTGCTAGCACAGCCCCCACCTCGATGATTATGACGTTTTTTTTTTCTTATGGAAAGAGGTGGAGAAAGTGTTCAGGTAACCATTCGGATAAAAAAGAGTTTTCCTTTTTCTTTTTTCTCCTCAACAATGACAATGTTTTACATTCATGTAAATGTCAACATGGGGGGCCAAGAACAGAAAGATGAGTGAAGTGAGCAGTGAATGAATTTAAAGATCGATCTGCAGTTGTGCCATGCGCATTCCTCTGCGGTAAAGTTCCAGAGACTCCAAGTGCCTCACAGATCTCCCTGTAAAAATAACACCAGTGTGTGCTGCATGGGAGAGGCCGAAGGTCGTAAATGGAGCGTTCTTATAGGCTCTTGGCTTCCTGTATGATTATCAGATTTAGGGTCACATGGGTGCTGTTATCGCCTCCGCGTCCGACCTTTATCAAACCGATAAGGGGAAGTGTGCGAGTGACCAAACAAACGCAATCGCAAAAAAAAGGCAAGAGTGGAAATTAAAAACTGGTCCTGACCCTGGCTTGCGTGTGAAAAGCTCTCCATTCTGCGTTAGCCGCTAATGCACTGCAAAAGTGGGTCGACTCTTTGCGTAATGTACAGGTTCCCCTGTTTAAAAAAAAAAAACACTAAAAATCCAGCGCTTAGCAGCGTCCCGGATGCAGGGACCCCCCTCGTCCGCGCGGTGCAACGGTTCGAAGCGGTGGCGCTCCAAGGAGTGCCATTCATAATTTAGGATGTGTGAAAAGACGCAGGGGACAGGGAGTGGATTTATACATGTGTTTAAGGCTGGTTCCGAGAACGGAGAGAAAGAGAGAGAGAGTAAGAGAGAGAGAGAGAGAGAGAGAGAGAGAGAGAGAGAGAAAGAGAGAGAGAGAGAGAGAGAGAGAGAGGGACAGAGAGAGAGAGAGAGAGAGAGAGAGAGAGAGGGAGAGAGAGAGAGAGAGAGAGGGAGAGAGAGAGAGGGAGAGAGAGAGAGAGAGAGAGAGAGAGAGAGAGAGGGACAGAGAGAGAGAGAGAGAGAGAGAGACGTTACATTTTCTCGGACGGGAGTCCGCTCCCACGCTCAGACGCTAACGCCTGTTATCGCCATTTTCTCGCTACGTCTCGAATGTCGTTTTTATGGTTATTTGACCTGGAACGGCCCTCAGTTATGAAGGAGGCAGATGCTCAGTAGCACAGGCTGCTGACGTTTGACGCGTACTGACACAGGCCTTGTGCAGACCTGCGCAGACCTGCGCATGCTAGCTCATACTTGCACGTGCGTGTGCCTTCCCGCATGTACGCATGTGCACATTCTTGTGCATCCTTGCGCATAAAGAACACCTGCACGTACCTGTGCATACCTGTGGTTACCTGTGCATACCTGCACATACTTATGCGTAACTGTGTATGCTTGTGCATACATGCGCAGACTTGCAAGTAACTTGTACATAACTGTGAATATGTTTACATCCCTGAGCATAATTATTATGCACTAATGAAGGACAACCTCACCCCCTCCAGGGGTCTCCATGCCGCCCCCCCCCCACCTTCCCCCCAAACTGCTGGCAGCCCAACCCCTGCTGATTACTCATCATAGTTATTCTATCCGGGAGGACCTTGGTTTACATACACACTGTACCTGCAGGGCATGAGGTCAAGGACACAAGGTACTCTTTCCCTGCGTCCATCAAATACCCCCCCCACCCCTTCGTCTGCCCCCCCCCCCCCCCACCCTGGGGGCTGCTCCCCTCTCCTCCTCATTGCTTCATTCGTCAACAGTAAGGCAATACACCAGCAGCTTAACATTCCAAAGGGGGGGGGGGGGGGCACCGCTGCTGCATCGCCTTACGGATTACCACGGAGACGGCCGTACGGAGCGTGAGGCAGGGGAGTCGGTGACGGAAAGGCTGTGGGTTCGAGTCCCCCCAGGAAGTGGCCGGCATGTTTAACCCAACATTGAGCCTGCTTAACCCTTTGAAGAGTAGGTTATTTGGAATGTTTTTTTCCCCTAAATTCTAAGTGAGTGTTCTAGAATTCCGTTGCTGTCGGTCACCAGGAGTGATTGTGACATCAGAATTAGAATGTTCAGTTAAGAACAGTCTAATCACGTATTTGTGATCTTACAACCGAAGGGGTTAAAATACTTGTGAAAAAAGCAAGTGTTTCTAAGTTTTGTGAAGCGTGCTGGTTTGTCTGTGTGCAGCTAACCGGGTGTACTCTGGAGTGAAACGTGGAAGCAGAGGAGTGTTTTTGGAGGTGAGCGCGTGACAGCGAAGGACACGGCAATGAACTCACACAAAGTGGCTTTTCCTAACTGGGGGGAAAATGAGGGCAGAATCTTTTAGAAAATATATACGTCTGGCCTAATTTACCGAGACCACTGAGGTCTAAAGCTGCGAGTTACAGTCCTTTGAAGTGGCGGCTCTGTTGTCTCTTTGGTGGAGGGGGATTAATATAAATCGGCCGAGATAAAAGAATAAAGAATCTTGCCAAATTGGGCGGGAAGAGAGATTGCAACATAACGATGTAACGATGTGGGTCACCCAGATTAAAGAGCGTGCTGAGCTCAGGTCCTGCAGCGGAGGAGAAAAGGGAGTCTGTCGTGCGGTTCTAATCACGCCTGTGTCCCGTCTCTCTCTCCGCCGTCTGTACCGTGTCAGTGCTGTGTCAGTGCTGCTCCGTTCGGTCAGTGCTGGAGCAGGACAGACTGCATTATTGCATTACAGGCATTTAGCAGACGCTCTTATCCAGAGTGACTTACACAACTTTTTTACATAGCATTTTTACATTGTATCCATTTATACAGCTGGATATATACTGAAGCAATGCCGGTTAAGTACCTTGCTCAAGGGTACAACGGCAGTGTCCTTACCCGGGAATCGAACCTGCGACCTTTCGGTTACAAGCCCAGTTCCTTACCCACTGCGCTACACTCCAGATAGGATCTTCTTTCCTTCAACCGAACCCTCAACCGCACAATGGCCTGCACTACCGGCCCTAATTAGTGCAGACGGGGCAACGCGCGCACACTCACCAGCGTTTTCGGAACGACAAAATGACAAAAACGACCCAGGTAATTTTCCCGGGTTTTGCGGCTCTTCGGGAAGGGGGACAGAAGCAAGCGCTTTTAAGCTTTTTTGGGTTTTTTTTTTTAGTAAAGCTCGTTTTTCACACGTACAGCAGCTGAACAAAGCCCAGAGCTGGACTGAGGGAGACCTGCTCTGCCGGAGCCTTTGTTGGGAGCGGGTACGAGCCAGGCGCTGGTGGCCCTGTCTGTGCATGCGCCTCTGCTCTGCCAGGAGGATGTGATGCTCCTGTTCTTCCTTAACGGTCATTAGCTTTGAATGACAAAGGAGGCGCACTGGACGTTGTTAAGTACCCTCCTTGTGTTTTTTTTTTTTTTTTTTTTGGGGGGGGTGGGGGGGGCGGGTGGCCCTCTAAGTTGTCCCCCGTGACCCGCCTTGTCAGGCGGGACAGTGGAAGGGGCGTACAGAGCCCGTACATCGCCCGTCCGAACGACACTCAAGGGCGCACAAAGAGCGGTCAGATTTACGCCGGACCGCTTTGTGTTTTGGGGGGGTGGTGGGGGGGGGGTGGTGGTGGGTGACGCGGGGCGTCCCCCTTGCTCTGTCTTCACTTTTATTTTATTGCCCCAGAGTTTTTTTTTTTTTTTTTTTTCGGGAGGTGAAATAATGAGACGTGACGTCTGGAACTACTTCTTATCGCCCCGGCCAGACAGCGCCGTTGTCTGCGCCCATCAATAACGCAAGTTTTATTTCTTTTTTTCTTCTTCTTTTTTCTGATGAGGTTGGAAATGAAAGGCGCTCTTTTTAATCACGCGACAGGCCCCCTCAGGGACAATTAGTCCGGCTCTTTTGTGGGCGCTGGTTTAATGGCTGAATGCAATTAAAGGCCAGCATGTTTTTTTTTTTAAAAATTTTAAATTTTTGATGATGAATAATTATTGTGGTCATTAAGTCAAAATGAAGTCCTGGAAGGGCACAGTTCCTTGAAGGTATTGTGTCCCTCAGACGTGTTAACAAGAGCGGGTGGCTTGTTAAAAAAGGCCTTTCAGGAGATTATAAAGTTTGTAGGTTTGGCTGTCATTCAGACAGAAAATGCAGTACATGGCTGTACTCACACACACACACACACACGCATGCACGAACACTCACACACACACACACAAGCACGCACACACACACACACACACACACACACACACGCACACACACACTCACACACACACTCACACACACACAAGCACGCACACACTCACACGCACGCACACACACACACACACACACACTCACACACACACACACACGTGCGCACACACACACACACACACACACACGCACGCCGTAACACAGCAGAGGGGAGCCAGATGTTTCAGGAAGAGAGAGAGAGAGAGGGGGAGACAAGGCATAAAGTTGCCCCTCGGTTCCTGAAGCAGCAGCGCCAGATGCCCCTCTTCAAAGCCGGGGCTCTGCTAGGGCAGAGAGTGCGTTTTCAGGCAGGGGAGGGAGGGGTGGATCATGTGACAGAGATTTTTTTTTTTTAAACGCTGAAGCTCTCCGAAATTTAAAACAAGCTTCTTCTCTGAGTCTAGGAATAAGTCCACTGTTTCCCTGCAGTCCTGTCACCCCCCCTCTTCAGGGGGCAAAGAGATGGTCTCTTATCTGACTGCAGCTCAGAGAATTCAAGCACACTGCACTGGGTGAACGGGAGGGGGTTAACAGAGAGGGGTTCGGTTAAAGAGGCTTCTTTGTACTGTCCTCACTGCACAAACCTTGTTCTGAACTTTGCTGCGACCACCCCCACCTCACCACCTCCACCCCCCCACCACCCCCCGCCGACCCTTTCCTGCTTTCACGGTCCTAAACCGGGGGGGGGGCTTTTGCCTGGAGCAGTCAGATAATTAAAACGCGAAATTGATTAAAATCCTAAATTGAGCGTGCTTTTAGGGGACCTAACTCCACCCCTCCCATTCCCCCCCTTTCTGGCTTCACCTACCCCCCAGTCTAACGGTGAGCCAGGATCAACCTATCATGTGACTACCCAAATCCCCCCCCAGCCCCCCACCCCACCCACTCTTTTCTCTCTGCCCCTTCCTGCATCAGGGCCCATTTTGTCCAGATTCTCTGAAGCAGCGAGGCACAGAATGTGTTCTTCCTCTTCCAATGGGGGGGGGGGGTGGGGGGGGGCGTAGAACGACCGGGCTTAGCCCCCGCCCTGCAGGCTGGACAGAACGTTAGGCCCGGGGAGATCCATGGGGGGGTCGGAGGGATAAGGAAAGGGGGGGGGGGGCACAGCAGGGGTTAATTGCTTCTCAAAGGGAGAGGAGAAAGGCAGGTCTTGATGGCATTATTGGGGAGGCCAGGGGTCTTTAAACTGAGACCAGGGGCAGAGAAAGGTGGAGCGGAGTCCAGGTTTGTGGTCCTCGCCCTCAATGGGGGCCGTTGTTGGCCACTAACTGCCGTTTGGGTGACCGTGGGCTGGCCGGGGAGAAGGGGATGCCCCGCCCCCAGGTGAGAGGGGAAGTGTGGACATGCCCCCCCCCCCCCTAATCCCCCCCCCCCGCCCCTTGCAGACCGCTAGAGTGAGGACATCCCTGCCAGGGAGGCATCACAGCTCAGCCAACATTAACTGCTTTTAAATCCTTTTCAGAAACTGTTTTTGTTTTAAAACTGGGCTTTCATTTCCATTCATATTAACTTTATCTGACCACTTCTGCTTACTTGTAACATACTGTCTTATTTTAAGAGGCTATTTTAACTGCCTTGTTCAATTTTAATATATTCTATTTTTTATTATTTTTATTGTTGCCTTGTTCTTTAATTTGCAAAGTGCTTCTTACATAATGTACTTTATACATTATTATTATTATTATAATTATTATTATTATTATCCTTTCACTGACTGACAGAAAGTGATTAAATAGAGGGAGACAGTGACCCCGAAATCCTGATGTTCCTAAGGCCTTAAACCTTTTGCACACTCACTCAGCATTCAATGCTATGAACTTTTAATGTGCCTATTTTGCACTGATCTCTTTGATCTATAGGTCCATTAGCACTTACAGTTTTGTTATATAGGCTTGGAATGCCCTTGTATGTCCAGAACAACGTTCTGCCAGCAGTCTTGCTGGCCAGAGGCTATAAATAGTCCTGTTTCCTCCATGGGCAGTGTCTCGCGTAGGACTGGGGGTGTGGGTCTGTAATAAATATTGATAATGTGCATCGATCTGCGTTAGACCAGCAGTTGTGCAACTGTACGTAAAAACCCCACCTCACTGACTGGTTCTCCTCAGGCAGTTGCTTTTACAACTCAAAGCTAAATTTGAATTTAAAAAGTGATTTAAAAAAAAAGAAATACACAATATAATAATGAATTATTATTGTGTACCAAAAGTCGTCTGTGTTTTAAGGTAAGGGGGTCTGAGCAAGGTGTGTCTAGTCTACCTAGGACTCCCAGATTAAATGCTTCTCTTTGGAAGAGACCAGCATTTCAGTAAAAAAATTGATTTTGAAAAACATAGGAAGGAATTAATAGAACAGGAATTCTTAAATTGAGGAATTTTAGGAAATCCCCAGCTTCAATCCATAATTATTCTTTGACAGTAAATTGATCTGTCCAATAAATAAATAAATAAATAAATAAATGTTCCTGTTATTACAGATCAATCTTCTAGTTAGCTGTCATCCTAAAAGACCCTGGATGCAGAAAATAAGATTTCTTGACAGTCTCAAATTAGAAATATGATTTTTTAAAACTTTTTGTCCACCAGTTGAGGGATCAATAAAATAATACTGGATTAGGGCTTAGTTTCCATTCAAAGGCCAAGGATTCCTCGTGTATGATCCTACGCCTGTCTGGCTTATATCTGTTCCCACGTCCAAGCCAATCACATGCAGCCCAGCCTGAAACCTTCACCCTTGACCCAAACGTCCATGGGGAGCAGTAGCTTTGTAGCGATACCGTTTGGTCTTCACAGTGCACCCGTCACCTCTGTTCCTGTTGGAATAAAACGCTCAAAATGCATTAACCATGGTCAGCCTTGTAAGGGGGGGGGGGGGGGGGGGGGGGGGGGGGGGGGGGGGGGGGGTGTCTCCCTGTCACCAACTAAGAAGAAAATCAAATAAAAAAGTTTTCATTTTGAACAAGTAGTTCACATTCTGGCTTGTGTACGTACCACAATGCTCAGGATGTCATATTTTTGTGGTTTCATACGCTAATTTAAACCACAATCCTTTTTTTCCAAAAATCCTAAATTACACAAGGGAAAGGGTGCCCCCCAACCCCCGCCCTGCATCCTACCACAATGCCTAATGCTTTACTATGTGTCCCAGCCAGGGTGTTGCCCCCCGCCTTCCTCCTACCCCCACCCCAGCACCTGTTGAAAATTCCTTCCCAGAACCTTCGCAGGAGCAGGACCCTTTCCTGGCAGACATCTGGAAAATGTTGCAGTCCCCTTTGCTCTGGATTTATAGCGGACCACTTTGAAGGGTTGGCGGGATGGGGGGGGGGCAGGGAGAGGGGGGGGGGGGGGGCGGGGGGGGGGATGGGTGGCAGAGTGGGGGTCAGTCAAAATTAGAAAGGTGTGGAAGTCTCTTATGAGGTAGAAGGACTCGTAGTTATCTTGCAGGCGTTTCACGTGATTGCGCTAGTTCTCTCATTTTGAGGTGATTTTGGAATTTGGGTGTTCTTTATCTCCAATATTTCCTAGCCTCTTTATATCTCTCCTTCCTAGCCTCTTTATCTTCTTCTTCTTCTTCTTCTTCTTCTTCTTCTTCTTCTTCTTCTTCTCCAACCCCACACTTCTCCCATATCCCTGCCTGTCTAACTCATGCCTTACATTCTGTAGCGAACGCAGCAAGCTTTCTCCGAGGCTGGCCAAAAATAACGTCTCAGCCCCGTTGTAACTTCCAGCTCGTCTTGGGCTTCATCAGTACCGCCGGCATAATAGGCGGCAGTCGCCTTAACGACCTTTGACCCTCGTCCTACTGGAAGCCCTGTGCTGTTTTGCAGCATTATATGACCTGAATTCCTCTACGGCCGGCAAGAATACCAATATATTTCCTCTCAAAAATAGTTATAGCCATTGTTCTTCTCTCACAGGATGGACCAAAATTAGCGGCTCTGTGTGTGTTTTATGTTCTCGTGTTTCTTGAGTCACACCTGGTGCTTGATTCAAGGACTCTTCCCGGTGCTACGCTACAAACCAGGAAGTGGTGGTCGCCCTACTGTACTGGGGGGGGGGGGGGGGGGTGAGGGGGGGCTCTTCCTTCTCATTTCCTGTGGCTGTGGGAACCTGGTTGTGATGTAACAACGTGAACTGTGCAACAATGTAGCAACACAAAAAAAAGAAAAATACACACCCATTGTTACATCACAACCAGTCAATATGCGGTGGGCAGCCAATCCCTGAACTGCTGTTACAAAAGTATCCTGCGAGGGATTCGAGCTTTGAGGTGAGTACCTTTGAATAGCGTTGTGAAATTCTTTAATCCTTCAGTCATTTTTTGAGAGGACTTGAAAACAGAGTGTAAGCAGTCCGGTATGTGCAGTCGGCCCGGACCGACCAGACGTTCTTACCTCCTACAAGAGCGCAAGATGTGCTCAGAATCAGCGATCATTTCTAAATGAAGGTCATCGAACGGCAGGCTCTTATGCCCTCCAATGAATGTTGCTTAGGGTCGGAGGTCAGAGGTCAGACACAGTGAGTCCGTCTCTGATACGTCAGCTGCATTAGGCCGGAGGTCACAAACTCCTTTCTGTCCTGTTGCCAGTTTTTGGCCTTGGAAACGGTGTACGTGGAATACAGCCAATCACAATTGCTGATACACACCAAAAACCGACCAATGCCGTTACTCTCCAGGGCTGGAGTCTGCAGTTCGTCCATTAGGCACAGATGTGGTTCCTTATTAAAAAAAAACTCTGCTTGAAAGAAATGTTTTTACTGCCAGCTTGTGGATTTTTTTTTTTTTTGGGGTGGGGGGGGTGGGGCTTAATGAAAAGTGGTCACCCCCCCCCCCCCCCCCCGTGCCGCCAGGTTTCATAGCAGCACAGGAAACGCGGATGTGGTTTTTCTGTCCTCGGCAGACTCAACTGCCTTTTTCCTCCCACCTGTTTTCATATAATAATAAAAATAAATATATAAATGAAAGAAACTGGCATCCACACAATCCTGATAATCTGCTACCAGCCGAGCGGACAAAACCCCTTTCTCCTGTGTGGGGCTTGGCGTTGTGGCAAAGTGATGACACGCTCGGTCGTTGTTGAGAACCTCTTTCCAGCTTCAGGGACTCCTCACTAGGACTATTTTGCTAACCTCTTCTGGCTCGCTGGGTCACCCCACCACGCGCACGCCCTCCTTATAGCCTAAAAATAATTTTCTGACTGCTGGCTATGCTGGGCTACCCGTTGTATATATATATACATATATATATACACTTGGAGTGTGTCGATTCCATCTGTACTTGCTCACACACTGACATTATGGGGTCTGAAAAAAACATCCTCTTTCTTTTTTACAGTCGGAGCTTTTTTAAGCCTTTGTTTTTTTTTTGCGGCATAGAAAAATATCCTCCGACTCGTTCATTATTAACGAGGTACTTGTAGGAATGCAAATGAAGCGTGTTGTTTCCCTCTCGGCTCGGATTTTTGACGAGCCTGGTCGTGCGCTCGTTTCTTGCTTCTTTTTGAAAAAGAAGTTTTCGCCCGAGCATTTCCGCGTTCTGACGGCTTCCTGTTTCGGGAGTCATGTGACCCCATGACATTACAGCAGCCGTCCATAAGTGTTTGGACGTTGACGCAGTTTTTGTTGAGTTGGCTCTGTTACTCCAGCGCACTGGATAAAAATGGATGTCATTCCTGCACGGATCACTGGACATGGGTGTAAACACCCTTAAATTAAAGCTGGCAGTCTGTACTTTGACCTCATATCCATTGTTTCGGTTCAGATCCAATGCGGTGGAGTACAGAGCCAAGACTGCAAAAATTGTGTCACTGTCCAAACACTTATGGACTGCACTGTACGTGCAGCTCCTGTTGAAAAAAAAAAAGTGAATTCCTCAGTTAGAGACTGAAAAAGAACATGCAAAACACGATTAAAAGTGAAAGCTTCCTTTAATATTACAACACGGACAGTGTGCGCCAGCGGCGGCAGGAAGATGCGAGCGCTGAAATGCCTCGCTCTGACGGGAGCTGCCAGCTCACGCCCAGCCGACTTCTCTCTAAGTTTACAGCCAGCGGCTCGGCTGGCCAGACCACAGCCACTTCATAATTTCATGTAATTTCACTAAGCCACCGCTGTTTATAACTAATTTGTGAAATGCTCTGTGATCCTGTCTATATTAAACCTGCAATATGAGAGTAACGTTTCGGGTTATATTTGTAAATATATATGGACGTTTCCGATTAAATTACACTTAGTGCAATAAGCACTGAAGCAATGCGTTGGACAGATCTTAAAACGTTGTATGACTGTTAACTGCAATGTCCCCATCAAATAAACAAAAGGATACTGTATGTAGTGTAATGTAGCCATGTATGTGCATGTGTGTTTGTGTGTTGTGTGTAGGCCTATGTGTGTGTTATTATAGCATGATAATTGGGATGGGAAAAATTATATAATTTGTGCATCCCCCCCCCCCCCCCCCCCAATAACCATATAAGTCCCCCCATAAACCATCATAAGTTTGCATGGTGCGGATTTATAGCCCCACACCACATTCGGGGTAAACATGTTGACACTTGTGTGTAAACATTAATCTCATTCAGTGCTCAGCTGTGGTCCTACAGAGGCAGCAGGCCGGCCATGGAAGGTGCGTCGATGCCGTGGGAATTTTTTAGAAGTTTAGCGTTTCGGCGGTTTTATTCGGTGCGAGAGCGAGAGAAGCGTTTTTTTCCCCGTCCCCCGCCGAGCGTGAGACAACGCGCATTCGCCGTGCCGCTCCAGCGAGCCGAGGCAGGAGCTTCCCGCTTTCCCCTCGACCCGGGACGTCTGTGACGTCTGTCGGATTAACGTTCTCATGTTGTTCTGCGTGGAGGAGTTATCCCACTTCCATTCCGGTTACGTAACGTGTGGGAAACGGTGAACGGAGTGGGGGGGGGGGGGGGGGCGGGGTTTTATGGATGTGAAATGCGCAGTTTAATTCCTCGTGTTTGCTCTCCTGCGCCATAAGCCGGGGATTATGGTCCCTGCCGCCGGGGCGGGGGGGGTGGGGGTGGGGCTGGGGGGGGCGCCTGCCAGCCATTGGTCGCCTGAGCGGTGGCGTCATGGCGACGGACGGGAAAACCGCTGGGTCAGTGAGTGGGAAGAGAGGGCTTTGGGGCCGTGAGTCATCAGCGCTCCACGCCGGACGAGAGAGAGAGAAAAAAATGCTCGGCTCGCGGGCGTGTCTTCTGCGTGCCTCCGCTTCCAAACGGTTCGTATGACTGAGCGACTCGGAAAAAACTTCCTGGGAGGCCATGCTGACTTGCAGTTTCAGTGCGCGCTACCCGTGGGTTCACGGACTCTTACTGTGTTTTTTAGACACTGATGCCAGCAAGTGTTAGCACGGACAGCAGATTCGCTAAAAGCACTTTCTTAAACTGCACTGAAAGCAAAGCATACTAAAAATGTGAAAACTTGGTCAACTGTCACTTTAAGGGAACATCTGTGTATGTATGTATCCTGGAGACAAAACACATCTGCACGTAACTTTGCCTGACGAGGGTCTTGTTTTTTCTTCTCACAGGGACGGGTGAAGTCAGGACTGGAGCGAGGTGTGGAGGCAGAGGAGAAGAGGAAGGGCGTTTATCCGTCCGCTGAGCACCGCCCGGGTCGGGGAGCACATCCTGGTGCTGCCCTGTACGCTGTGACCTCTGACCCTGGAATCCCCCGCCTCCCCTCCCATAACAAAAAGAGCCCTCGAGACCAAATATTAGAGCCCATTTAGCTTCATCTCCCCCCATCCGACAGCCGCCTACACAAAGGAGAGGACGTCATTAAACAAGGAGAGCTGAACAGAGAGAGAGAGAAAAGAGAGAGAGAGAGAGAGAAAGAGAGAGAAGAAATAAGAAAAGGAGGCAGAAAATAGCAGCCCATTCAAAGTGAACTCTGGCGGCTATTTCTGGGTTTCCTGCGGGCTAGCAGGGCGTCTGGTTCAGCCGCGAACTTGGCGGGCGGAATAAAGGATTCCCCGCGTCCGGCCCGTCCATCCGAGGGTGCCGCGTAAATACCAGATACGGATATCAGCGCGATTGGCTGCTTCCGACAGGAAACCCGGCGAAACCGGCTAACTTTAGCCGGGCCCCGGAGAAGGAGCCGGGCCAGGAGATCGGCGCCCCGTCGCCTCCTCCAGAGGGGCGACTCCCCGGACCCCCCAAAACGCCAGGAGGTTCTCTCCGGCTCGAGAAGGAGAACCTTCCGGAAGCTCCTGACCGGAACGTTCCCGCACCCGATATCCAGCTCTGGCGAGAGAAAGGAGGACAAGAAAAAAAGTCCCCTAGGCGTCACCGGAGCGTCGGCGGAAGGCGAAGGAGGTGGTCGCGCAGAGAGGAGTGTCCTCGCTCTTCGGGACACGCCCACTCGCCCCTCCGCCTGCTTTGATGTCTTTGACCAGCAGGGCGGCGCAGCATGAAGCCCCTCACGCCCATCGGCTCGCCCTCCCCCCTCCGGCTCCTGAACAAGGGGCCCGACTACCTGCGTAGGCAGATGGACGGGGGCGGGCGGGGCCGCTCCGTCAGCGCGGTCGAGCGGCTGGAGGCCGACAAGGCCAAGTACGTGAAGAGCCAGCAGGTGATCAACGCCAAGCAGGAGCCCGTCCTGGTGCCCTGCGCCACCCCGCCCCCGCCCCCCCGCCGGCCCCTCACCGTCCCCGGGGCGTCCACCGCCTCCTCCATCCCCCGGCTGTCCCCTCGCCGCCTCCCCGCCGCCCCCTACTCCTCCCCCGGGCGGCTCGCCCCCCACGACCGCGACGAGAACGAGAACGAGAATGAGGAGAACGACGCCAAGAAGGAGAACCGGCAGGTGGGCGTGGGCGTGGGATTGGACGTGGAGGAGCGCAACCGTAGCAACGCGAACAAAGCGGGGTTCGCGGCGGTCGCCACGCCGATGAAGACCACCATGACGACGACCCCTATTCTGCTGGTGGCCCCCCACAGCGCCCCCGTCCTTCGCAGGAGCACGGGGAAGAGGATGCTGCGGCCCGACTCCCTGGTCATCTACCGGCAGAAGAAGGAGTGCAAGACCCCCAGCGGGGGGGGGCGGAGGAGGGGGGGGCACGGGCACCAACGGGGAGCTGAAGGGATACAGCTTCGTCCGCCGGCTCTTCCAGGGCTCCATGCGGGAGAAAAGCGGGGGCGGGGTGGAGGGGGGGTCCCCGAAAATGGTCATCAGGGAGGAGGAGAGGACCCCCTCGTGCGACGTGGACTCGCGCATGTCCTGGACCAATGAGAGCGGGCAGGAGAGCAGGAGGGCGGAGCGTCGGCCGGCCACGCCCGCCGGGACCTGCGCGCTGGAGAGGGCTCGAAACGAGGCGCACCTGAACGGGAACGCCATCGGGAACGCCATCGGGAACGCCAACGGGAACGCCGCGCAGGACTGCGGGGACCCCTGGGAGCCGGTGGTGCCCCGGCGCGGGGGGTCGCGGGGGGGGCTCCAGCGCTCCAAGTCGGACCTGCGGCTCCGCGGCTCGCTGGCGCTGTCCGAGCAGGAGCGCTTCTTCGACTTCTGCGGCCTGGACCTGGAGCTGGTGGAGCGGCTCGGACCCCACAACTTCCTGTCGGGCGCCAGCTCGGTGGACACCCTCTCGCTGGTCCTCCGCAGCGTGAGCGGGGGCGGGGGTGGTGGGGGCGGGGGCGGCGGCGGCGGAGGGGGCGGGGGCTCGGAGGCCAGCGAGTTCTCCCGCCGCTCGGGGGAGGGGCTGTTCCAGGAGGAGCTGACCGAGCAGCTGCCCACGGGCGTGTCCATCATTGAGAGGAACGCCCGCGTCATCAAGTGGCTGTACAGCTGCAAGAACGCCGTCCACGAGGGCCCCAAAGAGTCCACCGTGTAGCTGACAAAGGAGTATACTGCAATATATTGTACATATGTGGACTATAATGATACATATATTTCACAGCAGCGTATTGTGAAATAGGAAAATATATATATATATATATATATTTCAATATCTGCAACTGGAAATAATTTTTATATTTGCCCTTATATTGTGAAGTGTTGCAGTATCTTGATAACATATATTTTGAATATATTTTTCGGTATATTGCATTATCATGAGGGTTCCTCTTGGGCCTGTAGGCTGGACTGAGGCTCTGTTCCTGGACTGTAGAATTTCTACTCTAGACAGGTTGTTATGCTGTATTTATGTTTTTAGTTTCTTTTTTTTTGGAGGGGCAGGTGGGTTTCTGAGGGGCATTTCTGCGATAAGTGCACTACTCCTCTACGACAAGTGGAATCCTATTCTCATGCTAATGATGTTTGTTGTCTGTGAATGAACGGTCGTCCTGACGATGGTTAGGGGAACACTCCATCCTTGCCCCCCTCCCCCCCGACTCCCCACCCGTATTCATTCCTCTTGCTCTTCCACAATTAGCCAATTAACTCTCATCTCTTCAGTGATGTCATCTCCTTGGTTTCTCCCCCGCTACCCCGGAATAAGAGGGCACATAAATTATAGTAGATGAGAACTGTGTGTCGGCACGTGTGTTGCCGCAGTCATTTGTCATGTTAAATGTGCGAGAATCCTCATATTCCTTCCTCTCAACATGTAGTTTATTTTGTAAAACCACTAAGCTGTTTTTTTTTTTTTTTGTTTTGTTTTTTGGTATTTTTTTGTTTTCTGTAGACCGGAGACGTAGATGTGTTAGGTGTACCGTGCTTACCTCATTCCCAAACTGGCCCAGTGTGTGTGTGTGTGTGTGTGTGTGTGTGTGTGTGTGAGTGTACGTGCGTGTGTGTGTTTTTTTCTACTACTTTTTGACGCAGGCGTTGGAACAAACATGCAAGGCTCCCCTATTGGGCCCTTAATGCACTGAACAGGATGGAGGGGAGGGGGGAGGGGGCGGGAGTCTACGTGAGAGAGAGAAAAGAACAACATATATATTTTTTTATTTAAAGCATAAGTTTTTTTTAAAAAGCTCATTGCATTTGTAAAATATGTACAAGGGAACCTGGGGACTGGCGGCCATTTTGTCTTGGCCATTCAAACTCAGACCTCTGGTAGACTGGTTGGCCTGGTGGCTTCCTTCTCTGGACACTGCTGTGACAGAACACCCTTCAGAGCCGTGAGCAGTCAGTCATGTGATGGTGATGTCATTCTAGCTCCTCCTCACCCCCCCCCCCACCCCCACCCCCGCCCCCCCCCCCCCCCTTCACAGCCTTAGCTGCTGTGTGCAAATAGGACCGGAGGTTCAATTGATTTACTGTCTGTGGCACATCGCCAGACTGAAAAATGTATAAATACATACATTTAATGGGCAAAATAATGGCTGTCCTGACAGATGGCATTAGTCACAACTGCTCGGAGTTTGATGCAAAGAGCTGTGGGCTGTTGACTGAGTTCCCAGGGTAGGGGGTTTTGGGGGGGGTTACATCATTGAAGGTTGAGACTCAGCCTCAGGCTCCGCCCCCTGCACCAGTGGCCAATCCCGCGTCTCTCTTTTCTTTTTCGTAATGAAAAGCTTGAACTCTGAAAAGGGTCGCGGCGTGTTTTTTTTTTCGGCTCGGAGATGCACTTGAAAAAAAACGTGACGGACGGTCAGGTGTGACGTGCGCAGGTCACCTGGGACAAAACCTCACAGGGCCTTTCCAGAGGCGGGAGAGGAGGGCTGAACGGAGACGATAAATCCACCAATCGCTTTCTTCGAGGAAAAAAAAAAAAAAGCACTGTCCCAGTTACATTCAAATCTGTGGAACCCCCCCAAAAAAACTGGAACTCTTCATTTCTGGAAAAAAAAACAACCTGCTCTCTTTGCATGTTTACAGAATGGCTGTGTGCAGCCTATGTGTTGTTCGTTTTTCATTTGTTTTTTTGGGGTTTTTTTTGTTCTTTTTTTTTTTGTTTGAGAGGACTTCCTTTTTCCCCAAAGAGAAGTGTGTATTAATTACACCGAAAAATGAAGCTGAATAAAGATTTTTGGTCTGTAAATGTCTCTTTGTTGTTTTTGAATGGGCATGCGTACATACTCCAGCACACCGCATATATTATACTTATTTACCACTCACATGTTAAACCTTAAATGAAATGTAACACTAAAGAACATTGATTGTGTAGTCTTTTCCAAGTTTGTAATTAGGAAATTTGTGACTAAATCTTCATTGTAAAATTGTGTTATTTAAAAGAAATGGGTAGCATGCTTTAAATGCCCATTTATCAAGTTAGTTCATGTACGTCAATATATTCTGGCATGTTCATAGGACTGCATTTTTTTTTTCATATGAATGTATGAGTCAGGTGTATAAATTGACTTGCACCTGAATAGCAGTTCTTCTAGATAATTATGTACAACTATAAAAGCTACACTGATTATTATCTGTGGCCTTACCTACATCCCTGAGTTTAACACTCACTTCTCCATGAAACAGGTTCAGACATACACTACATGGCCAAAGGTATGTGGGTACCTGACATCCAACATCTCATCCGAAATTATGGGCATTAATAAGGAGTTGGTCCGCCCTTTTCTGCTATAAAAACCTCCACTCTTCTGGGAAGGCTTTATGCTAGATATTGGAGCATTGCTGCCGGGATTTCCTTCCATTCAGCCAGAAGAGCATTACTGAGGCCGGCACTGATTGGGTAATTAGGCCTGTCTCACAGTTGGCTTTCCAATTGGTCCCGAAAGTGTTGGATGAGGTCAGGGCTCTATACAGGCTAGTCAAATTCTTCCACACCATTCTCGACAAAACCCTTTCTTATATGGACCTGACTGTGTGCCTGGGGGCATTGACATGCTGAAACAGGAAAGGGCCTTCCCCAAACTGTTGGGGAAGCACAAAATCTTCTAGAGTGTGATTGTATGCTGTAGCATTAAGATTTGCCTTGAATGAAACTAAGGTGCTTAGTCCAAACCATGAAAGCAGCCCCAGATCAAGGGGTGTCCAGATACTTTTGGTCATATAGTGTCTACTGGTTTTACAATGTGCTGTATTGTACACAAGGGTATTTGGGAGTGTATAGCCATTGTGCCATCATTGTTTTTCATTGTTTTTTTTTTACCCAAACCAAGCCAGCTGCATTAGTAGGTGTTTATGCTACTTTGGTGAGGAGCGACCTCACACACACTCACACTAACACACTCACACACCCGCGCACACGCACACACACACACACACACACACACTCACACACCCGCACACAGACACGCACACACGCACACACACATACACACACACACAGAGTAATAGCGACAGAAGGGAAGTGGTGGAGGGGTGCAGGCTGATGACTCAGGCTTTGGACTGGGCCTGGGGCCCTTACTGCTTTGTTCTGTCCTCCCACCTCCTGTCTCACGTTTTCCCAACACCTGTAAGCGGAGCTTTTTTTCCGACTCCCTGACAAAGGCACGCGAGCGAGTAGCAACGGGCACAGCGAGCGGCGAAGAGGAGGCCACTGCCTGGCCAGAGTCAGGTTACCTGTGAGCCAGTCTCTCTCTCTCTCTCTCTCTCTCTCTTTCACACACACACACACACACACACACTCTCTCTCTCCCTCTTTCATTCACACACACACACAGACAAACACACTCTCTCTCTCTCACCACACACACACAGACACTCTCTTTCTCTCACTCACTCTCTTACACACACACACTCTCTCTCTCTCCCTCTTTCATTCACACACACACACAGACAAACACACTCTCTCTCTCTCACCACACACACACAGACACTCTCTCTCTCTCACTCACTCTCTTACACACACACACTCCCTCTCCTTTCTCTCTCTCTCTCTCTCTCTTACTCACATACACACACACAGACTCCCTCTCTCGTGCACTCTGTCTGTCTCACAAATGTACACACTCTCCTTCTCTCTCTCTCCCTCTCTCTCTCTCACACTGACTCCCTCTCTCTCACACACTATGTCTCTGTTTCTCTCCAACCCCTCTCTCTCTCTTTCTCTTTCTCTTTCACTCACACACACACACGCACACACACACCGACTCCCTCTCTCACACACTCTCTGTCTCTGTTTCTCTCCAACTCCTCTCTCTCTTTCTCTTTCTCTCTCACTCACACACACACGCACACACACACCGACTCCCTCTCTCACACACTCTCTGTCTCTGTCTCTTCCCCCTCTCTTTCCCTTTCAATATGCTTCACTGGCTTGAAATATAGAAAGTCTCATTCTCTCTTTATTGGCTTGAACTACAATACAGCATCCACTGCCAAAGTGTAGAAATGTGTGATAGAACAGCATATCATCACAGGACAAATCACAGATCCTTTCCTGATGGTTTATACTTGTGTTCAAGTCTCACAGTCAAAATAAAATAAAATCAACTTAAAATAAACACAAAGTGATAATACAGGAAGAAAATGAAGTGCAGCCACTAAGTGCAGCATTATATTTCCAACTTTTTCTTATTTTTTATATTTGAGGTGTGAGCATGTGTCTCATGTAAATTTTCAATGTGCTGCTGGACGGGAAATTCTACATTTTCTTGTTTATTTCATCCACTCTCATCTGGCTGTAGCTCAGCCCATATTTTTCTACTTCTCTGTCTCGTTCTCTTCCTGCTTTTCTGTTCTTCTGTGCAGCTGTTCTTCCTCATCTGTCCTCTCTCCCTCCTTCAATGCATCTCACTCTCTAGCTCTCTCTCTCTCCCCCTCTCCTCTCTCTCTCTCTTTCAATTCAATAACGCTTTATTGGCATCACAGGTTTGCCAAAGCACTACACTGAAACAATACATAAGACAGAAGCAGGGCAATAGCAATAAATAAACACATATATAAATAAATAAAATGAAGAAAAATAAAGAATGGAAAGGGAGATACATGGGCAATAAAAAATAAAGTGCAACAATAAAACTTGCTAATAATAATGATATATCTCTGTCCTGTCATTTCTCTTCCTCTCCTACTCTCCCACCCTCTCTCTTTCCCTCACTCCCTCTGTCTTTCCCTCTCCCACTCTCCCTCCCTCTCTCTCTCCCTCATGCCCTCTCTCTTTCCCTCTCCCACTCTCCCTCCCTCTCTCTCTCCCTCATGCCCTCTCTCTTTCCCTCTCCCACTCTCCTTCCCTCCCCCCTCTCTCTCACTCCATCTTTTTTTACCTCTCCCACTCTCCCTCGCTCTCTTTTTCTTTCTGTCTTTCTCTCTTTTCTCCAGTCCTGTAGGCTTCCCTGGAGGAATACAGTCTCCCTATGTCAGTCAGTCAGTCAGTCAGTCAGTCAATAAGTCAGTCAGTAAGTGTCGGTGTGGGCAGGCAGACACGTCCTGTTTAGTTTTGTGTAAAACAAGGTTTTTAACGCATGTTTGGTTCCTGGCTGTTTCTGCCCCAGCTCTTAGGCATAACAAACAGCACCTGGGGGCAGAGAGGGGCAGAGAGGGGGGGCTGGTGTTTGACCCCAGGGGCGCCAGAGCGTGCTCCCTGAGCCTGGGTGGGCCCTGTCAGGTCCTCTGGTCACGTTGCCAGGGCTTGGCCCCAAGGTTTTAAATCTTGCGGGGGGGGGAGGGGGGGGGGCGCTGTTTATTTGCAGGCTGATGCAGTCCCTGATGCAGGGAGGAGGCTCAGGGCCTGAAACCATTTTAACACACACAAGACCAATAACATGACCAGTGACTGTGACTGGGCATGTTAACCACAGAATCTCCTTGGCACCCTCATAGCAAATTTTTCTGGTACTACTCTCGCTTTTTAGGGGCCTTGTAGCTTTAAGACGCAGGAGAAAGCACAGCGTTGAGAACAGGTCAGCCAGTCCACGTTGGCGTTACATCTTACCAACCATCCGATGTGCGTCCAGAATCGTGTCAGGCCTGGTTTTGAACATTCCACTGGTCTCTGCTTCCCTGTCTGAGTTCTGCTGATGTCATACAGTAATAACTCCAACAAACCTGAGCAAATGCCATCAATTAACCGGGCCAATCAATCAACCGGTCTTTAGTACTCTGTGTAGGGAAAGTGGATTTGCAGGCAGGACCACATGTACAACACGAAACATAAAAGAAAAAAAAATGCGCTGTAAAAAAGATTTTAAAAACCATCTGTAATTTAAAACACATACTCTTCACATGAAACTCCCTTCATTACAGAACACTGTATGTAAAATTTAGGACTGAAGTTGTGCAGAAGTACAGATGAAAAATTGTTCCACGGATGCTAGATAACATGATAATAAGCATGCGATAAAAAGCGAGTGTTTGGCGTGCTTATGTCAAAATAGTTTCCAACATTGTTCCACGAGTGAGCTGTGAGAGTTGGGAATTGGAATGGAAGAACACTGGGGGCTATTCCTTTTTATCACAGGAAGTCCAAACCCAGAGTCGGATGGTAGCAGACGAAATTCAGATTAGACCAGATTGTCACCTGGATCTACCTCTAACTGGTTTCCAAGCATTAGCCTCCTTGTTCTGCAGACAGACCCAAACTGAAAATAGCATCTCTTAACCCTTTAAAGAGTAGGGTTTTTTGGAATGTTTCTTTTTTATTCAAAATTCCAAGTCATTGTTCTAGAACTCCACTCAATTACTAGTAATGACTGTTACATCAGCATCAGAATGTTCTAATCACACAATTGTGATGGCACACCTCTGAGCATATTTAGCTGTGTTGTGCAGAGCAGATGTCTAGTTAACCGCTCTCCCAGATCTCAAATCAGTCCCTGATGTCATGATCCCGTAAAATTCACAGAACCCCTGAGAGACGGGCAGGCCCATCGCCGGGACGGATGCTGACAAGTGTTTTCCCAAACATTAAACTCTGGGGGGTCAGAAAGTACGACTATCAACATCATTTGGTTACCTGGAAAGAATTTCCTCTGAAAGTCAAGCGACCACAAATAACACACAACGTACGGAATCAAACGGGACCAGACTACAGAGTGAAATTGCCCGGCATGAACTAGTAATAAAAAATTATTATTAAGCTATTAATAAGCACAAACAGTCATTCAGGTCCTGCAAATTTCACTCTGTAATCTCGTCCGGGTCGATCTCCGTACACCGCGCTTCGTTTGAAGTCGGCCGCTTCGCACGGCGTATTATTTCAGGCTGTGTTTGGGTGCAATTTCACGGCACATTCCAGCCACCGTGAGCATTTTTATTAGGATGAGGAGGACTGTCTGAAGGCAGTGACGGTCAGAAAAACACAAGTGACCCACTTTAGGCGTACGACACGAAGAGCCGGGTGGACGAATGAGCGGGAAACGAAGGGAGGACGAGATACACCGCAGCTCGTCGATCCAAAAGACCGGCAGAACTCTGTCAGAACCCCACCTTTACCTTCGGTCCAAAGCGTCCTTCAGACAGGTAAATGTGAATCACCACGAGGCCATACGAGCCCCTCTGTAGAGTCCTGCTATTTTCGCAGTCGCAGAATCACAGAGCGCTTTTTTAAAAATTATTATTGTTGTTTAGTTTTTTTTCCTCCCCTCGCATTTATTCTGCATAAAGGGATGTGTGCCGTGGAGTAGCCAGCGTTCTGAGGGCCTGTGAAGTGTGTAAAATCTGGCCTAGTTCTCCCCGAGCCGGCAGCTTGAGCCCCGGCGGCACTGCTCACGCATGAGAGAAGCCTGACTGTCCGCGTTCGGCGGATTTATTTATTTTATTTGTTGTGTTTCAAGCTTTATTCAGCCGGGGCGCTGTCGCACTGAGATTGACAAGGGAGCCTTTTTTTTTTTTTTGCAAGTGAGCCCTGGAGCCTCTGTACCTCTGGCCCGTGGGAGGAAACCGCAGTGGGCCAGAGGAAACCCCCCCCCGAAAACACGGGGAGAACGTGCAAACTCCACGCAGAGGGGAACCCGAACCGACCGGCACTCAAACACAGAACCTGCTTCGTGCAAGTCAAGAGCGCATGGCCATTTTGGGGGGTGGGGGGGTGGGGTGTGGGGAGGGCACTGTGAGTTTGGGCATGGGTAGATGTATTGAAGCATGACAGAGGCCATTTTGTTTTTCAGAGAGCTTGCTTGCTGGAGTCATTTGGGGTAATGTACTTGAAAAATCGGACTGGGGTAGGGGGAGGGGCGGGGGCATGGAGGCTGGTGGTGGGGAATGGGGGAGGTTAGGCCAGGTGAAATGGAGAGCTGATGACAGGCAACCCCCTGCACCCCCCCCCCCCCCCCCCCCCCACACACACACACACACACAGGATGTGGGATTTCGTTTAGGGAGAACAGGCAGGAAGGTATATTGACACAACTGCACCTGAGTGAGCTCCTTTGTGTACTTCATTATTTTGGCAGAGATCCTTCCGGAAAGAAAAGAAAAAAAAAACTTCCTGATGCCAAGAACATCTGCCACGGTCACAATGATGTCTGCCTTGTCATGACTATTACTGTGTTGCAATGAAAAGAGAGGACATTGATATAGGACACACGATAACAGCATGTGTCAGGACCCCAGCCCTGGGCCTGGGGAACCTCACAACCCACCATACAGTTAGCAAGTGGGGGTAAGACCCAAGAGAGCAGTTGAGGTGACTTAACTGTTCATTCAGCTGCTTTTGCAGATTAATTAAGTGCTGAGCGACAATGAAAACCAGTAGCCCCTGCAGCTCACCGGGACTAGGGCTGAGGGGGACCCCAGCAGACCCTGCAGCTCTCCGGGACCAGGGCTGGGGGGGACCCCAGCAGACCCTGCGGCTCACCAGGACCAGGGCTGGGGGCCCCAACGGACCCTGTGGCTCTCCGGTACCAAGGTTGCCATGTCCTGAAGTCAGCAGTCAGAGAAACATTAAACACCAGCTGAGCTGACAAAGTCCAGCTTCCAAAGCTTTACACTCAGACCAGAGCAGCGAACCAAGCTACTGTGCAAACTATGGGCAGTGTGGTCACCACGGCGACGGGAACCAACAAACAGAAGAGAACATGTGTGACCCGAACACTGACCTCTCTGTGCTGAGGAGCTCGTTCTAAAATTTTCAGAGTTCTCCTGCTCACTGCTCACACGGGATCAGTCCCCGTCCGGAAGCCTTCTGTGAAAAAAGCCAGGTCGCACGTTCGGAGTCCGCAACGCGAGCACACTGTCGTTTACCCAGCCCTTTGTTTTACAATACGCACCAACAGGAGTGTGGAGACTCACCCTGAACGAAGACAAAACACGTGGTAAAGAAAAGTAAACACATTAAAGGAGAGCTTCTTCAAGCTCGGCCCATTTTTTTGGGAGCCCTCCAGCACTCTGCTAGCACGCTCACTTTAGCACTTGTCAACAACCTAAATGAAAAGCCGGGGGTACTCTATTGAAGTCTTACATGCTTCAAGCTAACGGTAGGAAAATGAGACTTCACATAGCCAAAAAATGTGTGGAGCGATCACATGATATGTGACTTGCTCGTTTTTTAATCAGTGCGGTTTGTTATGGAGGGCAAAACCTGTTGATTGGTTCAATCAAGCCAGTAACTGACAACTGACTGTACTTCCAACCAATAGGGGGTCCATGAAATGTCACTCCTCCATCAATACCTGAAGCCCCTCTCCCGGCCGGTACACCGGACGGATCTGCTTGTGCAGAAGTTTCCACGGCAACAACTTCGCTCTGTTTTTTTTTTTGTTTTTTTTACAGTGTTTGTTTTAAATGCCGAAAGTGTGCAAAACTAGCTCCATTAGGCCTTTTGTTAACACTTCCACTGTTATCGGCCACTTCCCTTTGTTTAACTTTGCGGATTTATCGGACCATTTATAAAATACAAATTCATACACTTCGCAATCCCCTTAATCATAACTGAACGAAACATACAACATCTGGGAGGATTTTGTGTTCGCAGACGAGAAGTGCGTGCGTTGCGTCAATGAGGTTGTTGGGAATGAGCTTCACGACGAAGAAGCACTCAGAATTTCCTACGCTGCTGTAGCGTCTCTAGTGAGTTGAGCAGAACACATATTCTTATAATTCCTTTAAAAAAAGGGTCGCTTTGATGTAGCGCCTCTCGGCAGAAGAGCGGAAGTGTTTTGGCAGGAGGCACTCATTAAACGTCCCCGCGGAGAAGGACTTTCCGCCATGTAAGTCCATGAATATCACGCGTTGCCACCACAACTCCCCGAGGTGCACCAGCTTGGCCAGGAGGCGACGGCTTTGAGGCTGAAAAGCTGCACAGTCATCACGGGCTAATTCGCTACATTCACTGTTAATGACATACATATGCTAATGTGATCGTGCTAGATTAAGTACCAGCAATGCAGGCCTTGTATTAAAAAAGAGAATTTCTAAGAGGAAAACTGAAAGCACCACAGGGGCTAAACTACTACAGATAGTACTCCCTAGGAGGTCACTGATATTTCACTCTGGAGCAAGATACCAGACCTTAACTGCTTCAGTAAATACACAGCTATATATATAAAAAAGACACTGTATGAACACGTAAGCAAGGTAACTCTCTGGAAAAGTGCATCAGCTAAACTCTTAAATAATGTAAATAATGTCCAGAATAAGGTAAGGTGCCGGCCTTGAACTGTCAGGAAAATTCAGTGATAAGAATACACCAAGAAGGAGCCTCCTTCCTTGGAAATGAGCATGGAGCATGGAAGCTTAAGGACAGCTCTCTTCCTGGAACAATCTATTAAATCAAGGCAAGGAAATAAAGTCTCAAGCACTCCGGAGTGAAGCTCCTTCTTCAGAGTGAACGGACATTGTATCAAACAGAAAGAAAAAAGAAAAGTATTCTTAAAGTAAATAATGTATTCGCCTGACTGGTGAGAAGAGCAATTCTTGCAGATTCTGTTTTCTTTTTATATGCCACTCAGCCTTTCAACCAAGAGAAGCTGGGGAGTGGCACAGCAGGGTTTGGAACCCGTGACCCCTCTTAGGTCCCGAAGCCTGTATCCAGGACCGCGTGGCGGAAGTACGCACCCCCATGTCCTGGGCCCGGCCATCTGGACGGGTTCCGGGGTCCCACCCTTCCCCGTCCCACGGGAGTAATGGGGTAACACGACACCCCAACCGCCTGAACCGCCCCCCCACCCCCCCACCCCTTAACAAAAAACAGCTTTGAGCACAAGGGGATCCGATGGCCTCGCATGGCCATAAATCAGAGGAAGGTCCTCTTCTCTGCCCTCTCTCACCCGTGACCTTTCAGGAGTGAAGGTCAGCCAATCAGGGCTCCCGGTTCTGCTCTGTGGGAACCTAGACTGTGACAAATAGCTCCACTCCTTTTTAACTTTTTTTTTTTTTTTTTTTAAACACTAGAAGCACGTCACACAAGCAACAGGATGCTAAAGGAAACTCGGCCCCATGGAAATTTCTAGAAAAGGGTGTTTTCTCTCTGGTCAGGTCAATTGACCCATTGTGGCACAAAGGCTGGACAGTTTCACGTTGCGGTTACACCGAAACTTTAGAGTAACATGTGATATGGTTGGTGACAGGGTTTTGGGGGGTGGGGGCTGGTCGGGTTTGGGGGCACGGTCGAGTTGGATTTTCGTTTGTTTTCAAGTAAACCGTTTACAAAATAATTAATCCACTTTACCGTCCTTGCAAGCATGTCCCATCAAACATAATTTTATATTCTGGGATGATCCTTCTTGATCACTGGTATCCACCACAAATTCCCCCTTTTGTATTCGCTAAGGGAATTTAAGGTGGATTTAAGTGATCAAGAGCCGTTTAAATGGCATTAGAGTTCCATGATACTTACACTGCGCACGCTAATACTGTGAGCTAGTTGCATTAACAGATGTCCTGGTGTGAGAATGGGTGGGTGGTGAAGGGGGGGAGGGGGGAATAAGGGGGGGGGGGGGTGTGTTGGTGAATGGAGCGTTGTGCAAAATAATCCCAGTGTTTCCGATTCAGGGGTTCAGGAGGGTTTAATTTCTTTGGTGTGGGGAAGAAAGAGAGAAGAAGCGACATTACATTTGTTTAGCATCAACTCTTTAGCATCCGCTCTTTAGCTTGATGCTCTTTAGCAGTCGGAGCAGCTAACCGTGCTGCGGTACGACGGTTCAGGAAGCTGGGCTTGTGAGGTCTTCGGTTGGGATTCCCAGGTGAGGAACAGTCACCGTGCTCTTGAACAAATGTTCTTTGCCCTGAAGTGCTTCAGTAAATATCCAGCTGTATAAGTGGATTGTTTGAAAAAAAAAAAAAAGGAATCTGTATAAGCCTCTCTGGATAGGAGTGTCTGTTAAATGACTTAATGTAAAAGGCAACGTGAGTGCATCTGTGTGACGGACGCTGGGTGCAGCAGGGGAGCCCCGCCCGGTTTAGTGCAGAACACTGTCGGTTGGGTCCGCACAAGCACAGTCACCCGTCCCGATTGGCTCCAGTTTTGCTAGGGTGAGCAGCACCGTCTCACCCACAAACCAGTAACGCTCACCGAAGTGCCTAAATTATACGCAGTTTCTTGTGTTTTATTGCATGTTGTAGAAATGTTATGCTGTGTTATTGCCTCACCTCTATATTGTATTATTGGTAACGTGTTTCACTTGGTACTATTTCTTGCTGTTGTTTAGCAAAATATTTTAAATATTTATATTGATAAGAATAGCGCAGCCACTTGAAGTCAGGAATTTTAACACACAAAATATATGCTGAAATATACAGGGAGAAAGCGCCATTCTGTCAGGTATGATTTTTGGCTGAAATATTGGGCGTACAAGCTACCGCAGGCCAGTTAGTAAATCTACATTTTTCCGTGTTCAAAATTCCCATAGAGTAGGGAGGGGTGGGTGGGTGGGTGGGGTGCAGGGTTTGCCGTGGTACAGTGACGTGGCAGTTGAGGACAAGCTGGACCTGCAGGTTTGAATCCGGATGGGGCTCTGGAGCTGATAGAAGCAGAGAGCTGGCGCACAGCTGGTGCCTGTTTTGCCGGTGCTAATGAAGCCGCTCATCTGGACCTGCTGGGGTTTTTATGGGTCCACGCTGTCCCTACGCCATTATGTGCTCCACTAGTACAGTTAACATTTAAACACCGACTTTCATCTCTTTTCTTTCATATCGTCCTTATAGCGTGAAATACTGGATGAGTCTTCCATGAGTTTCTTTCGACAGATCACTGTGTGGCCTGGAAATACCAAATACTGGGGTGCCTGTGTGTGTGTGTGTGTGTGTGTGTGTGTGTATGTGCGTGTGTGTGAGTATGTGTATGTGTGCGTGAGTGTGTGTGTGTGTGTGTGAGTTATTTTTGCATTGATATCCTCCTGCTCTCAGGAAAGTCTGTGAACCATGTTGTCTGTCCTGTGTAAATGAATAGGCAGAGGAGCAGACCAGGCCTCAGACTCATAGCTGGTGGAAGTGAGGTAAACCCATGGGAACAGCAGGCTAAATTTAGGAGGAACCCTGGAGGACAGGGAGGGGTGTTGGAGGGTAATTTCCAGGCTCTCGTCTCCGTCTGTAATTGGCAGCAGTTTATCTGCGGGTAACGGTTCACACGCTCTCCCATAGCAGGAGCTATCACAGGGGCTTAGGGGCAGGGGGACCAGGGGGACAGGGAGGGAGAGATGGGCATTCACTGAGTAGGCGAGGCCCAGGCTGTTCCAAAGGGTAGGCCCTCTGCAGGGGAACGGTGTGTGTATGTGTGTGTGTTTGGGCGTGCATGCTTGTGTGTATGTGTGTGTGTGTGTGTGTGTGTGTGTTTGTGTCTGTCTGTCTGTCTGTCTGTCTGTGCTGCCTGTGTGTTCACGGTGGTGCTGTGGGATAGTCGAGTTTGTAATTGTGTTTATGAGGGAGGGAGAGCAAGAGATAAAGAGGAAGAGCAACAGAGCTGACCAAGAGAGAGATAAAGAGAGAGAGGGAAAGAATGAGAGAAAGGGTGAGCGAGAGAGAGAGAGACAGAGAGAGAGAGAGAGACAGAGAGAGACAGAGAGAGAGATATCTCTCATTTGGGATTTCCGATGTTCAGCGGCGGGATGATTGCTGGTCCTCCGCTGGGCCGCGCACATCAAAGCCGACCGAAAGCGTGACCCCGCCCACAGCCTCTGTCTCCGGGTCCCTTATTTATAACCCTGGCCTGGTCGGCATGGCGAGGAACGGCTCTTCACCGCAGCGTCACGTAACCCCCCCCCCCCCCCCCGCCCCCCCAGCAGCTATCCGAGTCCCGCGCCACGCCAAACCACACCACGCCACGGCGCGGGAAACACACGTTTCGCGCATCGTCCCGTTGCCGGCGGCAACTGCTCCAACTCTGCCAAGACCCCCCTCAGGTGTAATTTCAACGTTTGAGTCGCCGATAATTAAAGCTTGGGTAAAAAAAAAAAAGGATCAACAGGTGATTGGACATTATTGAGGCCACTTGAGGCAAAGGAGGAAAAAATAATAGGCCGAGGAGACTTTAAGGGGCGGGGCCTTCCTCCCACCTCCAGTTCAAAGGTCAAATCTCCCCTCTAATTAGTTTGATCTGCCTTTTTCCCATCAAAGTGAGCTGAACTGAACTTACACTACGCTGGCATCTGCTTGGGGGCCTGTAGAGAGCAGTCCGGTGCGTTTCCCCTTTAAGAGAGAGGCGGAAACAGGGTGGGGTCCGCTGAGAGGGTGCAGCAGTTACGGAACTGGAGCTGTAAATCATAGCTTGCAAGTTCAAATCTCAAATGAGACATAGCTACCGTGGTCCTGCATGCTTATAACATTAAGTTAGATGAATGCATGTCTGTAAAAGAAACAAGACATATACTAATAAAATATATCTTAAGGTATTTCCGGTTTAACAGGAGAAGTAGTGGTAGGCATGGTTACCTGGATCAGAATTAGAATGCCAAGGTAAAATGAGGACTTATGTAAAATATGTGTATGCAACTATGATGTTGGGCTAAATTTTGATATGCGGTGGGTCACTGTATTTGTTCAGTAAATGGATGCTTTGAAATCTTTGAACCCCACCGTTCAAAACTGGTCCCGTTGCGACCGGGCAAATTCTTCCTTTTGTCCCCGATCGCCCAGCTCAGCGCAGTGTCCGCAGGGAGTGGTACTCAGGCAGGAAGTTCACACACAGGCAGACCCACCCTCGTCCTCGGAATGGCGCGCGTGCTAATGGGCCCGTCTCGGCTGTCCCAGGTGAGTTCTCAGCCTCTGCAAAGAGTCCGTTCACGTCATCCGCTTATCGAGAGCAAGTAAATGGGCTCGGGCTAATCTAATCAGCAGCTTAGCTGATTAGGCAGTCGTTGTAAGGACTCAAGTGAGATTAAAATAAGACGCTCCACCCATACACACACACACACACACACACACACACACAAACACACATATAAGCGCACACACACACACATTCACATGCACACACACGTCCACACACACACTCAAATGCACACACACACACACGTAAACACACACACACACGGCCACACAAACACACACCAAACACACACACACACACACACACACACACACGACATGCGACACACGACACACACCCCTCCCCCAGGATAACACACGCTTTTGAGCACTGCTGCGGCAGGTGGTAAAATTGCTTCTGTTTTTCTTCTCCATTGCCAACTGTCAGCTTGAGCGTTGGCCAGGGTCCTGGGACTGCGCCCTTTTCCACCTTCATGAACCCCCCCAGAACCCCCCCCCCCCCCACCCCACCCCACTCCACCCCACGGCCCCCTCTGACATCCTGCTATGGTTTCGCCCTCTGACACGTACCCTCGCCCCCCCTGGGGCACCCCAGACCCTCTGGCGCGTGGGACTGGTGAAGAATGGGGCCGTGGGGGAACAGAACCTCACGGAATTCTTATGACGCAAGCTTGGACCGTGGGCCGCACACAGAGAATTCACGACGCCGTCGATGACAGGACACTGGGTGGGGGGGGGCGGAGCTGTGGATGTCTGTGGGAGGGGCCAGGCCAGGGGGAGGGGCTGAGCTCTGCGTCTTTACCTCTGATCCTAAAGCCTGAGAAGACTGTCATAATTTTTAGGGTTATATAGACTGACAATTTTGAAATTAGTTATTAATACAGTTGTGTCACTCCTCAACATTACAAATTCATGGTACATAAATATATTTGCATCCAGAATCAAAATGGCTGTATATAGTTATTTATTGCACAAGCAATGTGATTGACTCCACTGATTGTCCACCATGTCGATACAGATAATGAGAATTCTGACACTCTACATGCAGATTTATCCCTGCAGCATTAACCTCTAGTTATATCGCCTCTGGACTCAAACTCTCAGTGTAAACCAATGGAGTTCCTCCCTTCGGGACTGGGGTGGGGGGTGGGGGGAGGAAGGGGGGTGCTGTGGTGTGTTTTGGGGAATTGACTGGGGAGGGTTCTGCAGCTCAGATAACTAGCACTGCCGCTGAGGTGATCGTCCTCAGTCAGCACAATCATGTACAGTTCGAAAGAGCAGTTACTCAAAGTTAGGAGGAACGGGGGTGTGGAGGGAAGAATTGGGGGGGGGGGGAGTGTGAGGGGGAGGCGAGGGGTGTGTGTGGGGGCAGGGGTGGGGTGGGGTGGGGGGGGGGGGGTTTAGGTTAAGTCCCCCCATAGATGTTGTTCAGGAGCGGAGAAAAAGCTAACATCCCTAACAGCTGTGGAAACAGAAACTTGATACAGACAGAGCTTTGGGGTGGAGGGTGGGGGGACAGAGACAGTGAGACTGTGATCCTGTCCCACAACCTCCCCCCCACCTCCCATCTTCCTCATCCTCCTCTTCTTCTGTCTCCCACTTTGACCAGGTTCCCCATTCTCACTGATGACTGCTGATAACACACTTTCTTTATTTATACAATGTCTTTGAATTGCATCAGCCAGTGAAAAGTGTCGATTTGAGAAAAACAAATATAAATTTTTAATGAAAGCTTTTTCTACATACACGAGAGACACTATTAAAGATACATTTAAATGCCTCACGTTCTTACTATTTTTTGTGCTTCCAGTGCTACAAGAAAATTATATTCTAATAGAAACATTTAACAATCACAGTATGACCAAGGATGTATTTTAACACTTAGTCATTTCAGATGCTCTTATCCAAAGTGACTAATAAAGTGTCTGAACCATAAAATATGCTGTTGGCAAATTTAAAAAATAATGATTGAGTCATTTATGCAACATAGAATTATAAATGAAATACTTATGGAAAAAAATTAATATTTTTGGGGCCCCCGGGCCCCAGTTAGGGAACCCATACGCAGAGGCAGATCCTCTGTCTCAGTGATGGACATTTTACAAAACAAATCACCAAGAGGCACAGATAGCTGTCTAGACTAATAGACCATAGATTAGCTCATAATGCCCCTGACAGGAGTTCCACTGCATTAGCCGGCAGGTCAATAGCTGCGATTATCTGCTCTGAATAAAGACGCAATCACTGTCAAAACAATCCATTTCCAAAGGTGTGAATTAGAACCCCTTTCACTTTGGGAACAAACAAATCTGCACACTGACAAAGGTTAACGCAATCCTGGACCGTTTAACACAATGTTGCCCCCCCCCCCTCACCATCGACCATCCCAACGACCTTCTAAAACCACATATCACCCTTTAGATAAATGACTTTATTCCCAGAAATGTGAACAAGGGGCCTCTCTTGATTTTAATCACATTTGGTGCCCTCGGAAATCTATGCTAAGTGAGGGGGGGGGTGGGGGGGGGTGGGCTGGTGGAGTTAATACAGAGATTACCCTCTCGGGAAGATTGGAGAGGGGGGAGACAGGGGTCCCATTCAGTAAATGGGGGGGGGGGGGGGGGTGCGGTAAATCCACCCTGGAGACCGGGGAGATTATCAGATGAGGCTGAATAGCAGATTGCCCCAGAGAAACCTGAGGCAGGTGAAGTTCTTCAAAGGCTCCCAAAACAAAACTGGTGCGGTCTGCTTTTTGGAGATGTTGGGGTATCTCCGCTGACGCCTGTCCCTCGCTTGCTGGAAAACCCTCTGGGGTTGCGATGGCACCCACACGCGCGAGAACGAGCCGGCCTCTTGGTCTCTCTCTAATCACCTCTGGAGGAGCAGGAGGAAGCAAGGAGGAGAGGGGTTTAGAGACTTTAGGACAGTGCTCTCTCTCCTGCCCTTCTGCTTTCTCTTCCCTCCCTTTCCGTGCGCCTAGCGAATAACTCATCTGAAGACGACAGCAAGAGACACATTATGTGTCTGAGAAAGACAGCAGGGGTGCTCATATCTCTGTGGCTCTAATATCCTAATTCCCTCGTCCCCCAGCACCCACACAAACTCAAATTTTAGACGGGGATATAAACAGAGACCCAGGTACTGCCGTCTCTCCAGGTACACTTAGGTTATGTTTACATCAATGGCCAGAACAGGTTATTGGGCAGGGAGTAGCCGTGAGTATTTTTCCATCAGGCATCTTGCCAGTTTCTCCCCCCTGCTGGTCAATTGGGGAATGACGGCCACTGCAACAAACTGTTGAACTGATGCTCAAGTTGTCTCACCGACAGGTGTCACACACAGCAAAAATAATAATTTATGAAATTGCAAGCGTGTGCATTTGTAAGCCAGGATAATTATTTATTTCTTGAAACCGTAGTGTTAATAATTTACACAAGTCAGCAGCTTTAAGGGTGACTGTGTGCCCTGCAGTTTGAAAAACTGTCTTGTCTGGGTAAATGGCAGACCTGCGTCAAATAATTACTCAAAATATTTTAGACACGTGTAACATTCAATGCAAAATATTGTCCATTTAAAAAGATGCTTATTTTTGCTAATATTCCGATAATAATCCTTCCTTTGTGCGTTTTTCGCTAACATGAAACATTTCACTGAAACTTACAGCAATCTGCAGGAGTGTTTCCTAATGTTCCAGTTTAACTGGTGAGAAGCACTCGCTCGAGGTGAGATTTGCATCTGGGGGTCTCAATTCCAGAGAAGAACACGTTACCAGTCAGCTAAACTGACCGGTAACGTGTTAACAGAGGGTTAAAGAGTTGAACAAAGTGGAAAATTTGGATGGGGAAAGAAGTGAATTGGTGGAGGGGAAAGACTTTAAAGAGTTTAAGCATTTAAATTACATAGTTGGCTCAGGTCTGGTTGATAGTAGGGGGAACACACACTGAAAGAGGATGGCAGCTGCAGACAGCTGTTCCCACGGACGTCCCAAAGAAACGCAGCCCCGCCCCATCTCACATTTAAGAGAACAGAAGCAGTGTCACCTGGGGGACAGGTGAGGAGGTCGGCCCATCCCAATCCAGCCCCTGTGTCCACATCTGGTCCTGTCTGTGTTTGGGGGGGTGGGGGGGAGGAGGCTCGGCTTCAGGCAGGTCTGTTTTTTTTGGGAGGGTGCGAGGGGGGGCAGAGTGCGGGTGTAACCATGGTGCTGTTGTTGTTCATACAGGTTTGTTCCAGATGGGCCCACTGCCTGTTTGGGTGAGTCAGCGCACCTTTTTCACGCCCTCCGTCTCCACCAGCTACCCTGAGGCGCTGCAGGGTACCTCTGTCTGGAAGGGGAAGAAAGACCACTGTGTGTGTGTGTGTGTGTGTGTGTGTGTGTGCCAGTATGGGTGCATTACTATAACTCACACTTGGTGTGTGTTTTCTTTATGTTTGGTGCACCTGCATGAGATACATAGGCACACACATGTATGTGACATTTATTATATTGGTTTATATCACCGTACAGCCTGCATGACTTCTCAGGTGTATGGAGATGAACAGATAGAGAAAAGAGGAGGGAAAGATGGAGAGATAGGTCCAGATCTTCACAGGCCGGTGGCGGTTCAGCGTGACGAACTGTCCTGGGAGAGCACAAGGCCAGCACTATTGCCTAAATTTGATAGCTCATCATATCCAACAAGGAACCACAACCAGAGCAGCAGTCAAACTGCTGACCTGGCTGTCTGGACCACGAGGAGAACCTGAGATGTGGCCAGGCCATACTGTACGAAACTGCAACTCATTAAACTCATATTTGTCATGTAGGTTCTCCAGTGTTACATCAGATAAGGCTGCTACACATACTGCACTAGTAGCCTATTTCAAAACAAAGCTTATTTTGGGGGTGCTTCGAAACAACAGAAAAAAAAACAGCTACACGGCAAGTTCAGTTAGCTTGTGCTACAGGGGTGAAATTAATGTGGTTTAGGTCTTTTTTTTTATTTTTTAAACAGGCTGTTTGGACAACACTCGAGCTGGACGTCCGCCAATCAAAGAGAACGTTCGGGAACACATTCAAACTTTTATCGTTGGGGACGTTGGCTGAAATTAAGTAGCCGTTGCAAAAGATAGCTCGTAGTGCAAGGAACCCGAGAACTGCCGACCAGGAAGAAAGCCAAGTGAAAAAGTAAGTTGACGGTCATTTGGCTGTTATAAGTAATGTAGGCTAATATTTGTAATGTTTTAGCCTAATTAATTACTTGTCCTACGTTTTTTTTGGCCACATTGGCCGATTGAAATCGCTCTCGCGCCTATCTGCGAAAAAAAACCTTCGGCAGCTACTGTCTTGTCGACCGCATCTGATGTTATTAGGCCTATGTGTGCGGATTTGTTCGTGACTTGTACAATGTTTGTGTTCGGTGAAGTCTTACAGCAGCCTGCCACCGACACTGCCTTTCTACAACCACCAGCCAGGTCACCAGAATAGTGAAATCTGGAGAAATCGAGCCAGTAGGCGTAACACAAACTGCTACTTAAACCGTGTAGCTAACATAGTAAAGCTCTTTCCATGCTAAGTGGCCTAGTGTAGCTACTTTTATTTTGAACCTTCGCCACGTCTGAGCCAAAACCACACACAGCTAAAACATGAGTTATGGGGTATGTTGGAATTTGGAAATAGAAATATCTTATTGAAATAAATTGTGATATTTGCGGTGTATTCGTGACCGTGTTTGTGGAACGCCGGCTTGCTGTGCTGTCACAGACTAGCAATGTCATGGCGGAAAGACAGGAAGGTCAGCGGTTGGACACGGAGGATCATCGTCGGCCCAGCCTGCGCTATAATAAACCGGCACTTTCTCTCACTGCAATTACAGTAAATGGACTCCATAAATAATCCAGCCAGTATATGTCTGCTCTAAAACTGCAGTTCCCCTCGCTCTCTTATAAACCTGCTTTTGCCATGCAATGTTAGGCTGAGACTTCCTGGGAAGAATCCACTAGACCGTGTGCGTGTGTGTTTGCATGTGGATGCAGGCTGGAATTTGAAAGCTCAGATGCAAAAGCCTTGTTTCCCCACATGTACAGGTTTAATGATGGAATCTAAGGACAACAAACCCGACCACAGTTACTCTGTCTGGCAACCATGTGGGCTCAAGCTTTGACTTGAGCTCCTCCGATGTAAAATGACATTAGTTTGAGTTTTAGTGATGGGTTTGCTTTCTTGTGTTTGCGCCAGGGAAGCGGGCACACACCTGGCGCACGGGGGGGGTCGGGGGGGGGGGGGCAAAGGCACGGGAAGCATGCGGCATATTCACATTCCTGCGTCCCGCCTGGCTCTGGTTGGCGGGGGGCAACCTCACATGCAGATTTTGTGTCCCTCTCTCTTGTTGAAAAGACGTCCGGGGTGCAGAGTTACACATTTATGTGCTGCGGCAGCGTTCTCCCTCAGACCAGCGTCATGCCTGCACGGTTATGGTGATGAGGCGGGTGTTTTGGCGAGAGAGGTGAAGTCAAGACAAGTAAAACATAAACACTACGGTGCCCCGTGCACTTGTTGTGGCTTACTGTCTATTCTCTCTCTGTTTCTGTCTCTCTCTCTCTCTCTCTCTCTCACTCAGTCGCTCTTTCTCCCTCTTCCCTGTTACTTCCCTCTCTCCCTTCTTCCTTTTCATTCTTTCAGTCTGTCTCTTTCTCCCTCTATCCATCAGTCCATCTTTCTCTTTTTCTCTCTATGTCTGTCCCGTTCTCTCCCCATTCTCCTGTCCCCCTTTGTCTTTAGTCATTTTTTTTCCGGGGACCTCCTGTAACTCGGACCAGCCCGGTGTCCGTTGGCAGGGTTTGATCTGAAGTCATGGAGTCGTGTGATTGTGAGTCTGGACCAGCCCTGTTCCCCGGGGACGTGTTACTCCTTATGAAGAGCCCGTGGGCCTGACACCGCTGTTCATGGTAACCCGGTGTGTTAATAAAACACGTTTCTCCGTTTGGGGCGGAAACCTCGCCACGGTTTAAAGCTCATGTTCATTTTTAACTCTGGTGTGTACCTCAAACCAAAGATGGAAATATTACAGTTCCGCGGATGCTCTTATCCAAGAGAAGCTTGCAGCTAGCGTCCATTTACAGCTGGAGATTTACTTTATTCAAGGGCCTTTACCTGGGAGTCAGACCTAAAACTTAAGGGCTACAATCCTGGTTTTCTAAATATTGTACTACACTGCTGCATATCGTGTGTGGGTGTGTGTGCATGCGCACACGTGCGTGTGTGTCTGTGTGCGTGTGTGTGAGAGTGTGTGTGTGTCTGTGTGCGTGCATGCGTGTGTGTGTGTGTGAGAGTGTGTGTGTGTCTATGTGCGTGCATGCGTGTGTGAGAGTGTGTGTGTGTGTGTGAGAGTGTGTATGTATGTGTGTGTGTGTGTGTGTCTGTGTGCATGTGTGTGAGTGCGTGAGTGCGTGTGTGCGTGCGCGTGTGTCTGTGCGTGTTGGACCTGGATTCTTTCTGCACCAATCAAAGATGAATGCATCACTGCAGCAGAAGCCCCATTAATGCAGAGACTTGCGGACCCAGAGTGCGTCTTTGGCCAGAATTCAGTTTTTCACTCTCAGCAAACCTGATGGTGTCTGAGCCGCTTCTGCTGTGACCGGCCTGGCAGGAACAGCAGAAACCTTACGGATCCGGCAATTTAGGGGGTGGGGGGGGGGGAAATTGGATTTCTTCTCCTGCAGGAAGTTTGTCCCTTTGAACAACGTTGCCCCCGTTTGGACTGCTGGAAAGACTCAACTTAACACCCTCTCCAGTGACCTCCCAGGGTTTGGCTTCCTCTGTCCAGGAAATGGAAATGGGGGGGGGGGGGGGGGGGGGGGGGGGGGGTCCAGTGATTAGCAGAGTGGCAGCGGACTCATCCCTGACACCACAGAGGGGGGCGGCCGATTGTTTTTTTAAAAACGCAAACGGCGGTTGACAACTCTGATGGCATCCTTCATCTGTCCACTGACAGGCCTCGAGCGGCCTCTCTGATTGGCTGAGCTGGAACAGCGTGCATGTGCCAGTGCCCTTTTCCCCAAAGGAGGGGAAAAAACGCCCAGTCACTCAACGCTGGGGGAGGGATAGAGGGAGAGACAGACAGAGAGAGAGAGAGAGAGCGGTGTGGGGAAATGACAGAAGAAAGGATGGAGAGGAAGACAGAAAATTTCAAAAGGATGAAAATCAAAGGCATGGGAGTGAGAGAAATATAGATTGATAAAAAGAGAGGGGCTAGAAGTGAGAGTGACACAGACTTTCTAAAGCAGGCTTTCCCTAACACCTGGTTTCTTGAGTCTGGAGAGAGGGATGAGGGAGAATGAGAGAGAGAGAGAGCAAGAGAAAAAGAGTAGGAGAGAGAGCACATATTCCTCAAACTCTGAAAGACCAAGACACTTTCAGTCACTCATCTAACCGCCCTGTGTTTTGCAGACTCTAACTGAAAGGCTCTCAGGTTTCTGTGAGATGTGGAGCATGGCTGTCTGTAACACTGATCTCCTTCTGTTACTCTGGGAATCTGACTCACGGTGACAATCGAGGTTTGAATACGACAGTGCATTATAGCTAATGAGCTCCCTCTGCTGGTCATAAGCGTGTAAGACACAGTCTCTGACTCAGCATCTCTGGTGATATGCTGGAAGACTTGCTGGAGCTGGTGTTACGGTTGTGCTCTTCCCAAGCAATCACTAGTTTTGGGGGGTATTTCACAAAGCAGGATTACTGAGTTAGCTGAATAACTGTACTGAGTAAAACCCGGAACAACACTTTTTACTTCAGTCCGTGTTCCAGATTTGGGAGGGTTCCAGGTTTTACTCAGTTATGCAGTTATCCAGCTAACTCAGTAATCCCGCTTGTGAAACAGAGCCCTGGTGTAAAAAGAGGCGTGGCCTAGCCAGCCCTGGGAGTAAGACGTGTGACAGGTTGGGTCTTCGCTGTTAGTCACCAATAGAGAGGACACAGGTGTAAGCCATGTGATGTAGCGGCATGTGATTTGACCATTGGTGGATTATCAGCTGTCCTTATATGGTCATGAGGAACATAGGCTACAGACGTCAGAAAAACAACTGCCAGACACTAGTTTCTTGTCATTGGGAGGGACTAATCTACCAGTAGCTAAAGGAAACCTGACCATCTTAAACCAAGTTTTTGGTCTTCTGGAAAACAATTAATTGTCTTTTTCCAGTGCTTTTTAAAAGTTCCATTGTAGTTTTTGTTGACAGCTCTGGCTAATTGGTTGCCTGATTAGGTGATTGGTTCATCAACTCAATTTGTCACCTCTTCCACTGTGATTCTTATCAACATAGCTTTTATTGAAACATACAGCAACTCATCAAGATGGTTATTTTTTTACATTTCATATGAAAACTAAGCACAGTGACAAGATTACAGTGTGATAAAGCTGTATTTTACATATCTTTTAAGTCTGGACTCAGGTATATGAGAAAAAGGCATACACATTTCTGTGTGAGAGGTTCACTGCAATAAAGGGGAACGTCTATCATCATAGCAGAGCGGTTAGCAGTATCAGGGCTGAGACAGGCTAGGGAATGTGCTTAAAGGAGTTAAAAGTGTCACATTAGCCTGACCTCTAGCTACAAAACCCCTGAGCTGAATCTGTGCTCATTGAAGTCACATGACTTGGTCAGGTCTTGGACTTGTAAGTTATGCTTAAGTAGAAATTGAAGGGTGTTTACTGGACTTATATCTCTGTTACTTTACTGAAAGGTCATTCACTCTCTTGTTCATCAATGAAGAAAAACGAGTCCCACTTTCTCCACAACAGCACTGGAAAAAAGTTATTTCTCTTCTTTAGTCAAGAATATTGATTAAAAAAAGAAACTGTTTACTGAGGCACAGAAGGTCAGGAGAGAGTGCACTAATTGTCTCTAAGAAGGATTGATGAGGACAGGCGAAGAATCCAAGCTTTTTTTTTGTTTTTTTGTAATGATTTAAGTGACACCACAATCTAGGCAATGCATTTTAGGCAAGGCTGGGATAAACAGGGTATTTTTTCAAGAGAGTAGTGAAAAGGGTTGTTCACGTGAACTACTTTCTGTCTTGACTGACCTCTCCTCACCCCTATAGCCCCACCCACAGTCATATACCCCCCCCCCACAACCCACCCTGTCCCACTCTTATCCCTATTCTTACATCATCCATCCTGCCGCATCCCCCAGGGTGGATTAACTACCGCTACGGCTACTACTACTACTACTCATAACAGTGACGCATTCAATCATAGCAGTGGGTCTAGTTGGTCTTGGCCAGACTCTTGGTCTTCAGCTCGGCCAGTTTGCTGGTGACAAAGTTCCACTTGAAGGCAGACTCCTCCCCTCCCCCGCCCAGGGAGGCGTACTTGGAGAAGCTGTTCCCGCTGACTCCTCCCCCTCCGCCTTCGCTCTCCTCCCCCTCCTGCTGAGCCTCCCTCTCCTGGCCCCTCCCTCCGGCCTCGCTCCCCTCCTCTTGCGCCGCATCCCCGCCCGCGCCCCCCTCCTCCGCTGAAGCCACGGTCGCGGCCTGCCTGGCGGAGGCCTCCTGCTGCCACTTGGTGGCGAAGCTATCCCAGAATCCCGTGCCCCGCTTGGTCGGCCGCGGCTCCTCGGGCTTCACTGCCAGTGGGCTGGGGACACAGCGAGGGAGAAAGGGGTGGGGCCATGGCATTACATCACGCTTCTTGACATAACCAGGTCAAAACCTGGTATATGGCTGGACTGGCTGACCAATGGTGTAACTTCATAAGTCGGCCAACCAATGGTGCAACTTCATCACTCAGTCACAGACATTCGCGTTTACTTTGTAGGGCTGGCCCCACTGTTGCGGTCCAGCCAAAAACTCCTGCTACCCATGGAGAGAAACTTTTCCAGAGTGACTTACTGTGCAGACAGATGCCGATATATGAGGAGCTTGTGTAATAGGGGAGGGGCCTGTATAACTGGGGAGGGGCTTGTCTAATAGGGGAGGGGCTCGTGTACTCACTGGTCAGCTGCCGTCTGGCCCTCTGACTCCAGCAGCTGGTGCTCGTCCTCCTTGTTGAAGAGAGCAGACATGCTCTTCCAGCCTTTGGCCCCCGCACCTTGCATCTGAGGAGAAAACACACACACATACACACACACACACACACACACCCAGGCATACATACACACACACACACCATGTAACATGAAGGTGTGGGTGTGTGAGTTCTGTAACATGGCGGTGTGGGTTTGTGGGTGTGTGAGTTCTGTAACATGGCGGTGTGGGTGTGTGAGTTCTGTAACATGGCGGTATGGGTGTGTGGGTGTGTGAGTTCTGTAACATGGTGGTGTGGGTGTGTGAGTTCTGTAACATGGCGGTGTGGGTGTGTGAGTTCTGTAACATGGCTGTGTGGGTGTGTGAGTTCTGTAACATGGCGTTGTGGGTGTGTGAGTTCTGTAACATGGCGGTATGGGTGGGTGAGTTCTGTGTAACATGGCAGTGTGGATGTGTGAGTTGTGCTTCCACTGCGCTGCTCACCTTCTTGGCCAGCTGGGACATGGCGCTGGGGCCCTCGTCCTCCTCGATCGGCGTCATGTTACAGTCTGGCTCGCTGTTCTGGAAACAAACACAGGGCCGTCACACGTCTGCAGTGTCATACACACATTGTCTCCCCGCCACTTTTATTCTTTCAGACAGAGGTGTCCAGTCTCCCCCGGAAAGGGCCGGTGTGCGCTCAAGTTTTTGTTTTAGCCCAGCGCTACCTCACCTGATTCAACTATTTAACTAGTCATGGTCTCCAATCAAGACCTTGACAAACTGAATCAGGTGTGTTTGCGCCGGGCTAACCCACTCTGGCCCTTTTCAGATAACACTGGACGCCCCTGGTCTAAGATGTGTTTAAACTGTGGGATCAGCTGTTTCAATTCAGAAGTGTAATAGCGCCCTCCTGTGCTCATACTGTGGCAGGTACTGCAAGTTACTGTGCAGCCAGGCAGAACTATACAGCATAAGAATTTGAAGCTTAGGGACTCTTGGGCCAGTAGAGCTGGTGACTTATCTGGCATTGTTTGCCAGCAGGATTAAATACATCCACAGACTGACGTGGTGTCGTAGTGCTTGGCTGAAGCAGAAACCTGCACCCACATTGGCCCATTTTGGCTAATATTGGACACCCCTGACTTACAGGCACAGATGCCTTTGCATATCTTAAGGGCAGGGGTGGGGGTAGCTTTTAATTGTGCCGGCAAAGCAGGAGAAACAGTGTTTCCCCATTCAAACACCCCCCCCCCCCCCCCAGGCAATACTTCCATCCTCATGCAGCTGCCTGGAGTGATAATCCTGCGTGTCCAGTTCATTACGAGGAGCAGTGAAGTAAAGTGCTGTTTCCATTGGTGTAATTATGCCGTTAGGTCCTGGTCGACCAATCTTACAGATGGCAGGAAAAGTTTCATGTGATTTGCCAATGAGCCTTGTGATTGGCCCTAAGCTGTTTTCACTGCTGCTGCAGTCATGTATTTTGTAAAAAATTATGGCGATTATATCTCATCATGCTGACAGGACTCCAAACGAGCACAGGAGCTGGTACTTTAGTTACTTTATTTTGTGTTCATTTTTTGGGTTGCAATAATAGGCCTAATACCTGAGGTCTCCTATGCAAAGAACCAAGTAGGTGGGGTGTAAAATTTTGAAAATATTTACATAACCATTGAATTTTTTTTTGGAAAAACAAAACCCTGTTTAAACTACAAGAGGGGGTTGCAGGTTTGATTCCCTCAGCATATGGGGCCTGCCATTCAGCTAAATATAGGGTAAACATCCAGCTGTATGCATGGACAAGTATGCCTTTTACTCAAGCTATGCAGGTCGCCGTGGGTGTGGGCGTCGGCGCAGGATAAATGATGCAGAAGGCTGGGCCCTCCGTTCACCTCCGCAGACAGAAAGGGCCACGCCGGTGACTGACTGCAGCGCGCGGTCCGTCTCCTCTTCTCACACTGGAATGTCATCTAATCCGCGGGTTTGGCTTCTCCTCGGGCTCGGGTGTCCCTGCGCCTCGGTGCGCTGGGCTGGGCCGGCTCTCTACGGAAGCCCTCTGTGGCCAACTCACAGGGGGGTAGCGTGATGTAACCGTGCTCAAAAAATTGGATTCCCTGAGAAAGGGGGCGGCTGTTGCCGTTCTCATCGGTTTGGCCAGCGGTTGGAGCCGTTTGTTTCTGTTAAAGGCTAACCTGGAGGAAAGCAAGCTGGATGACTCTTATGAATGTTGTCTTTGCCAGATGACACTCTTTGGGAAGTAGCTAGGCGTTAGCGGGCTTTTCGGTTTGTCGTTTTGTGGGCCAATAGCAGATTGAGAAACACTTGTTGTGGTTTGCCGCTCAAATTGTTGTGTCAAACAATACTAAAGCACTGAAGAGGAAAAACTGGGTGGTCAGGTCTTTCTCCGTGTGCGTCAGTTCAGACTGTGCTGCCAGAGTCTCAGCACCGGTGAGGATTATCTGTGTGTACAGAGCAGCTGGAGGGTCATAGAATGGGGTGAGGAACTAGGGCTTGCCCCCATAAACTCGCCCCCTGTGCCCCCTCCCCCCCCATAAACGCAGCCTCTGCCCCCCAATGAACTCAGCCTCTCTTGGCCTGGTTTCTCAGGACTGGACTTTGGCTCTCACAGTGAAGGGACAAGGCAAACTCAGCGGTGACCTGAAAGATCCATTTGTCTTTCTCTTGATGAGGAAAATAAAAAATCTTGAAAAAACGTTTTCAACAAGTGAGGCATTTTAACAACAGATTTACAGTATGAGTTAGTTAAAGATTTTCCATGTGCTATACCAGGGTGCTTTCCATGTTCTGCACTTGGTATTCAGATCCAGTAATCTCTGGTAAAGGGAAAAACCTTTGTCCTCAGTCACTGAGTGCTGAGATCAGACCAGGTAAAATGAACACTTTCTGCACATTTGCCCTTGAAGTGAATATCAAACATCAGACTGTGAAACAATACCCTTTCACACCTGCTGTGAGACACCCAAATGATTCCTACCCAACTTCAGACTCATACACACACACACACCGCACACACACACTCACCGCACGCACACATACAGCACACACGCACACCGCACACACACACATGCGCACACACACACCACATGCTGCACACGCACACATCACACGCACACCTTACACACACACGCACATCACACACATGCACATTTTGTTCCCTTCCATTCCCAAAAGCAGGAAGCAACACTGATCTCTGATCAGTTCTCAGCGAGTGAGCTGCATGCGGCTGCTGGCAGACTGCTGGTCTGAGATCAGTATTGCAGTTGAAGTGGTACAGTGGTACAGCACCTCAATACGCCACCCAGGAAACAGGACAGGAGGGTCAAGGGGGTGGGGGGGTGGGGGGGGGGGTGAGATCGTGGGGCCTCTACCTCAGTCGCAGCGTCTTCTTCACCTTCCGGGTTGATGGTCTTCATCACCTTACTCTTGTACACCTTCCAGAGGGGATTCATGTTTGAGTCTGTGGAGTTCAGTGTGCAGTGGTGAAGCGTGTCTGTGGAGCTCTTCCTCTTCCTGGCCTCTTTCCTCCCTCCGTTCGCCTCACTTTCCCATTTACGGACGCGTCGCCTGGATGAAAATCGCGGGTGGAGAAGCCTTCCGTTTCTAAGCGCTCGCTAGCTGCTGCTGTTTCATGTTTTTAAAAAGCCGGGTTGGTGCGACTCCTCAGACCCTAACGGCAGTTGCTGTCTCTCTCCGTCGAGTGTCAGAGCAGGTAAGGGGGGGGGGGGGCAGGTCGCCGTGGAGCTCACACCCGTCCCGACTCGGGCCCCCAGCATTGGTTACCTGGAAACAGGTGTGGGTTTCCTCATGAAAATTTCAGCTGGCCTTTTCAATTCCGCCTGGCCATTGTCCACCCAGTGAGAAGAGAGGGCTCGGAGCTCAGAGTGATAATGGTGCTGCCTGTGCAAACAGCCCATAGCGCTGACCGCCAAAATCCCACTCCCCAATGAGAGAGATGTATCCCTCAATGGCTGCCATTATTTATTTATTCATTTATTACATTTTTATCTTCTCGCATATACAGACAGAGACATAAAACTTAAAAAAAAAAAAACTTTTGTAAGTCCAAAGGACCATACAAGGTTTCTCAAATTCTTATGTATAAGTTTTCTAAATATTCCTCCAAAAGTAACTTTTCTGTGCGTAGTTCAGTTCTTTCTGTAAGTAGACTGTTGTGTTGTACTGTGAAAGAGCATAACCCCGTAGGATATCCACGTCGGACATGGCCACGCATTGCGTAGATTTATTACGTTGATATATTTGTGATCGTGGTTGCTGTCCTACTGCAGACAGGGCCAGGCGCGCCAGTGGTTTTTAATAATAGAAAAATTTGGAATCCCTATCGGTAATCTAAGTGTTTACTCTGAGGAGCGGCATCAATACTTCAGGATCTACTGGCATTAATGCTTAATGAGATCAAGGGACCGCCATCGTTATTGTGTGCTTTCTGAAGTGCGCTTTGGGTCATTTCTCATTTCCTGTTGGCATCGTGGCGCAAAGTTACTGTTGGGGAGGAAATGGCCGATCGGGTAAAATGGCCGATCGGTTGGCCCACAGGGAGGGTCCGCGTGCGTCCCCGTCGATTCCGGAGCGGCACATTCTGTGGCGACGCATCATCTTGACAAGCAGGGTAGAGTTTCAGTCGCACGCAAAATGGGTGTATGCATTATTCACCAGGGCCTGGCACTGCTATTCAACCCCTGGAATTACACCCCCTCAGATCTCAGACCAGCCAACCGCGGGCCTGTGACCTACTTCTCCCCGTCGTTGGGTGTGGAAAACACTCCCACGTCAGTAGCTCGTCCGTGCTATGATTAACTCCAATTTAGGCCTTTACCGGATTTAGGCCACTCGCCGTATCTTTAGTGCAAGGTTTCGCATCTTGTTTTATGCTGTGTTTATCTTGGCTATGACTTGTGCGTAACTTAGCAATAAATATGTAAGATCTGCTAGGTCTGACTGTTCTTGCTGTTGACCCATATTTTTTATCATGAGTTTATCTTTTTTGGATTGGTTAGAATGGTGAACCCAACACTAAAATTTTGTTGAGTAATGGACCGAGCACAGAAGGTAAAAATGGCCGTCGAGTCACATCAAAAAAGAGAATCTATTTACGGGTGAGAGATTGAACAGTTTTACCGGGCTGAAGATTACTTAAAATGCTGTTGATTTGTTGTGTTTCTATGACGATATCAGAGGAACCATAGCTACCGCTGCCACCTACTGTTGAGGTCTGTCACTGGTCACAATGCTACTGACCTACATATTCCAAACACAGGGGTTTTAGATACAGCAAGGTGTTCTATGATTTTACCTGCTTTGTTTCACATGAAGACTGGTGCAGTCATCCTATATCATAAGTGCTCTTCAATCGCCCTCTTACTGTCAGACTTTTTCACTCCAGCAACCAAAACATAACCATGATTGGGGCTCACATTTATCTTTTGATAAATTTTAACCAGTATGAGGCAAATAATATTTGGGTTTGGTTCTCGCTAAAATAAAAGTTGGATATTCAGACGTGCTGGAATCTAAAAGGCAAATGTTGGATCGTATGCATCATCCTTGACATTTTAACTAAAAGGAGAATAGGCACAAACAGGGAATGTGTGTGTGCGCATGTGAGTGTGTGAGAGTGTGTGTGCTTGATGGACTGCCCTGACATATGCTTCCCAAATGTCCCGTCCAGCAATGTTTGAAAATGTCAAAGTTCAGAGTTGTGGCCATAATTTATTTTGTATTTATTTCCCTTTATTTATTACTTGAGGGATCAAAGCCCTTGTTTTCAAGAGTTTAAAGAAAAAATGACACAGTTTACAACAAAGATCAAAACAATAGATAACACCGTCGTAAAACCATGAGAACAATAATGCAACTTGAGAATTTTCACAATTAAACGTAATCAGGTCCTTAACCAGGTCCCTGAAAGGTCCAACAGGAACCCAAGCATTGAGCTTCAAAGTCTAGTCTTCCCTAATTCTGTGTTAACTGTGGACACCCGGAGCTGCTACCAGTCATGAGAACGAGTCTGTTGAAGTCCTACTCTCCCATTAATAAGCCTGTGGAGAGAAGATGGGAGTTTATGACTAATGGCCTTATAAAAGAACCTAAGCCACGCTCCTCTCTTCTCACATAAAGAGACGGCCAACCCACTTTTTCTACTCAATGCTGAATGATGGACAGCATCTAATCAGAAGGCCACCCGACGTTTCAGTACCACAGTCCCCCAGCAGGTGGCATCAGAGGCCCAGTCTGCAGCACATGTTCAGCGTTTCTCTTCTTTCTTTATTTATTTCCTGGCCTGGTTGAGATGGGGAACACAGTGTACAGAGAACACAGTGTTCCTCACGTCTCCGACACTCTCCTCCTCCACACGTGCAGCGGTGAGCTTTTCAGTGTCAGCGAACAGTTCCCATTCCCACTCTCTGTCTCTCCCTCTTCTGTTCTCTTCTCCGTCCAATCAGCCGGCAAAAGGAAAACTTTCATTTAAAATTGTGGATGATATGGGGTGGATGTTCGGATGAATTAGAGCTGGGTTGTGTGTATGTGCGTCTGTGCGTGTCAGCATGTGTGTGTGTGCGCATGTGCATGCGTGTGCGTGCATATGTGCACACGTGCGTGTATGTATATGTTTACGTGCGTGTGAGTATATGTGGGCGTAGTGCATGTGTATGCACGCGCACGCGCGCGCGTGTGTGTGTGTTTGTGCACGTATGAGGTCACACACAGAGGGTAGTCCTGCCTTGAACCCTGTGCGTGCTGCTTTCTGGCCCGCCTCTGTCAGTGAGATCCTATAGGATCATGCATTTCTAAAAATGGACTGACGGATGGAATTGGCCAGAGACAAATGTGAGCAAACATCTGTTCCCTGATATGACTTGCTGATTCCGGCCTATATGTCAGCAGATGCCCCGCCCACTCATGACTCCAGGGCACGAGTGGGGATTCACGACATGACATACACAGTACCCAGAATGCACCGGTGAGCGAGCAGCCAATAAGGAGTAGCCATGTGTGTGCGGGGTCACCCGAGTCCTTTTTTATTATTATGTGCAGGATATCATGTGTGCGTGTGGAGTCGAGTTTCAGGACGCATCCTAAAGCCCCCAGCCCCCTCTTTCTCCTCTGTACCCTCCTGTCTGGCACCCCAGTCGCTATTGGTGGGACACTTGCCAAAAGCAACCTCCTCAACCCCTTATCGACGCCCAGCAACGCAAAGCATTCCTCACTTTACCAGGTGACCTCTGCATATGGTAAAGTGTTCTTGTGGCCTTCATATATATATATACACACGCACGTACACACGGACACACACACTCATACACATCCACGTACACTCACACACGTAAACACACACACACAACAAACACGTATGCACACACACTCATACACACACACACATGAACACACACACTCACACACGTAAACACACACATGAAGTGCTGAAGATTGTCACCAAAATAACAGCTTATGTAAAGACGGTGACTTCAGGGGAATGGGCAACCTTTCATCCTATTATATAATGCCCCTATTTTTGTCCCAACACAGCAAATATGGGCTAAACAAACAAGAATATTAAAAAAAATGTTTTTTCAGCGTACTTTTGTGCTTTCGTTGTTTTATTAAGTTTAGCATTTTTTTTAAACTGCCTTCCTTAAGTGCAAGTACTTGCCGCTTGTTTACAGATTCATTCAGCTGTTACCTTAGCAGTCATCTTTTTTTCCACCGGGGTACAGACTCCCTGCTTTGCCTTTTCTTAGCACCGGTGGGGCCGCAAGAAAGATTGCGTCCATGCGATGGAACTCGGGGAATGCAGCTGCCAATCAATGGCTGTTTCCAGTCGCATGTGCCTAAGACCAGCGACGGCTCCATTAAGGCCTAACGGTTATAGCGATGTGATTACGCACCCCGTAAAAGTAATAAACAAAGCTAAAGGAACTATTAGCGTCGCTAAAGGGCGGCTCACTGCGGAGCCAAATTGTCATGTCGTGGGTGTAATTATCAGCAGTTAGTGAAACTCGCTAGCTTTGGGGCAGGTCAGTGCTTCAGCCTCTGGACTAGTTCAGACTGAGCTGCGTTCTGCTACGGAGGCCCTCAGTCCTCAGTCTGTCTGCAGCTTGTCCTGCGTTCTGCCCATTCAGCTTTAAGGAGTCTACTCACGCAGAAGTGTGTGTGTACTTTTACTGAGGCTGACAAAGAGAGAGTTGGATTAGTCATGCTTAAACAAGTATCGTATCTTATTGAACCTGTGTTTAGTAGTTGTCTGTGACCATGAAATGCACTTTTTGTACGTCGCTTTGGATAAAAGAGTCTGCCAAATAAATGTAATGTAATGTAAACACAGTTCAGGTTCGGTAATTATCACGGTCATATCCACTATTATACCTATTAGTGTTTTTCTAAACTTTCATGAGATGTCCTACCCTTTCACAACTAATTGTCGTTTTTCATCCATAGTACATTTATGTTGGTTATATTCAGATATATTCCACTGTGACAAAAACATCAGCAATTGGTATATTTTGCTATCAATTTGTCTATTTTCAAGTTACTGTTTCTTATGTCACATGTACATCAGTGTTATTTCCTGGTATCATTGACATACCTGTATGTGATTAAGTTCTTAAAATAGGATCAGGACTGCCTTCCATTGTCTCAGAAAATCAAGACAAGTTAGAAATGCCAGTATATTGGATCTTAATGAATGGAACGATTGAGTGATTTTTGGTTGCGTAAGGAAGGTGTAAACCAGTGGTTCTCAACTCGGGCCAGAAAGGGCCAGTGTGGGTGCAGGCTTTTGTTCCAACCAAGCAGTTACACACCTGATTCTACTAATCAACCTTTGGAGTCTTTACTAAGGACCTTGATTAGTAGAAAAGAACAGGGCAGCCCTCATGCAGTAGGCTACTGGCCGCTTATGCAACCTGTAGTTTAAAAGCAAACCTCCAAGAAACAGAAGGAACAAGCGAAGCGTGTTCCTGGACAGGAGAGAACATAAAACCATCTTCAGACGCACACAGTGTGCTGGAAAGCATCTCACTGCAGCCTTAAAATAGAGCTGTGGGGCATATGCACAGATGTAGATGTAAGGTGAGAGTATATGTGTGTGCGTGTGTGTGTGTGTGTGTGCACGTGTGTTTGTGTGTGTGTTTGTGTGATTGTGAATGTGAGTGTGTGTGAGAGTAAATGTGTGAGTGTGGGTGTGAGAGTAGTGTGTGTGTGAGTGAGTGAGTGAGTGTGTGTGTGTGTTTGTGGCACGTGTTTGGGGTGGGGTCGGTTGTGCAAGGGGTACTGGGTAGAGGATTGGGCAGGTTGAGCTGGGTGAGGTTCCAGGCAGGCTCTTGTTTACAAAGAAATACTCCCAAATGCAAGGGGGTCAACCAGCAAGGCATTCTGGGTAGGTGCTGGTCACAGCAGCACACCTCAGGACAGTGAAGCTCTCTGTTAATGGCCTTAAAGTCCTGGGGGTGGAGAGGTCATTGAAAGGGGGGGGGGGGGGGGGGGGGGGGGTTCCACATGAACGTAATGCCACAAAGCAGGCTTCAATACCAGTGGCAGGCTTCCATGCTTCCATTGATCTACGGTCTGACCAATCAGCATGCACATTCCACAGATTCCTCCACTGACCAATCAATCAATCAAACCCCCTTTAGTCAGTGGTTCTCTGGTTATCACCATTGGGCTGTTCACAGTCCCACGTCTGCGCCATGGCAGCTGACGGGTTTAGTTCCACTCCGCCGGTCCGTAGGGGACTCTTGAGCAAACACACAAGCGCATACGTACGTGGGGAGGAAACACAGCGGGAACAGGGCGAGCGCTCCAGAATGCCAGTGCGGCCCCTTCCACACCTCTGTGTGTGTGAGGTCGCTTTTCCCCTCTCCGGTTGAAACCGGTCTGAGCCGGCTCTGAGGCGGCTGGCCTTCGAGACTTCCTGCGTGGCAGGGGGCCCCCCGTTAGGCCTGGAGTCCTCTGCCCCCCCCCCCCCCCCCCCCCCCCCCCCCCACGGGTGAAAAACACACAGTGATGTAACAGCGTCTTTGACACTGTGAACCGTGGCAGTGATGTTTGGTTATGAGACACAACCGCACTTTTGCACGTTCAGTTGTTTTTCTGAGACGTGTCAGAACCAGAACACAGTGCCTTCTCTCTAATGTGGCCTCTCATATGGACACCGGTGAAAGCTTCCTTTCACTCAAAACTGAAACAGACTGACTTTCCTACAAGCATACCTGTAAACTTTCTTAACCAGAGAATAGATAAATACCATGCACAGTACAATGTCCATTGTTGATTCATCTATAGTTTATGAGTCCAGTAGAGAGTTTATTTAACACTGAGCATTGCAGAGCAAGAGACTGCTGGGAGTGTTTTAAAAATGTAAAACTTCTTAGAAAGGTAGAATCAGTATCATTTAAAACTTTTATTTACATTTTTTCTAATTTCATTGTTTTCTAGTATTGTGTGTATATTCATCTGATATATATTCCATTCTATCAAATCATTCACATAATCGGGATTGGTGTTAGTATAATGGGGATCTGATGTCATTGTGTGAAATGAATATTCTGTCTCGAAATGCTACACTGTGAAAGTCTTTTTTTGTTTGAGCATTCTGGTTGAAGTCACCATGTGAATATTTCTTTGTAAATTACTTCCTCCAGGCAGATTTTTGCATGCTGACAAAAACACCGACACATATGCACACACACCCAGACATTCACACGTGCACACACACACACACACACACACATACACACACACTCACACACGTGCACGCACACACACACACACACACACACACTCAGGCACACATGCACACTCAGACACACACACAGACAGTCACACATTCACACGCACACACATGCACACGCACACACACACACACTCAGGCACTCACACATTCAAATGCACACACACACACACACACACACACACACTCAGGCACACATGCACACTCAGACGCACACACAGACAGTCACACATTCACACGCGCACACATGCACACGCACACACACACACACTCAGGCACTCACACATTCAAATGCACACACATGCACACACACACACACACGTACACATACGCGCACACAAACACACACACACACACACACACACAGGCACACATGCACACTCAGACGCACACACAGACAGTCACACATTCGCACGCGCACACACACATTCACACACACACAGTGAAATCTCCTCAGACAGGAGACAAAGCCTGCATTGTGGAGTCAGTCATGTCTGCCTGGCCCCGCTGTGCTCGTCCCGCGTCGCCCCGACAACCTGCGTCCCTCAGACAGCTTCAGAAAATAGTGCTGTCATAGGTCAAGGAGAGAGAGTCACACAGAGAGAGAGAGAGAGAGAGAGAGAGAGAGAGAGAGAGAGAGAGAGAGAGAGAGAGAGAGAGAGAGAGAGAGAGAGAGAGAGAGAGAGAGAGAGAGAGAGAGAGAGAGAGAGAGAGAGAGAGAGAGAGAGAGAGAGAGAGAGAGAGAGAGAGAGAGAGAGAGAGAGAGAGAGAGAGAGAGAGAGAGAGAGAGAGAGAGAGAGAGAGAGAGAGAGAGAGAGAGAGGGAGGGATAGATAGAGAGAAAGAGAGAGAGAGAGAGAGACGGTGACAAAGGGGGGAGCATTGTGCAGATCACATGATGCAGCACAGCTCATTTACATACAAGACAAGAAGTGGATCCCTGTCATGTGACACTGTTCAGCCAATCAGAAGCCAATCACCACCCAGCCATGATGTATGTTTTCCTATGTCGTTACCATGATGGGTTACATCACTCGGGCCCCAGAAGTCCCGCCTTCTCCCTTCTTTTTTAGCCAATCCTGACAAAGGGGCTCAATCTTTTAGTGATTGGCAGCTTGCCGGTCCAATCCAGGAGGGCTTGTGTGTTAGCAACTGGCAAGCGCTTGCAAAAGGCCTGTGGCTCCTTTTCTGCTTCTTTCTGGCTGTACAGTTTCCACACTGCACTGTTTCTACAAAACCTCCCAACACCTGTCCCGTCCACACGCAGGGACCTAAATAAACTGGAACTATACACATGTATAAATCATGGATGAAATGCTATATCCACCCCCTAATCCTGCACACCTCCCCGCCCCCCACCCCCCAAATTTGTAACGTGAGTAAATTCTAGGAAGGCCCCGTCTGTCAGAACCCCCTGCTGTGTCCCAGGCAGCCGACAGTCGGAGGAGTTCGCTCCTGTTCGAAGCTCGTTCGCTGGGCGAGCCGCGGCCGTGGCGGTACTGTGCTGACTGTAGCGGCAGGAATGAGTAAACAGACCGCAGAACAAACTGCTAACCGCCTCGGGGATTTAAATTTTTTTTTTTTTACTGCATAATTCACCACGATTATTGAATGTCTAATTGTAAGGAGAAACTGCACTTTGCTGGGCGTGGAGCTGCTCATAAATTAATTAACTCTGACAGAGGCATTTTTTGGCTCTGTGCCGCATCACAGAAACGATAAAAGATTTCAAAGGACGTATAAAAGAAGACATGTACGCGCATTAATAAACTGTTGAGAGGCGCGGGGCAAACAAATATAAAAATGAAAAAGCCGCAAGGGTTTGGCAGGCCCTGAGCCAGGCCAGCTTGTTGCATTGCATAACACCGTGTGATCAGTTCACTGTGCCAAACTGTGCGTGCGCTTCAGAGGGCACAGTCAATGCAGTCGGTTCATTCACTGATCCTCTCGTCACCGCTATAACAATAACACCAAAATACTAGATGCGGACTGAAAAAACTGCAAATAAAACGTACGTTTCTGTTTGTGTCGATGGGTGTTATTCAGGCTTGATAAAAGGCTCGCAAACACTGCACTCACGAAGGGAATGAAATCACACAACTCTTTTCTGGTCTATGTCTCACCAAAAGCAACGAGTAAACAGCAGTTATTTGTTTTCCTTTTTTTTTTTTGATATAAAGCTGTGTAAATGGGTGACTATTTTTGTCCCCGCTCCATGGTTGACGTTCGATAGCCGTGCGAAACGCGGGTGACGCGCCGGGCTCTCCTCTGCGAGGCGGGTCACCTCGGTGCGCGGGAAGGCGTGTCCCCACCGGAAGCTGCCAGGTGCTCTTCATTTACACCTTCAGCAACAGGCCACGCCCAGTCTGACACTCAACTCCGATCGGCTGGCTTTCAGCATGCAGATTGAACAGAAATCTCCCTGGAGCAGTGCACTCACTAGGACTGGTTTAAAAGAGAAACATGCAACACTGGCAGTGTTCACATCATGTAAGTATTAAAATAAAATTTACAGGAGCTTAAGAGAGTGAGAGAGTGTGTGAGAGAGAAGCAACAGCGCAAAAAGATCCCACTCCCACTTAATCAGCACCTGGTGTTACCTCCTGTACTCCCCCCCCCACCACCAGACATACACACACACCCACCCACAAACATATAATTGTACAGACCTCAGAATGCTTCCAACAGCTCTCTGGTTTCAGATCGAGACATTATCAAAATTCCTTTTGTGAAACTGAATGGGAGAAACGGGAGCTTCCCCGTCCCACTCAGGTCCAGTGGTCTGAAACAAAGCCGGTCCTGTTTTTAAAAGTCATTTTAGGAAGCGCTGTTAATATACCCAGAGTCAAAGGAGAATAAATGATGTGCAATATTAATCAAAGAAACCCAATCGTCACTACAGAAACACTGAGAATAAAACCACGAAACTGAGCACGATGTGGAACATTTCCTGTCCTGTTTTTGACTGGCCAATAGCTGCATGAGGGCTCACAGGAAGTGTACTGAAATGCTGTAGGTGCTTACCAGAGTCTCTCTCTGCACTTCTGCTGGAGACGCATCTCTCTGAACTGAAATCATTCACCATGAACAGCAGTCAGCCATTGTACTTCTTCCAAGTTTTTGTGTTTACGTGTCACTTTTTATTAAAAAATCATCAGTAGAAATCAGCCTGTTTACATGACTGTCAGTATAATTATCAGTCAGCTGAATGATCCTTCCCATGATCCTCAGGGGCATTCCACACACAAGACAAGACAGGCCTCAGAAGTCATCTGAACTCAGCTGCTTTGAACGAGCAAGTGTGTTTCATTAGAAATGTGAATCATTTTACATTTTCACCAGTTTAACCAAAACCCTCCCCACTTGAGCAGTATATGCCTGTGTACAGGTTACTGCAGAGACAAATTCAGTCATTACTAAAGGCAGAAAGAAAATGTAACGTATGCATGATGTTCTATATCATATTTTCAATATTTATGTAAAGCAGTTTTTATGGGTACCTGGCAGTTTTGCAACGTGTCCCAATTGCTTTTGGGCAGAGACAAGTGTGTCACGTCAGACAATGTGGTTACCCACTGAGTGCTGGATAGTTCAATAAAAAAGGCAGTGTGGAAATGAGAAGGGATTATGGTATAAATGCCAGCCTGAGAAAAAGCCATTTAACGATAACATAATACAGAGTGTGTCTGTAAACCAATTTCTGAAACAGACTAAAGACGACACATGGAAGTTATTTTCATTAATGTTTGATTAATGGGTTTATATTGGGTTTTAACTTTGTGTCATTGGGTAAAAAAAATGTTTTGTGGTTATTAGGAAACAGGCAACTTCAGATACCAGGTTGGAGGCTTAGTGTTCACCTTTCAAAATATTTACAAGCCGCTGCCCTCAAGACAATTCACACTTTGCTTAAAAAAAGCGTGTTGAATAATCAGTGATTAATACCCAGTCAGAGCAGATCATGGGAACACCCGGCTTCATTTCTATGGTTTCTGGACATGAGGCGGTTTGGCCAACAAGCACAGTACAGGCCATTACCCAATTATCTCAGCACTGTAGAGTGCCAAGCCCGTGGGACAGTGTCCAGGTTCTCACACAATGGAACTCAGTCCTCCTGCCGTTGGGACAAACTGAACCTCAATGGTCCAGAACACAAATCTTCATCCTTTACCTGATTGTTGGTCTGAACCTCCACTTTAGAAGCACTCAACTAGTTAGACTGGAAAATAGAGTAAGAAATATTTATAAGCGATTGGCCACAAACTGCATAAAATAATGCAAGTCAGGAAGAGGATAAGCCTCTTTTGACAATCCAGATGGATAGAGAATGGCCCCATTTCAGTTAAACAGCTTTCGGCCGTCAGTGCTGCTGGAGAAAGAAATTGGATCTGGGCATGCTCAGTGTGGACAGGCCCAACATGGCTAGTCAGTCAGGGGGTATGCACATGGGATAGTTAGTGACAGGAAATGGAGGATTTACTGTACAGACATGAGTTGTAGAGCACAGAATCATCCGAAGAAACTGAACTACATTCTTTGCAATGTCAAGAAAACTGACAAGACACAAATGAAGCATGGACTCCACAGAAATGTGGATTAAAGTCTTTATTTTGCACTTGTAGCAGCAGTACAAGGACATCATTTTGGGATGGGATGAGATGGGGGGGGGGGCACCTGGAAAAGCAACCGCAGCATTCGCGACAGGAACCCAGGCTCTGCCCCTCGTGGATATGGGGAGGGGAGGGGGTACATAATATGGGCCACACCTAGCTGGGCCTGGGGGCAGGAAGAGGAAACTGCTGCTACGTCAAAAGCTAAAGAGGTCCCCCGAGGACCCTCAGGGCCCCGCAAAGGGTCTTCACAGTGTTGGCGGTACAAACCTAACGAAGACGGGGACGCTCAGACCAATCGCCGCCTTGCTGAACGAGCCCCATACAATCATCATCATCATCAGCATAATCATAATCATAAAACAAGAAAAAAAAAAACGAACTAAGTAAGTCACACTCACGGTTACATGAGTTAATCAGGTAACGCACGGCACACTCGCACAAAGATTACACAGAGTTAAAAGCCTGCAGGCACCTCCGTTAGATTTCACTAATCTCCAGGTTCTCATCTGCACCAGCGCTTAAGGTGAGTGCGGTCATGCTCAACACCGGTGGGACTGCCCAGCACCATAAGCTTTGAGTATGTTCTTTCTGCCAGTCTGAGCTTCAGGACATGAGGCTTTCCTGCCTGCAAGATCCCCTGAAACTGTCTGTATGGAAACACGTTTGTAAGACAGCATACAAATGCCACTTATCAAGCAATGCAAACGGGCAGCATTGGGGAAAAGTAAAAAAAAAAAAAAATTCCAGTAGCTAACGCAGATTCTGCATAGACTTTAAGGCCCCAGTCTCAAATTGAAGTGCCTACACCACCCCCAAACTGACCTCATCCCACACTCCCTAAACCTACCTCACTCCACCACAATTTCCTCTCATTTAAAAACAATAAAAAGAAGATAAAATGAATCCCTCAAATCAAAAACAAAACTGCGATGCAGGATTTTGGACGCATTCCCCTAGCCGTGCCCCCCGTGAGGCAGAGTCTCCATCGCTTCCCTGTATCCATGGGCCAGCTCGCGCATCACGTCACCGACCGACCAATGGGAGGGTGGCTCACGCAGGTCATGTCCTCAGATTTTGCTTTTACAGACCTGGGGGTTTTTTCCTTCTACCCCCACCCCCACACAATTTGCTCACTTATGTACAACAAGACTAAGTTGGGACAGGGTAGAGTGGGGGGGGGGCGGGCACGCGTCACCCAGTGAGGCCCTCGCCTGTCATGGGGCATCATGTCTGCCCATGAGCACATGCCCCCCCGTCCTGACTGCGCAAGGGACGCATGCTCAAACGGACCCGGCTCCCAGACAGTCGCCTCACATCTGACAGACAAATATAAAAGCACGTACGCAACAAGCGCCAGGCAGCCATTTTGTTTCGACAGCGTTTAAGGCGATTTCAGTTCTTCCATTATCACCACATTTCTGCTCCTGCAGACAGTGGCTACATTTTTATTGTTTTGTTTTTTCTTTATATTAAAAACATCCCCCATCAACATTCGAAAGTATAAGCATAGTTAATTATTAGTATAGTTATATTTATTTGTCCTAAACTTTTTCACTTTTATTTTTTTTATTTTATTATTTTTAATCGATTTTGTTTGAATCGACAGAATATGCTATACGATACGTTAAGCTGGATGAATGCTAGTCATTTTATTCAACGTTCAGTGATGCCTTCTTTCACATCTCTTAGACGTTTCTCTCAGCACATGCAGGAAAGCAAAGCAAGCGAAGCAAGCAAAACGATCCCAATACCAATTTCCGACTGACTCATGTTTGGCACTTCATACCTTAAATTCTGCCCCCCCCCCCCCCCCCCCCCCCCCCCCCCCCTCACCACCCTCAAAAATTCAGAATGGGGCATCTAGCAAAAGCCATGCTTTCCTTAGAAATTCAAGTGGGAGAAAGAGCTGCACAACCTTGAAAATAAATAGAGGGCTGGGATACACTTGCAAGATTGGCTAAAACCCACCAATAAAAGAAGCAAGCAAAGAATCTGCTCCACCCATCTGTCACCCTTATCAGAAGATATAGCGACCTCCCATTTGCACCCACCTTGCATGGCTGCCATGCATCAGCTACGTACATTCAGGAAGGTTCAGGCTAACTTACAAGGTAACAGACTACAGACCTGGGGGACCTTTATGCACGACATGACAGTTTCTGGGGGGTTTTCCCCTCTTGGACAGGAGGGCATAAACAAACAGGCAGGAAGAAATGCTCTCTGGAATCTTGGAGATCTTGGAATCCATCTTGTTGCTCCTTGACTGGGCCAGACTGGGATTGAAGGACATGCTGCTTGCGCTGACATTTCTGAGACTTGTCCTATGCCACAAGAGTCACCAAATTACAGTACAGGCGTCCAAGTCTCTCTCTCCATATACAGTACACATCCCATTTAAAAGATGAAAGGACTAAATTATTAGCAGAAAAAAAAAACAATTACATTTCACTTCAAGTAGTAATTTTGTTGAACAGTGTTCCCCTACCCCTACAGACAATAGCTTAAAGAAGGTATTTCTAAGAGACTACAGTGTAAAAATTTTATTTGGGATTGGGGAGGGGGGGGGGGAATAACCATTTGTAGGCTGGCATAGACAAGCATCCAAACTCTGGTTCAGACGGCTGTGGTTTAGGGTTATGACCACTTCCTGTTCAGTCCCTGCAGCGGCCCCTGTGGAACCAGGGCATCCGACAGCACAGGAAGTGGTTCCACGGCAACGAATTTCAGTGCCGCGCGGGTCTGCCGTTACGCTTCTGAGCTCGGGCAGCGAAACAGGAACTAGCACCGCGTGCCTCCGAGACGGTACAGCGAAAACCGACTTATGGCCGCCACGTCCCTCAAGCCTTACTCTCCACAGAGCAACCGGCAGTTAACTGCAGAGTCTCATCCTTCACGTTCATACGCATCACAGCTTTATTCAATAATCAATTCTAAAAATATAGATTACAGCAACAGACATTATAGCAATTCTGTGTTTTTGTTTTTTAAAAAGTCCTTATACAACAGAATATGACGTTTGAATATTATTTTAAAAAACTAAGTGCCACACCCATGCATTGTTCAACAGAGTTAGACCATTTGAGCTTACACCTACAGATTGAGGTTATAGGGGTTTTTTAAACCACTTAAGCAACCAATCTTTAACTTACATTGTGGAGAAAACGAATCAAACATTAAAAATACTGTAGTATTAATTAGAGTAATATTAATTCCCTTTCAGATCTGCTTATAGGTTCTTCAGCCCCTCGCCCACAAAAAAAAATTCCTTCACAGTAAGTTCTGAGGCTCAGTTAGTCTCACTGATTTTTAAAAATGCATGTCTGCTGTAGAGGTGTTTAAAAGCAGAGCTATATCTCTCCCATAGGCCCGCTTTCATGGGTTGATAGGTACATTTCAGAGGAGACTGTTCCACTAAGGATAGGGTTAACAGTCCAAGCAAGCCCTGTGCAAGGGAGGACAATGGAATGGACTTGCTTTCTAAGTGGGTTAACCCCTTTCCTTCCTACGGGCAAACGCAAAAAGCCTGCACACTCCCATGTACCATATCAGTGACTGAAACTCGGGCCTACTCTGAACATGGGGCTGGAGTTTCTAAAAACCAGCACAGCAGGACCCCCTCCCCCCAGCCTTCCTCCCACCCCTGAAGTCCCAATGATTCCCAAAGCCGAACGACTGCACCGACTTTGACATCTTAGGAAAAAAAAAAAAAAACAACAAAACAAACAAAATAAGACAAAAACGAGAAGATCTAACAATCCCCCAACTGGTTCATGTGCGAAACAGGGGAGGAAGAAAAAAAAAAAAACCCCAGTGATCGTGCCTACAGCGGTAATGTGTGGAAGATTCTGGATGTCGCCATCCCTCTCTCCCTCCCTCCGTGATTACACAGCCTTTTCCTCTGGCTTGTGGGTGGGCAGGGCCTCCTCAGGGGGTGGGCGTGTTCTCCACCTTGTCCGTCATCTGTCGGGCGCTGTAATAGGACAGGCTGAGGCCCATGATGGCCAGCATCATGGCGATCTGGTTGACCATGCGGTCCTGGGGCTGGGTCTGGACTTCCCCCGCCACCTGCCTCTGCAGAGGAGAAAACCAGACACGGAATCAGCTGGAGCAGGGCTGGCATCAAACCCCAACACCACACAGACAAAAATAAATCAAGGAGGGCTGGGTTCACTGGTGCCTTCTCCACGCCCAAGGTTTAAAAAAGGAACGAAAGACCTGAGCACACACGCCTACACACACAGTGGATGTATGGATTGCTGGTGCTTTGACCAGGCAGAGATGACTTGTCCGGTTAGCACATTTTATATCAATCAAGCACAAATTGAGTTCGACACGCAAGCAAACATGCAATTTGGAACTCCCATTCAAAACCAGCAACTAATTTGAGCATCTTTGCACACAATTATGGTCACACAATTGAAAGAAATGTCTGATTCACTAGTTTACATCACAGCCCATGTGCCCCAAATGTGCACCTTTACCATGTTGTTGAGTCACATTCTAATCAAAACTGTATTAGACATTACATGTTTAATTATTTCCATGGAACAGCCAGCCTATAAAGGAAATTAAAAGGAGGGGCGGGGGGGGGGGTGTTTGAGTCCTCAGACGTCAAACATAATGCTCTCCAACAATGTTCTAAGCAAGTGCATTCCAGCAGCTGAGTGAAGAATTCTAGTAGCCAACCGTGAGATTTCAGCACAGTCATCATGAGACCCAACAACAGGCGGAACATTCCAGAAGCAGGTGTGGGAGTCTGGGGCACATTTCGACTGGTAAAGTAAGGTTGTGGGAAAGAAAATAAAATAAAAAGGATCTCATCCAACCACTGGACCAACTGGGGTGCTGCTGGTGGTCAGATGCATGTTCCAAAACAGACACACTACTTCAGCAGAGCACAGGAGCATTGGAAACCTACATCAACAGCATTAGCAACAGTCATAATCGCATCAAGGATTGCAGGCGTGAAGCGGATTGTTCTTGCCGTGGGCCTCAAGTCAAGCCCAGACCTTACTCCCCACTGATTAGAGACACACACAAGCTGAAAGCCCCTGACTAGCTGGCGACACTAATGCTGTTTTAACAAGCCTTTAACTGGCTCTGTTAAAGCGATATCATGAGTGAGGACACACACACAGACACACACCACACACACTGAGCTTGAGTCAGCAGCAACATGTGCAGTTACTTTTAGTTGATTAGTAATTAGAAAGTAGTAGCTCTTGAGCATGTGTGTTTATAACACAAGACTCGTTCGCGTATTTGGTCACAGCCACACTAGAGCATATCACTCTAGAGGAAGAGGCAGGTCCAGCGTGTGAGAGAAGAGTAATACTTTATAGGAAGAACATACTTGGCACCCAGGCAGGAACCACTCTGCCAAAGCCTAGGGAACAGGCCATGTCCCCCCACCCCTGCAGCCCTCATTCATTAGTGCCAAAATATTTCCATCGCACCCTCTCCCTAAAAATAAAAAACGTCATCTGTATTGATCCGCCCTAACTTCACTAACAAAAATTAAAATTAAAAACCTTGATCAAAGCAACAGGCTGGTACATTCAGAAACTCTGCTGGTTTTACCAAATCCAGCTCACGCCCCCTTCCCACTGCGGGTATTTACACTATTTTTTACTTTCAAAGTCAAGCGTAACCCCTTCGGTCATACATGAAATGTCGGAGCTGGCGCTTCCTGTGCCGGCCATTTTGTAATCGGGGGGTTAAAGGCGTACAGAGGCACAACACTGAAGTAAGGACAGGAGGATTCCCTGGCCTGGCAATGGGTTGCAGTTCTGTGTGGGAAGGTTAGTGGCAGAAGGCACACACACACACACATCTGAACCAGCCACTATTTGGTTATTCATGCAAACTGGCAGCGGACAATAAGGTCTAAAAAGGATTTAGGATTTAAACACACCGCCTGCTTTTCATGTGCACTCAGGTTACAGAGCCATCATTCTAAAGATACGATTAGAAATAAATTTAATGAAATCTTGAGGGAAAAAAAAAAAAAAAAAAGTGGTAGTCCACCACAACAGGCAGAGCTGTGTTTTAATTTAAGAAATTTAAAAAAATCTGAAATCCCAACACTCTGCAATGGGGAAGCCAACTTCACAAACCCCATAAGTCAGGAGGTGTTACCTGACAGGTAGGAGACCAATCAAATAGGTCACTCTGCATAGTAAAGATTGCCAGTGTTAAAGCACTCCCATCACTCCTCTATACACCTTCACCCCCCCACATCCTCCCATCCCCAGAGAGAGGAGCGGATAAACGGACAGACCTGGAGAAGTCTGAAGTACCCAGGGGTCAGTCTGCCCAGTCTGATGATCATGTCTGCGGCACGTCTTCGTTCAGCGAGCGACGGCGGCGAGTCCGACCTCTCTCAGCGCAGTCTGCAAACCACCGAAGGGCCTGGGGAGCAGAGGAAGGAGCACATGAGGAGTCACCCTCACCCCACACTGGCCATATACCCTCACCCCACACTGGCCATATACCCTCACCCCACACTGGCCATATACCCCACCCCCATATCACTCTGAAAACCGCAAATCACATTCTTAATCCCACACACCTGGTGTCTGTGCAAATCGATGTGAAGGTTTATTTGCATATACTTCCACGAATAATACCTACATTGCATTATCAATCAACCATTGCATTTTCGAATAAACAGCAGTGAGGAATGGGGGGGGTTGGAACACTTCCACTTCAGTTCCAAAAAAGCTGCTTTCCTTTAAGTTTGGCGTTTCGTGGCATGATGAAAGAATGCGTCTGGAAAGGATGAAAACGCCTCACCCAAGGCTAAGATTAGTGAGAGAGGATATTGTCAGTAATGTCAGAGCCTTTGGAGGCCGACCAGTCACTCACGTCTGCATCTGGGTCTTGTTTCGGATCGGGCTTCCTCGCCTCAGGCTCCCAGAATGCCTCTTTCTTTGAGGAATGTGCCCGTTATTGCACGAACCAAATCTGAACCAGATCCTAGCACAGCAACAGCAACAGTGCTCCTTTCATAATCAAAATTACCCAAACCCATCGGGATAAAAGCCAGGAGGGAGGACAGGGATTAAGCCTTTCCTTTGGACACAATTACAGGAGAATTTGCCAATTCTGAGTGGCTGACAGCTGAAGGAGAACCCCTAAAACTCGCCAAATAAACCCGTTTACCAAAACTGAAGCCAAACCAACCAATCAACTCAATGCTAGCTTTGCATTCTAAACAGACCAAAGCCCCACATTTATTTTATTTAGTTTGTCCACACATTCTCAGCGGTGTATTGGGAGTCACTCTTTGATATACAGAAGAGAACCTGCCACAGGCGAAGCTCTGAGCAGAACCAGATGTGGGTGGGCAGGAAGGAAAGAAGGAAATTTAACCACAACCACTAACAGGCAGGGGTGTACAGCACCCAGCCAATCTCAGTGCACCATTCCTGGGAAAACTGAGGAAAGACGACAAAAGCTCAGTAAGAACTCTTCCAAAACAGACGGATATCCACCGAAAAGATGCAGGGTACCGGAAGACCCGGAAGATTGCACAGAAGGGAAGGGTAGGGGTGACCATACACACTTCTAGGAGGGGTGTGACTGCAGACCTGGTTGCGATTGGACCTTTTGTTAGGGTTAAGGAAAGCGAGAGCCACTCCCGGGGTGTGGGGGGGTGAGGTGGGAGAAGAAAAAAAAAAAAAAAAAGTACATGGATAAATAATCCCAAAATCCATAGGGGGGTGCCACCCCGGGGCAGGGGGGTGTGGGGCGTAAAACCCAGCGGGATCCTCACCTTCAACGGCCCCTCCAGCCGCAGGAAGCTTGGCGGGGACACGATTCCGAGCAGCAAGCCCCCGGCTTCGAACCAGAACCGGCCCGAAAGAGAAGCGTTCCGTGGCAGCTGAACGTCCCAGCGAGCAGAGGAAGCCAGCGCCGAGTGAGGACCCGCCCCACCGAGCCCCGCCTTTTTATACAGCCCCGTCTCGCCCAACCAGATCAGCAGGATCCCAACACACACACACAGCTGTCAGCACACATCACACTCTGAGGTTTCCACTTGCATGCACACACACAAAACCCCACCCACTACAGTGCAAAAGCTCTCTCGATCTGCCAGATGCGATCTGCTCATCCAGTGAGCCAGGAGAGGGGGGGGGGGGGGGGGCATTCGTTTGAGTGTGCCCACTGAGCACGCTCCAAAGAACATGCGTGCCAGGGCGCTACGTAGAGTTACGCAATCAAGTTAAAAGTCTACCTCCCCCAATGTGAAACGCACACTATGACAACTGAGGGTTCTGCTCATGTTTGCAGTTTACAGGAGTGGAATAGAGGAATTGGCGTGTTAGTTTTGTGGTTTACTTGTTTGGGGGGGTGGGGGGTGCATTCTTTTGCAATGCCTTGCGTGTTGCCATTAGGCAAGATCTTTTTCCGTTTCAGTGGACTGGAAGACCTGTGGAAATTAGGACTGCAATTCTTCAAGTTTGATGCTCATTTCTTGAACTTGAATAACTTGCGTCCCGTCCTTAACAGAAGTTAAAAGTACGTATTCAGTAAATTGATAAACTAATTGCACCAAAAAGGGTTGTTTTTATTTTTTAATCTTACAAACTGTAATTCGCAATCTTACAATAGCTCACCATTTCCTGTAACCAATTGCAGTGAGGCTGTTGTCCAATGCAGAGCTGAGGTTCAAAGCATTGTGATTTATCTGGAATGAATCGGGAGAAAGGGTTCTGCAAGGCTATGTCCTCGCTGAAGCATCCTCTGGGAGCCTCCTCGCTCCTTGCTCCTCCAAGGGGCATTTAACAGACTGTGATTTCCTTAAAGAAGGTGGACCTCCGATCGATTTCAGAGGCCCTACGGATTTAGTGTCCCGTGGATAGACGAGACTAATCAGCAGCCGCAGTGCTGATTTAGCAGAAACGCCGTGTCGATACTGCCCGCAGACTGCAGCAGCCAGGACCCATCGCTGCTCCACCTCCGGGCGTGACAAGACTGAAGACGCATGCAAGCATTCCACACCGCACAGCTGTGGGTTTCCCTGCAGGGCTCAATTCAGCAGCTGCAGTGCGGGAAACCCCTTTAAAGTCCTCATGCCCATGTGAGAATACGGTCCCCCTCATCTGAATGAGGTAGGTGTGCAATAACACGCCTCTCAAGGTGACCTGGGAAGTACCCCGGGTACACCTGTGGGGCTGGGCGTTCCCGACATTCAAGCATCGCTTCAGCCAGCATCTGTAAACACCAGACTCAGCCTGCATTCTTTTTACATGAGACAGCCTCATGGAATTATACACACGTGTGCGCCACATATAATAGGACCATAATGTACAGGGGAGGCAGGGGTGGGGGTGCAATTGTGCAAAGCTTTACAGAACTTTGAAGCAGTGGCTGGTTTTGCTTCTGACCAATCAGAAAAAGGCTTCCATAAAACCATGAGAGACTATGAACATTTCAAAGGCATTCGTTTTCAAGGAGACCCGTCCGCACGCAGCAGACGAAAGGTCGCCACAACAACGCTTCAGACAGGGACATACTCATGCACTCAAAATGGACTCCACTTGCTAAAAACAACATTCTCACGGGAATTCACCCCCCAGCGCAAAACCATTCCGCCATTACTTGTGTTAGGAGCCATCGAGACCGGATGGTATCCAGGTCCCCACCCCCAAAAAAAATGCTTCCGATTCCTTTGTTCTGAAAGCTCATCCGCCAGCGGCTAAGCGCACACTGTGTCAACGGCTTGCATCCAGGCTGGGAATGCGGACGGCAGCGGGGGAGGGGGAGGTGTGTGTGTGTGTGTCGAAGTGCAGGGACAGCGCTCGGTTTGATCTGGCTTCTCACACAAAGGTGGGGAGAGCCTGCCCGTCGCCCTGCGTTACGCTCCCGTTTCTGCACCAGCACCCCGTTCACATGCTGCAACACATGTGCATTCATCACACTCTCCCGGCCAATCCGAGTCCACCACTAAGCTCCTCCCCCACCCCCCACCTCGCCTTCAATAAGGGAAGGGGCTTCTCTGATCCCCCGGCAATGGCGGATCGTTCAGTGCCGGCGGCTGCAGCGGCGGCGGCTGCAACCCCCACCGTAGCGCCGCGAGAACCGCGGTATCCCTGCAGCCAGCGGCTGAGCTCACGGGCCAGACAGCGCGACCGCGCCTCGTTATAGATTCCGTAGGATTTCTGCATTACGCAACAGCAGTGCTGCCCTCGGTCCACTGAGGGACGGGGTCGCCCGCGACTCCGCGAGCGCTCCCCCGTCGCTCGGCGTGCGCGTGGGAACGGGACGTTTGGGACGCTGGGAAAAGCCCGTGCCGAAAGCCTTTATCGTTCCTCATACAGTAAGTCAGCGCTCCGTAATGTTCACAGTGCTCCTGCCCGTGCACCACTGTAACCAAGACGACACAAAGAACTGACAAGAAAAAGGAGACCCTCCCACCACCTCCCCCCCCCCCCTTCCCCCCCTCCCTTTCTGTGAGAGATCTGTGTCAGGTTCAACCCGAAGCGCTCCAGGCGTCTCATGTGCCCGTCGGAAAAAAAACATACAACTCAAAACCGGATTGGATAGGAAGAAAATAAAGACCGCAGTGCATTGTGGGGGATTCTCACAGCAGCACATGCACCTGACTGAAACCAGCTCAACTGCTTGGAAATGAGAAACCAGTCCCCTATATCCATCCATCCAAGAAATGTCGGACCCCGGTGGTGTTTGGATTAAGACGTTCAATCAGTGTCAAAACCAGACATATGAAAGCTGCTAATGACCTGCCGATTAATTTTTAAAAATACGAATAATAATCAGGATCTGAAGCCTGCTAATTGTGTCCATAATGGCCATCAATCCAACCAGCAACGTCACTCACAGCACCCAGAACCCTCATAATCCAAACCAACATTAACACTGGCTTTTCTGAATCGCGTGTACTACATACAGTATAACCCTTGCTTTGTAAGACAATTTTTGTAGTTTACTCGCCTTAACACGCCAAAGAACAAATTCAAAACAAGAATTAAAGAAAATAATCTGTTTTGATGCATTTTGGTTTCAGCGGGAGCCATGATATATGGCCCCCTGCAAGTGAACAGAACAGCTGTTGAATTCTTCTTAAAGATCAAATATCAAGTTCTGGTAAAAACAGACCTGGAAGTAAATGCTAATATTACCGGGTGGTATTAGTGCCGATCATATAAGCTGGGTTGTTTTTGCAAAACGGCATACTGAAAAAGGCCCCTCTTTACATAGTATTAGTATGGTGATGGTGGGGGGGGGGGGGTCCTGGCTAGGGGGGTATTGGAATTCCATTTTTTTTTTATTGCAAAAAGAAATAAATAAAATAAATGCAACATCAATGTGGAACTTCTTCAGTCGGTGAAGTTATCGGAAAGGTCAGGGTCAGTGTACATGGTGTGTCGACAGTTTAACAAATGTCAATCACTCAAAGCAAGGCTGTACACAGGTACCCCCCCCCCCCCCCCCCCCCCCCCCCCCAAAGAAAAAAATTACAGGTAATCACAATCAAATATTGAGGAAGTACTACTACATTGGTGAGGGTTTTTTGTTATTTGTTTGTGTTTTACATTTTTTAAATGAAGAGTAAAGAGCTAAAGTACATTCCTCATCACTTTCCCAAAAAACACATTGGAATTAACTGGCTAGAACGCAAATGTTGTTGCAAAAGTTAACCTTTCACACAGATCACAGACGGAGAGGGGTGGGGTGGGGTGGGGGGGGTCACCTTAAACATGGTCCATATGACAAATACGTTCTCTCCAAATACACAACCCTTTCACCCAAACCGAGTAGCTGCCATTTTATATTTCCATTGTTCTGCAAACCTTTGCCGTTTTAGATCACCGACCAAACCCCCTTCGTACTGCTCATGGTAGCGCTTCAGCCTGCTAATGGAATGGGCGAAGAGAACATCGTGTTCTCTGGAGTCTCGTTCCATTTCAAATCTGGATTTTTAAATCACTTCCTATTGTTGGTAAAGCATTTTTTTTTTATAATTAAGATTTTTTATTAATTCAACTGTATTTTTGAAATGACACTTTCACAGGCACATGGGCGCATGCTATTCTTAATAAAACAATTAACTAATGGGAATTCACATTTACTTCAACGTACTTGAAGAAAGGAAAAAAGGAATGATCACTATGCAGCTGCTCGGGGCAGGTTCGGTCCAGTTACTTCAAAAAGTGGTAGAAATCCAATAAAAGGTAAGCATATAGTAGAATAAAGCGGTTGTCCACTTTGACACACAAATGACAATCACAGGAGATGGCCAGTTAGTTCCATCAAATTATGAAAAACTGGCAACTAACCAGCGCTTATTGCCAAATTAAAACCCCAGTCTACATTTGTGCCTCGCAAGATATACAAAGATTGTTATTTTGTTGCAGGAACTACAAAATGGTGGTTGTATAACTGTAGAACTTCCAAAGTAGTTCGTTATGCACTTACCATTACTGCAAACGCGTTCTACTGAACAAAGCAAAGAGCGACCACCGCTTTGGAAGATTTTCTTCAATTTAGTCAGCCAGTCTTCAATTATATAAAACCACATTCATCGGCGACTTGTCAATATTTCCAAGGGCTAAGAACACCAATGTATAATCAAAATCCACAAATTCAGTCGGCGATATTTAATTGAAATTAGCGCTTAATTGTTGCTCAATTAAACCTTTGATGAAGGCGGTTCCTTGTTTTTGCGCAAAAAAAATGTTGAAAGCAAAAAATAAAATCCGGATTTCACACTTACCTGCTGTGCGTGATTTTGTTAGCTCTGAGTGCAGTTGGAGGGTTGAAGACAACACGGCGTACACGTATCTAGCTATATAGGAGGGTTGGACAGCCTATACATTCACCAGGGGGGTGGGGGAGGGTTACACATGGAGCATGCAACTGACTGCAGCCACAGTCATGGCTGAGAATCCCCCACTAAGTAGTATGCGCCTGCTAAATGGTGCTTTGCCAACACTATGGCCATTTGCTTTATTTTTTACGAGTTCTGTAAAAAAACGCCTTTAAATTAATTATCCAAGTTGGCTAATTCTTGATAAGGAAAGCGTCTCCCCCCATTCTACGTGTCATGCGCGCGCACGAGAAGTACGCTAACCACCTTTTATCTTAAATACGGTTTGTGTGTGCGTATGTGTTTCAATGCTTGAAGGAAGTTTTAGTTATTATTTTGTTATTAAAACTAGTTAACGGGGACTTGGATCCGTTTCAGAACTTTTTCCTCAAACCGCGACTTGCTCTTATAGTTAACGAGCCCTAAATGGAACACTGACCAGAATTACATTATTGACACCAGAAACCGGATTTTTGGGTGTAAGTAGGGCCTTCATTCTTTGAACATAAAAACGTACAGTGAAGTGCATGCTTTTGGGCATCAGCTGAAGGGATCTTTTGTAATATGCAAGTTGCTACAAAAGAGATAATGTGACTCCGCTTTGTCATTAGTAAAATACAGCTAACTGTAAAGGACACAATCAACGCACTAAGGACACTGGTGGAACTGGTGTGTAGTGTTCTCATCCATGTATGTTGTCAACAGCTTGCCGGGGGGGAAAAAATACTTCTCAGTTAGTGCCCCCAGTCTTTCTTCCCTCATCCAGATAAACTGTGAGTTCTGACCCCTTCCTCTTTTTCAACTCCTCTTCCTCTCTTTTACTCTGTTTTACCCTAAGCTCTGGACTGATGACTTTGTCCGAATTAGTCTGCGTGCTTGTACTTATACCTCAATCTCACTCCATCCCCTGTCGTAATTTACACTTGTTCCCCGGGGACCAGAAACAGCAAATAAGTTGGCATGCAGATGTACAGCAGGAACTTGTGAGCGTTCGTGCGGCGAGGGGCAGGCGTTGGTCCCCAAAAGCAGAAAAACCCGTCCCATGCTTTGTAAAACTTTTTTGTCAGTTTTCCTCACCATTTTAAAAGTTTCCCAGTGTCTGAGGAGCCATGCGAGTACTAAACCTCATTTACTGCAGTAATCTTCAGTCTTAAGACTTTTTTTTCAAACAAACAAACAAACAAACAAACAAACAAATATTAAAGAAGACAAGTTCAATGATAGAAACCCCCACTGTCTGCTGAGGGCATTTCAAAAGTCAAAGACATTGTGCCTGTCCCAGGTACGTTGACTATAACGGTTAGCTTCTGCTCCCGGTCACCTTGAAAACCACACATGCACGCGCACCGTGCAAACTTTCTCCACGTAGAGAGAGGGTGGTGATGTATAGGATACCATAGATGTGAGCACAGCGTGAGGGAGGTCTGCACCATAGAATCCCTCCCCCTTCTGACCAAAGTCTAACGGAAGGAGCGGCGGGAGCAACGTTCCATCTCACATAAGTTCTTGTACGAGGGACAAATATTAACAGGCCGGACTATCAGCAGTCTCTTTCCAGTCTGGTCCTGTTCCCTTTCTCTCTATCTACATACTGTACATTTGTAATACGAGGGGAGCGTGTTGTTTCAGTTTCACAGCCATTATTCTAGGCTTTGTCTTCTCTCTATGGACTTGTGAGTCAGAATATTACAGGTGTTCTTTTGACAGGGAGGACCCTTTCATGCCTGAACTCACAAGAGGTTGAGTAGCCCCCACCCCTAAATAATAACTGTTGTATTCCAGTTCTGTATAAACTGTTGTTCCTCATTCTTGTATGAGACGGAGGCAGACTATGATCCAGTTTCGTGAATCACTGAAGCTCTGCAGTCCTCTGAAGTAAGATCTCGGAAACTTGCCCACACGCCATTTACTAGCTCTCCTGCCCTCTTATGTGGAACAAAGTGACTGTAGGACTCAAAAGAGGAAAAACCCAGTATCAGTCTAACTTTACGACTTTACGTGTGGTGAGCAATGGGACGTCTCGCGTATCTGGTAAATTATCTCTGCGAACCAGGGACAGTGTACTTTAGTTACTTTTGCAGAGTGCGCTGAATGGTGCGCTAGAGGTGTGAAGCAGGGAGAGGGAGACCCCTGCTGGATGGAGTAAATGCCGTAAACGCAAGTCTCAACAGCCTCACTACAGCGCGGGAAATTCCAAGTTCTAATCTTATTGTGCCCTCTACTGGCTGCTACAGGTAAACACAATGAAGTACATACAGTGTAGTCAGTAAGTATCTGGAGTGGCACAATTTTTGTTGATTAGGCTCTGTCTCTGTACTCCAGCACATTGGTTTTTGGAATGAAACAAAGAATATGAGGATCAAGGCAACCAGTTGCCCCAAGGCTGCGGACTAGACAGGTCTGCCCATGCAGGGTGTGGTGGGACTGGTATGTTAGGCTAATACAAAGGTTCCAAACTTGATTTGAGAAGTAACAGGTAGCCAGTCATGTATGATGAGGGAGGCGTGTGACATGAGCAGGCTTGGGATGACTGTAGACAAGTTGTGCAGCTGTTTTTCAGTAGTAGCTACAGGGGCTTGGTGGCACAAACTGGGAGACTGGCAAGATTAGCCATGATAGACTATTGCAATTAGTACTGCTTCTACCACTACTAATTATTATTAGTAGTATTATTGTTGTTGTCAATAATGCTTTCTATTTATTTAACCAATAACCAAGTTTTTATTTGATTTCTTGAGTAACAGCATTTCCACCCCAATGCAGTAAATGTATGGGGGGTGTTTTTGAGTTTGCATTGAGTGCTTTCTTCTGCGGGATCACAAGTGTTTCCATAGTTACATAGCTATGTATTTTGTAATCATTGTTTTGATATTGCAATTTAATCTGCCTGTTCCGTCATTATCATGTCTTGTCGGGCTGGAATGAAAAAAACCTTAATCTATCCATTACCGACTGAAATAAACACACAGGAGAACTGATGATCCATTCATCGGTTCTGCCTCAGACACCCGTTGGCTTTTGATAAAGATGTTTCATGCTTTGACAGATGTTTTAGTTACCCTGAGATTTGTGCCAATCGTAGTCTAACAAGGTTAGTCTACAATTCTATACATATGAGGTCTCTTAATGTGGAACTTCATTTGGGTTTCCCGTGTTGTTTTAAAAACTTTGAATGCGAAAAGGTTGCAAGTAAGAAAATTTGAAAATTGTGACTTTTCAGGGATTATTTTTTTTGGAAAAATCTCACAGCAGCACATTCCTAAAAAAAAAATACAATATATTAGCCTCTAGCATTTAGCCTCACAGGGAAAGTCTATGCCAAGGTGCTGGAAAGGAGGCTACGACTGACAGTTGAACCTCAAATCCAGGAGGAATAATACAGGTGTCGTCCAGGCCACAGAACAGCAAACCAGCTTTTTACCTGCTTTCACATATTTGAGGGGGCCATGGGAGTTTGCTTATCCAGTCTACATGTGTTTTGTCGATTTAGAGAAGGCATGTGATCGTGCTCCCTGGGTGTCTTCTGGGGGATTCTGCAGGAGTATGGTGTGCCGGGGTCGCTATTGCGCACCATTCGGTCCCTGTGTACTCAGAGTTGTGTTCGCATTCTCGGCATGAAATCAAGCTTGTCAGACACCACCAAGGGTGATTGTCTCCCCTCATGTTCTTGGCATTCATGGACGGGATCTCAAGGTGCGGCCGAGGTATGGAGCGTGTCTGGTTTGGGGACATGGGAGTGGCATCTCTGCTGTTTGCAGATAATGTTGTCCTCTCGACCTCATTGTACTGTGACCTTCGATGCGCACTGTAACAGTTTGCAGCCGAGTGTGATGCGGTCGGTATGATGATCAGCACCTGCAAATCTGTGGCTATGGTCCTCTCCCAGAAATATATGGCTTGTCCCCTTCAAGTGAGGTGGGAGCAACTGTACCAGGTGGCGGTGTTCAAGCATCTCAGGGTCTTATTCATGAGTGAGGGGAAAAAAGGGATTCAGAGATCGACCTCTGTCTAAGTGCAGTGGCCGCAGTAATGCGGGCATTCTATCGGACGGTGGTGGTGAAGGAGCTGAGCCAAAAGGCAAAGCACTTGATTTACCAGTCGACCTTCGTCCCTACTCTCACCTATGGTCACAGGCTGTGGGTAATGACCAAAAGAGTGAGATCGCGAATACAAGCGGCCAAAATGGCGTTTCTCCATAGGGTGGCAGGGCTTACTCTCCTTGACAGGGTGAGGAGCTCAGCTGTCCAGGAGGAACTCAAAGTAGAGCCACTGCTCCTCCACATTGTAAGGAGCCAGTTGAGATAGTTTGGGCATCCGATAAGGATGCCTCCTGGGTGCCTCCCTTTGGAGGTGTTCCGGGCATGGCCACTGGGGAGGAGAGCCAGGGGTAGACCTAGGACACGCCAGAGAGTATATCTCCTGGCTGGCCTGGGATCACCTTGGGATCCCCCAGGATGAGTTGGTGGAAGTCGCTGGGGAGAGGGGCAACTGGGCTGCTGTGCTTGCCCTATTGCCACATGACCCTGATCTGGACTAAGGAGTTAGAAAATTTGAATATCATTAGAAATGTACATACAAGTTTTAAAATATCTTTTAAGGTAGTTTTACACATGGTTTAAATTTAAAATTATGGTGTACCTTCTAATCTTATTTATTGTTATCTTTTAAGCACAGAATATTTTACCTTAATTAACTTTTTTTTTTTTTAAATAAGTTTTATTTGGTCATTACAATGTCTTTGAAATGTCTGCACTCTAGAGGTAGTTGTTTCTTTAAAATACTTTGAGCATAAAGTATAAAAGCACTGTAGTTATTAAAATAATGGTAAAATCTGCAAAGCAGAACCAATTCCCTAATTTACTAGTTCAGAATATGCAAATTATTTGGTGTTTGGTACTTTTTTGGTGGATTTTTTTTTGTTAAAAACCAAAATGAGAAAAATACTCTAAGACGAGAAGGCTTAATTCATGATTCTCAGTGTGCTTTTTTTCTCAATCATTTTGTCATCAATTCCCTTATTTTCCATGCTTCAGTACAACTTGTGTTATTTAACTACTAGATTTGACTTATCCTTCCTTTAAATTAGCATAAACTGACAGACCCAATAACATCATGCATCTTCATTTTTATCTCTAAAAATAAATCATAAACATGATTGTACTATAATGGTGACAAGCTGTGCCCTCCAATCTAGTATTAGTAATTACTACGAAATTTAACATTAACAGTTTTGACGTTATACATTTCATCTCATGGAAAGGAGGAACACCTTGATGTTTGCAACGTGAAAACAGATTAAGTTAGAAAGGTTGAGCAGTGCAAATTTGTGTGAACTGTCGTGAAGTGTTCATTTTTTTTTTTTTTTAAAGTTAAGTGTAAGACGCTTGAATGGCTTTGTCTAGTTTCCAAAAACGTTCTACCAAAGATTGACCGTTGATTTGACTTTGTGTGGTCAGTGTCTTGAGAATTAACAACATGATATTCAAAAATATCCCACATTAAAACACAACCCCAAGACTCCAAATTTACAGCATCATACCTAACTGGCAGAATACAAATCAGACAAGTTTTTAAAGAAACAAAAAAAGTCAACTCAGACAAATTTTTTAAATTAAGTGCTCTTACAACCAGACATTACACAGCAAACAGCAAAAAAAAAAAAGGGTACATAAACAAATGCATATGCATCGTTACACCTGATCTTACAGATCTGGATCACAGGAGTAAATTCATTTCAAATCCACCAGCAATTCTGCTTATTTACATCCCAATCTTCATACAAGACACATTTCAAAGCTCTTTGTTCAAAATATATTAACTTTCATCGTATTGACCATCACTTGCACAAACATTTCACATTGAGGCTGCAATTAAACTTAACCCCATATTTAGCTCTTTAAAAAAAGCCAGGAACCATCAAAATGTTCATTTAGCCTGATGGCTTTGCATTGGTTGCCCTACCATGCCCAATTTCAGCACATTGAGGGCCATGGATGGGAGCCATCTGTTAAAATGGGTTTCCAATGGAAACCTGTCAGTTTAATTTATTAATATACCAAATACAGAAATGAAACTGACAAAGGGGTATATAACATGACCCGAATGGTTCAATTTAATTCCAGCCAGCTTAAACCACGACACAACTCTGAACCCATTATATCTCTTTACAGCACCCTCAGAGTAAGGCACTATAAAAACTAAAATGTGCCACCCGTTAAAAGCACCTAAACGGCACCTTTAAATTAAACAAAGTACTGGATGCAAAAGCCCAACCACGATTCAGAGCGGAGGGCCTTCGGAAATGTTATCTGCATGTCTTTCCTAGTGCTGATGGATGTCTTATGAAAAAGAAAAAAAAAAAGCGTTATAGAGCAGTGCGAAAACACTGCAGACCGGACAAATCTGTATAATGGGAGAGGCCACCCTTGTTATGAAGGGCCAGAGATGTTGTTCCTTTTATTGCCAATCTACGCTGATTACTTGACTGGATTAATCATTAAGCTTAATGAATACAGTTGAGGATATGCTGGAGGTTCTCATTGGTGTAACTCAAGATTAGTAATAAAAATCAACTGAACTGAGCAATGTTTTGTTTGGAACAAACACCAGAAACATAACTGGCACTCCAGTCCCAGGGATGCCTACCCGTTTTGAGTCTTCCTCTGGTTTGAATTAGGCTGCTTTGATCTAAATACAAAATTGTATACCTCCACAATAGGAACCGTTCCTTGCAAGTTGGTTATACATCAAAGAAGATACATGCAAGGAATGTGTGCAGCAAAGTATATTAAAAATAAAGTAAAAAAATTAGCAAAGCCAGCATTTTTTATGCCATTCTACAGGGACCTTTCCACTTTAAATAATCAAGCCAACCAAATGATTTTCGTGGTGTCCTTTATTAATCACGCAAACTAGAAAAGAACATTATTTTTAGGAGGACATCACAAAGGCTTCCAAAACTTTTAACATTATTTTTAGTCGAAAAAATAAGGGAGGAAAATACATTTTCATCAGTTCAAACAAAATCAAAGTTCACATTCCAAATGTAATCATAAGGGTTGACTTAATTTTCTCTTTTCACATCTATATTTGTTTTTCAGTGAAACCATAATTCAGAACTGCTACACATATCAGAAACCTGCTGTTCATCTCTTCCCAAAGCATTTTAACTACTCACCCGGTATCATTTATATTATTTTTTTAAAAAAGAAAAAAATATAATTGGCGAAATATTTAATCCCACATCATTTTACAAATATTTTTAGCTGCCTTGATAATGTTTGGTATTTAAAATTGTATTTTAAAAACCAAAATTCAGGAAATAAAATGGGAACATTCAGCAGTTTAAAACTGATTTAGGAAGGGCACATCATTTTTTTTTGACAGGATACGGACGGAATAAAGAGAACAATGGCATAAAAAAAGATCCTAACACAAGAACCGCCTTCGCACAGTTTCAATACATCATATGCAAGCTAAACAATGGAACTAAAAACCGCATTTCTTTTATATAAAACTTGGTAAAAAATAGTTAATTTTCCAACTGTACAGTCACCAAGTACACAGAATGATGAAAAATGTGAACGCTGTTCATTTGGTGTCTGCTGGAGCCTCCGCCTTTTGTGCCTAAGAAAATAAATAAACAAACAAACAAAAACAACAAAAACCGTTAACAGATGGAGTTGCGTGACATCGGCGCACACAAATCTCTGGCATCCTGGCACTGGAGAAACAGAAACCCATGCAAGTGCTGACATGGAACAGTAATCCATATTTAGAATAAAACACATGGGCTTCAAGGACAACAATGACCCACAAAAATCCCTTCTTTAAATTAAAATGCTACATTGGTGGTTATTTGAGTGCAATCAATTGGCTGTCGCTATTGTATACTTATTGTGCATACTGTATACTATTGCATATTGAGGCACATCTGCTTGTGTGAGAATTATGTCCATAAATGAATAGAATTAGACAAACCTGGCGCTGAACAGAGGCTCTGTTGAAGGTGTTACTCCTAGATATTTAAAATGAAATCTGTGAGCCACAGCCTTCCTGACAATTGTATTATGACATGCTACTGTGGCAGGTAAAATAACAGACCTACTGCAGAGGTGCTCGGACCACAAATCTAAACCTTTACATTCACCATTTATAAAACCTATAGTAATACACATCTGACTGACATCGTTCTCAATCATGCTGCCATACAGATTTACACATTTGTTATACGTTCATTTGATAGATATGTGTAAAAGGTCCAGTTTTATTCTCAGACAAACCCCACATTTTCATTACATCCTAGATTTGTGATGGGAGAGAAGCCCTACTAACACCAAAATGGGTGGGAGCCAACATGAATTACCACAGATTGTAAACTAAGCTCATTTTTTATTGGTTTACACTATAGTCATTGACAGCTTATGAAGACTTAACCCAATATTTGGAATCTCACACTCCCATCACTACAAAAAAGAAACTTTTTCAGAAACTGATCACCCAGTCTGCCTTACAATCTTAAACTCTGACCGACTACAATATTAACCCTTGTGTGGTATTCGTGTTTTTATTCACCCAGTGTTCATGGGTCTAGTAGAACAGCAACATTATTGGGTTTTTAAAACAATACAGCCATAACAATTTATCTAAAACTGCTTTTACAAGATGTTGATCTCTGGAGATGATATATGAGCCCCACTGAACTCAAATCCATGCCGGTCTACAGATTCTCCCATCCCTGTGGGATGTATATACACTCAAGAGTGCCATTTTTGTTTTTTCTCATGAAGCAGCATCACAGGCGGCCCAGATCTTGACTCCATATTTCAGGAGTTTAGACAGTTTGTACTGTCTGGAAGGGTAGCGGCCCCTAAATGGCATATGTTGGGCTGGGGGTTGTAAAACAGGGGAAGGCATCCACCCACTTATCCCACCCTAACCTCATTTACTCGCTTGTCTCTCTGACGCCAAACTGGTCTGGTGTCTTAGTTATGGAAGCTGATAATCCTGGGAATTTAATTTTTTCCAGGGACATTGTTGCACTGAAAAGTGCTCTGCCAGTTTTTGCATTCTGTGGATTCCCCACTGGATCTCTGGAAACAGCAGCAAGGATAAAAGCTCCAAGGTATGCATGTAAATGGGTTTGGTCCATCTCCTTACACCTCTCTCCAAAAACACACCTTCCCTTCAAATTAGTGGTCCAGAATGTCGATTATGTGCAGAAAATCATTCGCGTCAGCCCAGGTTGCATCCTTATCACACTGGCAGCCATACGGGGAGGCTCATTCCTTGGGCAAGACGACCATTCAATTTCACCATTTTCTGACACAAGGTCACAGAATGGTATTGAGTGCTGAATTCAGCGTGTGGCACGTAAAAAAATTAACACAAAAAAAAAACAGCCTCTGGAAGTAACGTCAGCACAAGAACTGTTCGTCGGGAGCTTCATGAAATGGGTTCCATGGCCGAGCAGCCGCACAAAGGCCTAACCATCGCCAGGCGTCGGCTGGAGTGGTGTAAAGCACACTGCCATTGGACTCTGGAGCAGTGGAAACGCGTTCTCAGGAGTGCGGAATCACACCTCACTATCTGGAAGTCTGACAGATGAATCTGGGTTTGGCGAATGCCAGGGGAACGCTATGGCCGAATGCACAGTGCCAATTGTACTGGCCCAAATAGTGCCAACTGTAAAGTTTGGTGGAGGAGGAATAATGGTCTTTTTACACGGTTTGGGCTAGGGGCCTTGGTTGCAGTGAAGGGAAACCTTAATGCTACAGCATACAATGACATTCTAGAGAATTGTGTGCTTCCAACTTTATGGCAACAGTAGAGAAAGGCCTGTTTCAGCTGTGGTGATGGGACTAAGCTTGGGACATCTGGCAGTAATGGTAATAACACGGTGGAGAGGGTCGTGTTCAATCTATGAAACATGCTGCAAATATAAAGGAGCAACCTAATACACGCACACACACAGCAAGCCCAGACAGAGTGAAGGTACACAGCAAACCTGTTTGTTTCATTTTTACCATGTTTACGTGTTTTTACTATTTCCACACTTTTATTACCCTAGGGTCCAGTGGACCCGAACACCACTCTGTAATATAAATGTGTAGGGGTGGGTGGGGTGCAGTGTGCACTCAATGAAAATGTGTTCTTCTGCATGTTCTTCACAGAAAATGAACCAAGGCCAATGAGTCTCAGGTTGAAAAAAAAAGATTAATTGTATAACTGTTCTTTTAGTAAACATAGAAAACGACCCAAACACCACACAAGGGTTAAATAAGATCCTCAATTGCAGTCTAATGTCATCACATTGCCCTCCATTAAGGTCAGACCAGGGAACAGACATGTCTGAGTGCAAACTGACTTAAGTCAGACTTAAATGCTTCCCACACACCTGGTCCGCCTTGGCATCGTTGTTTTCGGCGGGGACATCCTTGGCCTTCTTTGCTTTGGCTGGCTTCTGCAAAATAAATAAACTAAAATGTAAGAAAGGAGTAGCTGACACGGATAAACAGATGTCAAGCTGAGAGACCCTGTGCAATAAAAGTGTGTTCACTGAGCCACACAAGCCTCAGCGGCACCAGAGGGCATTCAGACGGATAAACCCCCCCCCCCTCAATTTTTAATATTTTTTTTTTAACAGCGGGGCCAGCCCTACGAACGTGAATGTCTGTGACTAAGTGAGTGATGAAATTACACCGCGCGTCTCTGTGACTGAGTGACTGACTGATGAAGTTACATCATTGGTCGGCCGGTTCGGTCCAGCCATATACTAGGTTTTGACCTGGTCTTGTTTCTCTCAAGAGTGGAAAACAATCAGTCATATATGGTGTAACAACTGACTTATGATTAGAATGCACAGGAGCTGGTTATCAATATAAGAATAATGTCATGTGTTAAACAGGGTTACTTCATTTAGTTTAAAAATAAAAAGCCATTTTATTATTTTATTTGTGTGGAAGTGTATATCTCAACTGATAACAAAAAGGGCAGGAAAGTTTATTTATAAATTACACATTTTTTAACACTGCTACCACAAACCGCCATCTGATAGCTTTCCTAACTACACATCGGCCAAGTGCCACAATTTTAAAACATGCGAGGCTCAATAAGGCACATCAGCTGGTCAAATGTGCTATAAGTTCCATTAGTTGAACACAATTTTTATTTTATTTTTATGGTTTGATACAGTTAACTTCCATACCTTGGGTGCAGCTTTTTTGGGTTTGAACTCAGGTTTAGGTTTCTAATGAGAAAAAGAAAAAACAACATACAATTTCGAGAAGCACCACACACTTCACAACCTGATATTTAAAAAAAAACATAAAAAAATATTTTGCAATTATTATATGATGTAATTACAGACTATGTTTGAAAGCCTTAACAGTAAAAAAGGTACTTACATCTGACAACCTTTTCGAACGTCTGGGCTGAAATTGGGGGGTTAAAGATATTTCAATAAAGTCAAGAGCAAATTATGAATAAAACAGTAATAAAATTAAGAAAACAAACGGTAATGGTTTAATTAAGTACTTTATTTCTATTATAAATACAGACCAAGCTAAATACGGAAATTTTAATATTTCATAATTAACTCAAACGGGCAGTGGCTAAGAAAATCAAACAATATTTGTCACACAAACCTCTTCCTTCGTCTTGGGGTCACTGGTCTAGAAAACAAATCAGAAATAATTAAAGAACACGTAAATATAGTCATAATGGTTGCCACATTCTGTACATGCGCAAACAAAAGTTAGAAACCCCGCATTACAGAACTTAAAAAGATTGCACACAAAGATATATAAAATAATAGCTAGACTAACGTGTCAAAACGACACCAAAGGTACTTGGTTAGCTAACGAAAATTAATCACGATGATTTAAGATAAACCTAAAACAATCAATGTCCTCCTGGCAACAAAAAAAAAAAAAAAATCACAGAAATGAACATCCATCGTGAACGGAAAAGCTTTTTTTTTTTTAATTAGCAGTACACTTCCGTAAACTTCCTTTGGCGGTTACAATATTTCGATGACAGTTGAAATTTTCCCGCACATATTCAAATTCAAATCTGAGCTCGGGCACCATCTGCGCGCCTTCTTACATTTTCTGACAGTACGATGCGCGCCAGTGACATCAGGCTGCTGGTTTTCTAAGCTAGCCAGCCAGCTTGGAACATACTAGCGTTCGTCGGTCAGATGCCATCAATAGAATTATGCTTTTAAAAAGGGTTTCGGTGTAGCTCTACATACATATTCAACTGCTTGTAACATTTTGGTCGATTTAAAGTAATGTATTTTGTTCTCATCTAGTCCACAAGTTATCTGACAAACTAGGAAGGTCAAGAGAGGAAACCGCCCACTTTCGAACATAAGAACATGTTATTACCTTGCTATTTAGCTAACGTTAGCCGTCAGTAAGTTTGTGAAGGTAATGCCAGTGTTCAATGTCAACCATAAGCCAACCGCATTCTTTATTTTAAACCTTAGCGATGGACACATTAGTTAGGCAACGGTGGCAATTGTTTCATTGACGAAAGAAACCATGTTTGCTGGTCAAGTAATCTTTGGATAGATTAGCTAACAAGGTTAGCTAGCAGCTCAAAAAACAATTGTGCAATGCAAATATAGACGATCTAATTGGTCGCCAAGCCATTGCACTTTTAGCTATCTATATTAACTACTGCTAGCAAAACAAACATGGCAGCTCAATAACGAGAGAGCTAAATAAAATGGAACTTAAACAAAAAACGGGAAAATCGTTCAAGATGCTAGATTAGACATTAATTTACATTCTGCTTTTCGGGATTTCCGAATTTTAGCTAATGTGCATAGGTAGCTAGCTACAGATACTGTTTACGTTAATTATTATTCAGACACTGACGTAGCTGAAACATCGAATGAAACTAGCTAGTTAAAATTAACTCATGCAAGGTCGCTAATGTTAGCTATTGAATCGCTTATCACCACGTTAAGTTCATCCTTTACTTATGCAGCTAGCTTGCCTCATAGTGATGTCAAGCGCCGCGCGCCAATACCGAATGTGCTGTGACGCCTGTTAACTGGCTCTTGCAATCTTAAAATACATACGGTGAAGATGCGTAACGAATTGTCACAACGCGAATCTGTATCGCATAAAACACCCTTTTGTCAAAATGTCAAGATTAACAACTCGCTGGATTATTTCCCCTCTAAGCAGGACGCAGCTGGATACCAGTTGCAAAAGACGACCATTTTCAGCAACCCGTCTAGCAAACGGGACTTTTGCTTTAAAAATCGTAACCACCTGGTAATGCTAAATATACGACTGGCTATCGAGATGACATAAACATATGCCAAGCAGATAAAAGGCACTGCATATTTTCTTACCTTTCTTTTAGGCATCTTGACCGTTTGAAATTGAGATCTGGCTTTGCAGACTGGATAGGATGGTTCACAACTACACGCTTGTGTACAAAACTACCGACCGATAAATGTCAAATAATAACGGCTGTATGTTTTATAAAGTTTTTTTTATAGAAAAATAAGATGGAAACCGGTTTGAACCAGATTTTACGCTTCGTGCACAGACATTGGACAATCACTCTATCACATGACAGGGGCGTGGCACGTTTCTTAAAGAGACCTGCTACCTCTGCTGCTGATAATCTTCGACGCAATCGTTTCGTGGGGTTGTTTTTCATTTCGCTACCGTATACTTTCATTGGATGACAGGCTAAAACAACTGCTTAAGCGAAATAGTACAATATGCACAACCACGCCCAAACGAAATTGGTTCAGATGTAGCAAACTAGCGCCGCCAAAGAGATACTCAAAACTATCGCTCTGCCGCTATTAATCTTTTCCGAGGAGGTAATGCTGCCAAGAAGTTTGACATTTTTCTTAAATTTGCATAGAATGTGAATAATTACTTAGTTCAGTGCACGATGGGCAAGATTGTCAATCGTAAATAATAAATTTACATTTTGTCTGACCAATTTTGAATTCAGTGTGTGGCTACCTTTTCATCTGTCCTTGTATTATTGGCTTGAAAGTTCGAATACGTTCTTAAGAGAAAACGCAACACTGTATAACTGGTCTGCAGACATTATATTTTAATACTTTTCATTACTTTTACAGGACCACGTGCCAACAGTTGGCTAGTTTATCACCAAAATAAAGGTCTTAATTGTTTAACATTTAACATGTATAGTCGTGGAAGTCACAAAATCAAGCAGTCTCACGTAAATACATTGAAGTGAGAATAAAATAACAAATGTATTCAAGTCAAAGAAGAAGTAGAGCCAGAATCCTCAATTTGAAAAGCTGTATAATATGCACACAACCCAGAACAGTGAGACTGGTTCCAAAGCAGCACACAAATTTGCAACCAAGTTTCTTCCTGTTGAAAACTTTCTGTTGTTCACTTGGACCACATCTTACACACTTACAGGTTGCTTGTACGCACGTCCTGTGTTCATAAATGAGAAAATGTGCATCGTCCATGTAACAGTTTTCCACTGGGTGGGGGGCTGTCAATATACTCATTTCAATCTTATTTTATAATTTATGTATACATGATAAAATTAATTATTTTAACATATAAACACACACACGCACACATACCCATACATATCAAGCGATAGATCTTGTGCAGACTTCTCCTGATACCTTGTAAATTAAACATTTCAATGCCCCATAGGGGTAAAAGAGCCTTCTCATTTCACCTATATATACATATCTACAGGGATGAGGGACTCCCCTTTTGCAGTGGTGCATTGTGGGTTAGGCGAGAGCGACCTGGCTGGTCAGGTCGGTAAAGTAACTGTCCCTCCGCTGCTGGAGGGCTTCCAGAAAGCCTCGCACCCTCTCCTCCCGGTGGGCCGCGTATGTCAGCAAGTGCTCCTGTCGGCTCTGTTTGTCCGTCGCATTCCCCTTCCCGTTCCCAGAATGCATCAGTAGCTCAGCCACGCAACGGCGGTCAGCCTCCAGCTGCTGCAGGGTCTGCTGCTCCCTGTGCAAATCTCGAGCTTTCTGCAATGTTTAAAAAAATTTTTTTTAAAACTGAACCATCGTCACATGACTCCATTCACTGGCGTTCCTGGCCAAATTCCCAACCCTGGGTCTCTCAATCTGGCCACCTAATTATTCCCCATAATAATTGGCTTGATAATTCCCCCCCTCGCTGTCCCTGTCCACCTCAGCCAAGCTTTAAGAGAGCACTCTGGCACAAAATGGCTGCCTCGCATCACCCAGTTGGGTGCTACATATCAGTGGATTAGCTGAACCTCTTACATTCACTGCAGAGCACTTTCTGATTGTGAAGAATGGTACACTATCATCATAAATTCCATGCATTGTATTAGTACACATAATATGGACTATATATTCCACAATCTAGGACAGGTGCCCCAATTGTTATCTGAAAAGGGGTGGTGTGGGTGTAGATTTTTGCATTAGCCCAGCTAATATATATTCCAATTTAGGACAAGCATCCCAATTGTTATCTGAAAAGGGGTGGTTTGGGTGCAGGTTTTTGTATTAACCCAGCTAATATATATTCCAATCTAGGACAGGCGTCCTGATTGTTATCCGAAAAGAGTCAGTGTGGGTGTAGATTTTTGCATTCTGTTAGGTGTCTTAAGTGCTGGGCTAATACAAAAACCTGCACCCACACCAGCCCTTTTTGGGTAACAATGGAGACCTCTGATCTAGGAAATGAAAATAAGGGCCTCGTCAGGTCCATGATGTCAGTACTACTACTGATTTTCTTTACCTGATAGTTGACCAATTGATTACTGTCACTGACAGACTAGAGATTTCAGTTACCTGGTGTCCCAGGTGCAAATCCAGATTAATGTGGATGAATCATAGGGCAATGTATATGTGCATGTGCACCACAAAATAGCTCAACCAGAGAAGAAATACTGTATCCACATACCATTCAACGTTCTCAGATTTATTTAAAAATTGACAACAGATTGTCATACACCAGGTTTTTCATTGAGATGAAATGGGCAAAAATATTGCTCGTTTGCCAATAAACCTGGGAAGCACTGAAACAGGGTGTATAGGGCAGCCATTTTGTGTCTCCTGGTCCGTTATCCAGAGGTCGCCAGCCCTGGTTCAAAGGGCTGCAGGGTCTGCAGACTTTCGTTATTAAAACCAAGTTTTCCACAACGGTGTCCTGTCTGGTAGTACAGAGGTACAGGCCCGTATTCAATCAACTTTCGCTCTTAGCTTTGCCGAAAGTAAATCCAAGCCGTGCACTTTTTCGTCACAAACTCAGTTCAGCGAGTTAGATTGCTAAGTTGTTGAGTGGAGTGTGCTTATTTATAAGACAAATATTGCTGGAAGGTCTAAATTCCAAACTTAATTTAAAAAGCAGAGTGCAGCAGTAATCTAAGTGTTTCTAAGTGCTGTCCTGCTCATTCAAACCCAGGGAGTCGGCGTGCTTAATCAGCGTTTGTTTCACACCTGACGACCGTCACCAGGTGATGTCTCAGTTTGCCGAAAAACAGGTTTGGAAAAGGACTTATTACAGGCAGTCATTGGGGAAGAAGAAAAATATGTTCGATTCACAGTCATCATTGACTGCAGATGTGCTCTGTCAGTTATTACATTACAGGGCCGACTCTGGTTGCTAGCCCTAAAAATTAAAAAAAGGTTAAAAAATTCTATCAGACAATAATTATTTTTTATAAAGTGGACTAAACCGAGCTCATGATCGTTTGGACACATTTTTCAAAATAAAAATGATTTTGAGCCAAAGATGGCTCTGTAAATGACAGCACCATTATTCCTGGGGAGGAAAAAAATTACATCAGTGGGTTTCCTATGTTATCTGATCAAGCCCTACGTCACAAATGTCCCAAGCCGAATAACGGATTTGTGGAGTTCAGACCGAATGTATGCAGTGACATTCACCTCAGAAAAGAGCACATTCTAAAAATGAACAGATGGATGAAATAATGGATGGACGGATGAATGAAAGAGACATACCTGCAGCGACAGGTAATTGAGCTGATACTGCAGGATGGCTTCACACAGATTCCAGAAGGAGTACTCCGGCCAGAGCACAGACTGGAACACCAGGCACGAGTAGGCGGTCTGGCAGGGAGAGGGGAAAAAAAACCACATCATCCTTCGCCTCTTCGGTAAGAACAGCACGCCGGCTAGCACGGCATGCTAGCCACTCCCGGTTTCGCCAGAAGTGCGCTAGTACATCGAGTGCTATAAGCTATAGCGTACTGCTGCTAGCTTCTACTCTATATACTAACCAGCTTCTAAACGTCTAGCGAGGCTAACTAAAATAGCGCACGCTGTTACACGATTGGAGCACAAATTTAACTCTTGTATGGTAGGTACTGCAATATAAAAAAATGAAAGGGTTCATTTTGGTTAAAGGAAACATGCACAACACTTAGTTCAATCCATATGTTATTACTTTCTGTGGTGGTGATCCATAACAAATGCTTGATTCCTTTTTGCAGGTTAAAAATAAATCCTCTTAAAATTCTGTCATGCCAGGAAAAACCAGCCTTCCAGTTTGCCGCTGTAATACAGTCCCATCAAGCATTACTCCATCTCACCAACATGACAGACTGGCTGACTTTGAAATCCTACAGAAACTGGCAAGCAGAAGAATGCCTGAATGGTGATGTATGTGAATCTTTCATAAAACACAGGAGCAGGGTTCTCCTCACCAATGACCACAGGTGGGATCTGTCACTATCTCAGCACCAGCTGTACTGTTAAGCTGCCATTACACACGGTACTTTAGATGTTTTATGTTACTGTCTGCAGATACTTTTTTGGGTTAATATTTCCTTTAGCAGGTGGGACCAACGGACGGACTGAGAAGGGTGGTGTCGGTCCTGTGTAGAAACAGGATGTGGGTGTGGCTTACCTGCCACAGCAGGAAGTCGCTGAGTCGCACTTCACCAGAGGTACGGATAAGCAAGTCTGGGTCCGGGGAGCTGCTGCTATAGAGACACTCACTCAGCAGAAACTCTGAGACGTCACTGAAAAAAAAAATTTTAAATTTACTATAGTTATTTTTTTTTTTTAAACTGTTTTCTGTCTGTGGGCAGTTTGTCAAATTGTATTTGTCCTAATACTCTAGCTTAATCTTCTGCCTAGTTTGGCTTTGCAGATGTTAGACCAGGATAGTGTTCATTGTTCTCGGCTAGAAATAGCTGTACAAAATAAGTAATTGTACCTTACTGAACCCGTGTTCAGCAGTTGTCTACGATCATGAAAATGCACTTCTTGTACGTCGCTTTGGATAAAAGCATCTGCCAAATGAATGTAATGTTAATGTAATGTCATGCGATGATCTAATCTGAAATAAAATAAAAATGCACCACAATCAAGTTAAGTATAGTGGCAGCCCTGCAAGTTTCATCATTTGTCATCGTTTCACGGATGGCACTAGGCTCTGCTGAAGCACTGGACAGAAACACTGCACCGTTCTGAGGTCTAAAGAAACCACAGTATCTGCATAGTTCATAGTCATAATTTTCCAGAGTCACTGTCACAGTCACAAGTACATTACATTAAGGCCGGAAATATACCCTATGCAAGTACGCCAACGCAGACGCTTCGAGGTACGCAAAGTCAATTTGCCGCGCGTAGTTGCGTTCTAAAATCTGTGTCACCTGAAATTCTTGACGCAGCGCAAGCACAAGCTGCACTTTCAAGCGTTGCAGCGAGGGGCACTATAGCAGATAACATCAGGATGAAGCCATCTTCTTCCATTTGTGGTTTCCTCCGCTCCGTCTTTTGCAACTGTCTTGGATCGCCCCCTTTGGATGTGTCTGAGAATCACAGCTGGGGCCTTACCTCCTTTTGTTCAATGTGAACGATCTAAAAATTTAGCACTAGCCTTGAACATCTGCTGCAGCCAAGGATGCAGGGAAACGAGGTCCAATAATCTCGACATGAAGAGCCAAAGAGAACTACCACGGGTTGTGGAAAAATATTTAGCGTGTACTTGTCCATTCCTGAGCAAAATTTCCAGAATGTTCCATTTTAAACTTGTGACAAATGACTGAATCATATCTGTGACTTCTTTGTTCCCGAGTTGTGGAATCTTTTTCCAGCAAAGATCAGAAATGCTGGAACAATGGCTTTGTTAAAAACCACTGAAGATCTTTATGATTCCTTTAATTAATCAGTATTTAACCTGTCCATACTTTAGCTGTTGCTTGCTTTTGGGTTTTCGGCTTTTTTCCCCCTACTTTCCAGCATCCTGGGAAACCTTGGCGTGGATATCACCACTATTGCTATGTAATGAGAAAAGTGATTCAATGATTGATTTATAGATAAGAAGAAAGTCGACTGGTGCGTGACACTGGTGTCCTGTCCAACAAACTTTTAAAAATCCTGACGGCCTACACCTGCCTGTTCACAGGGCTAACCCAGTGCAGCCAAGGGACGTACCTGGATTTGATGAGGCCCTGCTCCACCCCCCAGGCCATCTCCCTGACGGCGTTAGCGATCTCGTGCCTGGAGGTGTAGGCGAAGCACACGTTCAGGAAGCACCTGTTCACAGAGAGAAGGGTCCGGCATGAGCGCGACTCCTCGCCAGGAGACAAGGGGTTAAACGGGCAGCGCACCCGAAAATGAAATAAATTTAAGCTGTGCGCTCCTGGAGTGCTATCTACCAACTTATCTGGAGTGCTGCCTATCCATCCAGGTAGTCTCACTGAGACTACTGCTGCAGCTCACCCAGATACAATGGACCTCGGTTCTCAAAGCAGCAAATATTTACTTTCGAAAAACTCAGCAGCAACGTCTCTTTCCAAATATGATGACACTGTTACTCACAAGCATCCACAGACCTTGTTGTGCAAGGTTTCATAGAAAACTACTTTCTACAGAGGTATGCCAACAGCAGTGACAGCAGTGTTCTGGGCCGCGGTGTCAAGTGGAAAACACAGCTTTATTTAATTTATGGGTGAACTGCCCCTTTAATGCTACACTCATCAACATTAGTCACATTACTTTAGCCATTCCGTTTGTCATGCAGTCATTCACTTCCTCAAAGGTGGAGGCACGGGCCATCTTCAGACTGAGCCAATGACGGTCTGTCAAGGACAACCTTTCATTGAGATAGCACAGTCAAAGTTAACAATCTAATCTTTTTTTTTTTTTTTTTACTGATACTGGTAACTAAATACCAGCATTGGCCCTTGAAATGGGCCGAGACACTGACACCAACGTTATAATTTCAGTTCAGATATTCAATACGCAGGACGACATCAATATCAACTATCTGGCAGTGAAACATTACAGACAATGGACAAAATGTCAATGAAACATCCTGCAGAGAGATCAGCAAGCACCGGTCAGGCCACATTGGACGGGCTCAGTTAGAAGGAGAAAGTGGGGCTGCAGTGGTAGTATAATGGGTAAGGACCCGGTCTTGTAACCTAAAGGTCACAGGTTCAATTCCCAGTCAGGACACTGCCGTTGTACCCATGAGCAAGGTACTTAACCTGCTTCAGTATAATTCATTTCTTCAGTATATAGCCAACTGTATAAATGGATGCAATGTAAGTCGCTCTATATAACAGCATCTGCTTCTGCATCAGCATCTGCAAATGCCTGCAATGTAATGTAATGTAATGGAAGTGCCTACTTGTTGTGCCCCCTGGTGGAGACCACGGCCTTGGCGATAACCTGCTGCAGGTCCAGCGGGAGCAGCGCCAGGTCCCCCAGCACTCGGATCCGCACCCCGTGCTTCTCGAGGTTCTCCCTGTGAGGAGGGAGGCAGACGACACTTCAGCACGTTCAGCGTTGTTCACTACCACGCACCATAACGGTGAGGGAATCGGGCAAATAACCGGAAGGTTCTGGGTTCGATTCCCAGCAGAGGGGCGCTCTCTGTATTCAGATCTGCCAACCGGCAACTGGAAAATCCAGGTTCAGGAAGTAAAAGTCCTCCCCAGCTTCTAGTAAAGACCCACCTATTCACACTGCATCTTGGCTCTGTTCCTATTCCCACCCAATGGCACTGTTTGCTTATGTCATTTATTCCGGACCGTTACAGCACAAATTATGGTTTTATAAAACCCTAAATGTATAAGCCTATGATTTATCGGGGTTTATTATGGTTCTATTTTAGCATAAGTTCAGTTATATTTAGAGATTTAATGATGTTAAACGCAAGACGCGCTGGCCCGGGGGGCACTGTTGCTCATACAACTCAGGCGGATGTGTTTGTGTTCGTGTTCTCTTCCATTGAACATCGCTCTGAACAAGACTGTCTGCGAAATGAGCGCAATGTAATCCAGTAAGATTTGGAGAAAGGCTCGAAGTATAGCGTGCACTGAGAGCAAAATGTCCATTCCTTTTGTTTAAAAAAAAAAAAAAAAACCGGTAAGGAGCAAGATCATAAATGTGTGATTAAAACGTTCTAAACCGAACGATGTAATCACTAGTCACGATGGGAAAGCAATCGAGTTCTGGAACACTGACTTGGAATTTTGAAAAGAAACACTGCAAAAAACCTACTCATCAAAGGATAAAACATCGCTAACCCCCCTGACATTTTTAAAATGGCTGCCACTCACTGCTCCTCCAGCAGCCGAGCGAACTTCTGCCTGGCCAGCTCCATCAGCCCGTCCACCTCCTCCTTCGAGCGCTTGAAGTTCTCAATGCTGAAGGCGTACACCGTCACCTCCCTGATGTCCAGGTTCAGGCACCAACGCAGCGTCTGTCAATCAATCAATCAGGTAATCAGCCAATCTTTATCGTCCCTGAATGGCAATTCATTGTGGAGCCAAGTTTAAAAATCAAAACATAAAAGGAAAATTAACACAAATAGTACACAAGACTGAGAAATAAAATCTAGTAGAAATGAGATAAACTTAGCACGAGAAAATAAATAGGTCACAGAAAAATGCACTGTCAACTGCCAACACTAACATTTCTGTCACACTGTTATTGTTTGTCTTGTAGATGCCTTTTTCAATGCATAGCAGCCTAAGTCATTCCAGGTCCCATTGAAAAGACTTTAGCACACTGATACCAAAAGGCGGGTTCCACCAGTACACAAGCATGCCTCTTGCAAAAAGGAGGGACGGCATCCATTACTATGTTGCAGTGCTACAATTTAGATCACTCCCCTTTTATACAGCTGGATATTTACTGATGTGGGCCAGGTTTAGTGCCTTGCTCAGGGGAGAGGCAGCTGAGTCCCAGAGTAAAATATAACCTAACAGAACAGAATTGGTTTAGCACTGCAAAGCTACACTAAATTTGTCTTTAGCGGGCCAAGCAGCAAAGCTGCAGCAACACTATTGTATTTGTAGGAGTTATTGTCATAGCTTTCAAGGTTCTGCTCATTTCTCTTTCCCTTTTCTAGTAATTTCTGATAATTGCTGTTCTCATTTACGTTCAAATTTCAGATAATTTTTCATTCAAGTGTGTCTGACAACTATTCACAAAACCTTGCACGGTTGTCGGAGGCTGCGTGCATTGCAGACGGAGGGATTTTGGCGCCGCTTGGACACTTGGTGGCACTATTGTGCGCAACTGAAAATACGAAATTTGAAAGGGCACAACTCCTGCCCCGTTTGGCCTCGTATGCACTTGAAACTGGTTAGGCTGACTGAGAACCTCATTAGGAATATGGCGTTGCATGTTTTTTGCATTCACATATGTATTTCCGACTAAGTGTGTGGCCCCCTTAATTACTGCTTGCAGCTATATTTATTATTACTATTGTTATTATTATTGTTGTTAATATTGTTATTATTATAGGTATTTTATTATTATTATTGTTATTATTATTGAGCACACCACTAACAGCACACACAGGTGGCATGATGCCACTTCTCACCTCTGCCAGCTTGTCAAAGCCCTGTGTGTGTCCCTCCTGCCTTTCCACGTGCCGCTTGCGAGCGTACCGCCGGTTTCCATCCATGATGAAGGCCACATGTTTGGGCATCGGCCCGGCCTGCGAGACGGAGATCGGCACCAAGGGAGTCAATGAATTACAAGGCCAAGCTGGACTGATAACAACTGACTTCCACTAAACCACAAACTGAGATGGAGAAAATCAGAATACTGAAAAAATGTCTGAGTGACAAACTACAAGTTATTTTTAGTTGCCATATTATTGGCTGCCTGCCTTGACTGTATATCAAAGACGGTTTAACCAAAGGTTGGCAAGTAAACACAAATTACAAAGTAAGAGAAATGCATGTCAAAACAAGCTAATCATAAACAAACAATACAGTTAATAAGACTAAATATTACCTCAAAATAAACTCAAAAGCGAGCATAGAAATAAAATAACCTATTTCGTAACATACCCTGAGTTAAATGGAATTGGGTAGAGTTCACTCAGATATTGCTCTAGGAAGATGAGAAACCATTACAGACAATCTTACTATAAGACGCACAAAAACGAATTGTTAAAAACCGATATTACCTTCAATATATTAGCGGAGAGCCTCTCGATAAGACTCAGTTCCCCTTCGCGTATCCATGACATCTTGTGGTTCTGTAATCTATTCAGACGATAAAACGTTATTTCAGACCCATTCCAAATCGCAGTGCGATCTAAAAAAAAAAAGTATCAATCTGTGAACCAAAATGAAGGCACAAGCAAAATCTCACCCTTTTCGGAAAATAGCCAAGAAAAAGGCCAGAAAAGCAATTAACAACATGCGGCACACATATGTTGTACGTAATTCAAACGGTTCTAGTCCGAAACAGTAAAGTAGTCTAACCATACCGATTAACCATTCTTAACAGGAGAAAAATAGTCCGCACAAAGCGTTGCACAGAAATCAATGTGAAACTTCGAATTATGACATTACCAGCTCAAGATATCCGGCAGTGATCGCTGTCAGCTATAAAAACACAACACCACTACATAATGACGGACGTAAATCCGTCCAAGTGATATGCTGGGCCTCGGATAGATATTCGTTATGGTTAAAATTCCAGGTAACGACAATTGCACGCTAAATTTATTGCAAGGCAAATTGTACATCTAGCTATACTGGCTGAATTGAATGACAGTTTAACTAAGGCTGACTTGCGAGACAGCTCTAAAAAAGGAATCTTCAATTATATCGAGCGATATTGCATTGATATGAAGTATTTTAAAATGTCAAAGAGTTATTGACACCGAAGAACAGATTTTTCATTAATGTTTAAAAGAAAACGTTATGTTCCAACTCACACAGATTGTAAGATGACGTCCTCTTCCGTGTAGAATACGTGACGTCTTTAGAAAGGCGACTTCTCTCACAGATCCTCGATATTGAAAATAATGTTTCACTGTGCCGTATAAACTGCGCTAACCAAAAACTGTGAGAGCTTAGTCTAGATGTCTGTTGTATTTTGGGGAAACTAACTTTTATTGACTTTGAGTTTACGTTTTTTTTATAACATTCGACGAAAGAACCTAGATAATCTAGAACGGTAATAATTCAAACCAGCCCAAACTCGTTTTCACTGAAGAGAAAGGTCCTCATACACTACACATCGACCAGATGAGTTCGATACGGTGATTTACTAGATTTTAGGTTTGTCTGTTATTTTAAATATAAATTATATGAGTGCAACAAATAATGTGTGTAGTCAAACTGAGGATACGTCTCATGTTGAGGAGTAGAGTAGCCTATCTGGCTCTCTAAAAAAATCTGTACTTCTTCTCTGACGTAAAAAGAACTCGCCAACATGGCTTCCGGTTGCTTACTCGCAGCAAAGATCGTCAATTGAAAAGATTATAAGCTTAAAAAAAAAATTCCACTGCTACAAGTGTGACACGAGCGAATGCGAGAAGGCGGACAACTCGGAAATGGTTCAAAATAAAAGTCAGAATTCGAGAAACGCAACTCAATTTGTTTTAAAACTTTTGACATTTAAAAATGCTCTTTCGTTATCATCATCATGTTAATTACGTTTCTGGGGTAAAATTTACGTGTAAAGGTATTTCTTTCTACCTTTCTACCGTGCTGCTAGTTAGAAATGCAGAGAATCTAAATGTGAAATATCAATATCACTCTTACAATATATCACTGATTTCAACATATTGTCATAATGAACAAGTCATGTTTCTACTAAGGTGTTCTAATAACTGTAGATATAACAGATAGTTTCTCCTATAACAATTAGCCAGTAGGCTATGTGGCGTAGGTTTAACTGTGGTATGAAGTGGACATGAGTAATGTATATATTGTAATTATTATATCAAATAATCACCAGAAACCATTGCCAAATTTGGCTGGGTTTCAACAATTATATTGATGGCAAATTAAGTCAATTATGTCCCCAATGCTTGATAAATTCATCCGATATATAGTGGTCTCTTGTCTCCCTTGTATGAAGCACTAATATTTTGTGCAAGTACAAGTAAATGCATGGCTTTTTTTTTTCAGGCTTGATTGCCTCCATGGCATGAAATAGAAGTATTTTGAAAATGTACAACACTTCACAACACCGATGATGATGCCATGGATTTCATAAAAGCGTTATAGCAAATGCTGGTGAATGCTGGGGTTTATAGTCTAAAGAGAGAAAATGCCCTTCAAGTAACTCCAAAGCAGGTTGTATAGCCAAATCATACGCAAAAACTGAAATGATATCATAAACCCCAAAAAGGGAACTATTCCTTTAATATTTCTTTATAACATCACTTCATTGAGTGAACATCTCTCCTGTCAGGCACTATAATCCTGGCTCAAAACATGGAGTCGCAAGAGTCGCAAGAATGGTTCAAATTTCAGAGGCCAAAAGTGTGTGTCCAGTGTGTTTGGTCGAGAAAGTTTTTCACTTGGTAGGCATTTAGTAATGTCCCAGAACAGGTGTTGAGCAGGGGTTGTCAAATTTTTGCATGTGAGGCCCACCCAAAATTACACAGGGTGAAAGTACAGAGAGGCCAAGCCTTCAGACTATTCCCCCAATAACCCGGACAGATCAAACAAACGCAAACTTGAACCCGCCCGTTTTGCTTGGTGAAGGAGTTACGTTTTATTCACGAGAACAGGAATACGCGGCTGAAGACATATGGGAAGCGTGAAGTGGCTCATAAACGGAGGGGAATCAGGGGCGGAACTGAGTGTACAATGCCTTACAGTTCACGAACTCAGATTTTTTTAAATAAATAAAAAAGTTTTTTTTTTAAATAAATAAAAAAACAAAGAAGTTTTTGAAATAAACTTGTGAACTAAATCTAAAAGCACTTATCAGAAACAAACTGAACCCTCCAAAATGGCTTTATTTGCATAAGACACATCAAAGAGTTTTGACGTTATGCCCCGTCTCACCTCCTTTTCATAACAGAATCTCGCAACTTTTTAATTTGCTCAGAAATACCTTACGGGTACATTTTAACCTCGTACCTTGGGGTCGGGGCTAGAATACTTCTGGTAAGCATTAACTTCAGCTAAATAGTAATGCAATGCATATTAGCAGTATTATTTACAGTCATAGTTTTTGCCAGCGATATTGACGAGGGCAAATATATTGCAATAAGTCACACCCAGACTGCATGTGAGGGAGGTGATTTCAAAGAGCTGAACGACATACAAGGAAATTCGGAGCTCCACTAAATAACGGACAGTAGCGTGGATCGTTACTTGCTTCGACTCTTTGAAGTGTCGATGAAACCTTTTGATGTTCTGTTGACAAGTTCATGCTGACGGGTTGAGGACGTTTTATTCGGCCACACACTCAGAGGTAAAGTGATATTTGTTTATTAATTGTTATATAGCTGTTTCTGTAATATATATATATATATATATATATATAGTACTGGCGCAAATTATGGAAACACTGCTTTTATAAAAAATAATTTGATGATTAATGCAATATTTTGCAACAATTTCTTCTTTTTTTTGGAAAAATGTAATATGTAATAAATGTAATATGAACATAAAACTAAAATGAAGAAATTATTTGCATTTCGGCGGGTCTTGTATGCTTTATTTCAAATTATTGATGGCCACGTAATACTACTCCTGGTCAAGAGAATAGCTGTTTCGAATGCGTTTTTACAGATGAAAATAGCTCCGATAAGGTGTGCTCCATATTGTTTGGGACAATGACGCATTTTATTCTTGATTTAGCTCTGCATTGTACAACTTAAGATTTGTGATCAAACAATTCACATGTGGTTAAAGTGCACTCTCTCAGCTTTTATTCAAAGAAATTACGGCACTTTTTTATAAACAGTCCCCCCATTTCAGGGAATCATAATGTTTGGGACAAATGGCGTCACAGATGTTTCTGATTAGTCGGGTGCGTCCAACTGCTTCCTTAAGTGCAGATATAAGAGAGCGTTCATTGTCTAGGTTTGATTGCCTTTGGAGTCTGTTATTAGCGTTTGTCACCATGAGTACCAGAGTTGTGACAGTGGAAGTCAAGGAAACCATTTTGAGTCTGAGACAAAAGAAGAAGATAGTCACAGACATAGGCCAAATCACTGGGTAACCAAAAATCAATTGTTTGGAACATCATAAAGAAGAAAGAGAGCACTGGTGAGCTCAGGTTTTTTTCCATTTTTGTTCATAAAAATTAACTATCTTGTTAACTAACTATCTTTTTGTCCATCTTTACTTTCTCTCTCTCTCTCTCTCTCTCTCTCTCACTCTCATTCTCTCTCTCTCACACACACACACACACAGGAGTAGTCATGACACGTGTTGTGTGTGGCCTCAGAGCGATTCCCCTCTGCTTTGTCGTGTCGCTGTGCGCCTTGGCGCTGTTCACTATAGTTGACCTCACCCCGTACTTCCGAAGGCCAGGCGCGCGGGCGGCCGTGGTGCCCAGCGCCGCTCCCACAGAGCCGGAGCCCAGCGACAGCGCGAGCGGGGCGGGAGGGGGCGGGGGGCGCGGGAACCGGCCGACCGCGTACACGTGCTCGCAGGACAGCTCGGCGAGGGACGTCGGGGGGTTCTCCCAGCTGAAGCCCCACCTTCAGGACTTCCTGCTGTACAGGCACTGCCGCCACTTCCGCCTCCTGCAGGACGCGCCGGGGAAGTGCGGCCGGGCGCCGGAGGACTCGGCCGGCGTCTTCCTGCTGGTGGCGATCAAGACGTCGCCGGGGAGCTTCGACCGGCGGGCGGTCCTGCGGCGGACGTGGGCGGCGGAGCAGCGGCAGAAAGGCGCCGGCGTCCGGCGGGTCTTCCTGGCGGGGACGGCGGACCGGCCCGGCGCCGAGCGGCGCCGGCGCACCGACGAGCTCCTGCGGCTGGAGAACCGTCGCCACGGCGACATCCTGCAGTGGGACTTCCTGGAGTCCTTCTTCAACCTGACGCTGAAGCAGCTGCTGTTCCTGGACTGGGTGCGGGAGCGGTGTCCGCGCGCCCGCTACGTCTTCCTCGGCGACGACGACGTCTTCGCCAACACCGACAACATGGTGCGGTACCTGCAGGCCCGGGACGCGCCCGGCACCCCTCCGCACCTGTACGTGGGGCAGGTGCTCCGCGAAACCAAGCCCGTCAGGTGGGCCGGCAGCAAGTACTACGTCCCCACTCAGGTGTACGCGGCCAAGACCTTCCCGCCATACTGCACCGGCGGTGGGTTCCTCATGTCCGGATACACGGCCTGGGTCGTGCACAACATGTCGTCCGCCGTGCCTGTGATGCCCATAGACGACGCCTACATAGGCATGTGCTTGGAAAAGGCGGGGCTGCCACCAACGGACCACTTCGGCTTTCTGGCTGTGGGCGAGAACGCCAAGCCCAACTTAATCTACGCCATGGACCCCTGCCTTTCCCGGGACCTCTTCCTGGTTCACAGTTTCCAGACTTACGAGATCCTGGTTATGTGGGAGAGGATTCACAGCCCGGACCTGAAGTGTGCGATCCCAGATCAATTTTAACAGCGCGGCTGGGACTTTCAACGCCATAGCTTTGTTTGGTTTTTGCCCAGATTGGACTACAAAGCCGGGCATGCGTGCTCTGTCAGGATCCAGCCAATCACACTGGCCTACAATATGAGATAACCAAATAACTGAGTAAATGAGCTGAGCGGTTTTATTGCTTCTTATTCTGCGGTGATGGGCCTTGATGACATTTAATGGGAGATTTAACCAAAAATACATATTTTTAAAAATAGTTTTTAGGGCTGCTGGATGGCTCGAACCTCCTAAGGCCATGTTGAAGTGCGTGGATGGGCCCTATGGCCTGGTATTGAATCCAAACTGTGCCAAAGTTGACTGTGGCCAACAGTCCCACAGGGTGAGGCCATGGCCAATTACGTACTTGAACTCATTACTGTGCGTTACCCCACCCCCCCACAACACACCCACAAACCATCTCTGAGGAGCCTATAAAATGAAGAACACTGTTCAGGGTGAACTTCCTGTTAGATAAAACGGAACTTTTCTAAATTTATCACAACATTCTACCAACTGAATAAGCCCCCTTGTTTCTGGGGTGTGTTGTGAGTCATCTGGGTTTTGGCATGCTTCAACTGTTTGTTTCCACAACTGGGATGGAGAATCTTCCAGTTCTCTCATCTCTAGCAGTCTATGGTTTTACTGTCACTGGAAGTATTGCATTAACTTAGTGTATATCTTTATCTTGCCTGTGTCCAAATACATATTTATTGTGGTTGTTACAATGTGGTACAATTTTAATGCATGACAACAGAGAAGAAACTTGCTGCTTCTTTTTTTATGAAACAAAAGAGAAGTATGTGCAGTGTGAATCAGAAAGCAAAAATAACATCAGCAAAAACAGGGTTTGAAGTTTGAAGAACAGAAGCTAAGCTTACAATGGAGAGTTTAACAGTGGAGCACTGTGAATCTATTTAAGAGCTGTCTTCATGTATTTTAATCTACAGTATCTAAGGCTTTGTTTGTACTGTCCCAATGGACACAGTTGTTATTCCGTCACTGTGAATGAGCCGGTCAGAACTCATGATAAGTCGAATCTACCTAACCAAAATGGAATCTTTGGCCATCTGTACCCTGCTATATCGGTTAAAAAGATAAATCAGAGCTGGAAAAAATGATACGATGGCCAATTTACACTGACATTCGTTTATTGCCTTTTACATGGTATTTATGGTCTGTGCAAAGAGAGCTTTTGTCAATGTGTATCTAACCTGACTCTTTACTTTCGGCCCCTAATAGAGCCATTAAATCGGTCAACCAGTTCAACTTCAACTTAAATTTTATCAGGAGAAGGAAAAAAAATAATTGTATAAGAAAAGCAGAATTAATTAAAGATTATAGACTTGGTGGCTCACAAGCCATTGTTCCATTGATTTTCAATGCCTAAATGACACACATGAAAATCATTTGGTTAATAACTAAAATTTTTATGGTTTTGCATGGCCAATGGTGTTTTCAAGAAAATGGGAGGCATTGGGCCTATTTTAAAATGTGATTTTATGCTGATATTCTGAAAGTTTTTGTATAATCTTAATTTCTCTCCTGACAGAACTCCTATTTGGAACAACAGGCACATTGTCTCTAGGAATTTACATAGGCCTACAGAGATGGGTGGAAATGGGTGTTACTTCCACACTGGAAGTAACACACAATGAGTTACTTCCAGTGTTAAAGGACTTCCACGGTGTGTTTATTTCTTTGGTCCAAAATGTAATTTCTAATAACCCGATAAACTCTCTTGCTCATCACAGCTCATTTTACACCCTGTGAAACCCAGACATTTGTGTGCTTTCAAGCCGATGTTGTGTGTACTTATTCTCATACACATTCTGACTAACAGTAGAAAATGTTTCACGCCAAATATGTTTCTGAAAAGAAGTGTTGCATTTGTGCAACACTGGGTCTGACAGGGTTAACTGAAATGAGTTTAAAATCCGATAAGCTGAAAAACAAACATACGTAACCACTTTAATGACTGGTTATACCCTGTAAAATGCAAAAGATACTAGGTCAGATTTAATAAAGTGTTGAGAAATGGCATACTGATTACATTGTTTCCTGTGTGCCCTAAAGCCAAAGAGTCTTTTAAAACCTCAGGGCAGGCAACGGCTCTGCTACTAACCAGTTCAAACCGCTGCAATTTTCTCTACAACATTCTAAAACCGTTTCGCCTCGTTGCGAATCATTGATCTGAACTGGCCTTAACGTTACCGTTATTTACATTGCCATCGAGTTAATCAATATATTATAATGATCGGAATAAAGCCGGGGTATGTGGAGCAGAGCCGGGTCTGATTTCTCAAGACGTCATGCAGGAGAAAACTAAATAAAAGAATACGGCAGTGTGGATTAGCATTGTTAATATTTTATTACGCTTCCTATGTTCCTTCAGCCTTTATGCCCTTTTTGATGAAATCTCCTTTGTTTTTGTTTTATTCTTCTTGTTCTGATTGCTAATTTAACACCCAGCTCAGCTTTATTCTCGAACAGCTAGCAAAACCAGAAACACCAGGGGTAACACCAGGGGTAACATTTTGCAAGGCAGTTGTTTCAAAAATACCACACAACAATCATTCACGAAAAAGACTGCTTACTGTGCACGAGTTACGTAATTGCACGAGCCACAGCGAATCCCGCAAATTCTTCTCTGCAGTGTAAAGATGTTCATACCGGGCAAAAGGTGGATAAAGAACGTTTGTGGAAATTGATCATCACTAATTCTATCCCAGGTTTGCTACGGCATTTTAACTCGGCTCGGCAGTGTAAAGACATCTTGAGTTAGCCTAATGTTAGACAACGAATGAGTATGTACATAACGTTACTTTTATAACAACCGTTTTTTATTCAGAAAATAGGAAGTGTTGTAGTTGGCGTGCCAACTGACTGACGTCCCATAGGCGACACTGGTTGGGTCAGGTTTGGTCTATGGGAAGTGAGGTCCAAAAACACACCTGCAATTACCGCTTCTCGCCATTGGCACCGCCATAGAGAACGGTACTGAAATCTTCGAGATTGTCACTTTAAATCAATCGGACAATAATAATTGTACTTTTTTGCATAAGGAAAAAAGTGGTTTATAATAATGCCCTATTAGTGGAAGCCTGATTGAAAAAGTTAAGTTATTGGTAAGTCAAGGTTGGAACAAAAATGAATAAATGATAAACCCCTAACAACAACTGCAACAATAAGAATAAGAACTGGACAATTCCTGCAGAAATTGTGAAGTGTGGTTGCCGCCAACGCAAAGTCGACTTTGTGCTGAACAGAGCGAACAGTTTCTGCAGTATAAGCAGAGACAGAGTATTGTGTACGTGCTATACCATAAGGGCAACGAGTTTATTTGCGACACATATATTCAGAGCTAAATTATCCTTTCATCAAAACTTGAGATCTCAGTGTTTTACTTGGGTATGCGGTAACGAGTGACGGCGAATCATAAATATAGCTCGCATGTTCAGAGCCGAGCCGAGCCGAATTTCCAAGAACGAAAATGAGGCGAGAAAATATGTGTTAAAATTGTTGCATTTTAACTCATTTTAAATACAGCTTCTGTGAATAAGTATCGGCTGGTAGCCAGCACTACTAGCTTCTGTTGCAGCGGGGTGAGAAAGCGTTGCTTTCCCTGCTACAACACACTGAATGCCTAATGCCAAAGTTTCCAATACGCTGGGATATTAAACGGTGTTACAAGAGTAAAATTTGACATATTATACATAGTTAGAAAGCTTATTATATCACCTGTTGGATCGATGAAGTGTAGATCAAGCCAGTTTACTTATTCACAGAAGCTGTATTTAAAATGAGTTAAAATGCAACAATTGTAACACATATTTCTCGCCTCATTTTCGTTCTTGGAAATTCGGCTCGGCTAACACGTAATAGGCTCTCTGTCTATGAGTTGATCTCAGAGATAACAGATTAGACTCTGAATTACAGCCCAAATAAATGTTTTTAGTTGTGTGGTTAAAATGAGCTGAAATTCGCGCAAAATCATACGTCAATCAAATTAATCTCCCTAGGCCTGTCTTGCTTTTTTTAAATGGTGCGATCACACAGTGTAGACGTAGGGTTTTTCCAAGACCCTCTGAACATGTGAGCTAGCTTTATGATTCGCCGTCACTCGTCAACGCATACCGCAAGTAAAACACTGAGATCTCAAGTTTTGATGAAAGGATAATTAAGCTCTGAATATAGTGTGGGGAAAAACAGGACCCAGCCTGGGTCAGAAGAGCTGGGTGTTCTCCTCACACTGTTGAATACTTCTTCAAAATATACACTTCACAGAGTCTGATGCAACTGGATTTATTGCAGGTAATTCCAAGGTAACATGCAAGAACCCGGGCTGATCTGCACATATCAATACAAACTGTCTCAAAGCATTCCACAAGACACTTCACAGAAAACACATAAGACGCACACACACACACACACAGACATACGAGACATACGAGACATACAAGACATACAAGACATACTCCCCTCCCCTGGGGCCGAACACTCCCTTTTATCCTATCTTAGCTCCTCCTGTTGTGGAGCTCAAGCTTGGACTGTCCCTCATGCTTACATCATTTTACTTTACTCTTTTCCCACACATCATTGTTTCTCATTTTTCAGACACCATTTTTTCCCTATTCTCAGACACCATTATTTATCAGCCCCTTCCTTCCTTATTTTTTAAAAATGATAGTGCTCGTCTCCCACTTGAATCTCCCTCCCCCTTCTATCATAAATCACATATTCTGACGATACATTTTCCGGAAAAGGCAGAAGCTTCCGTTAGTTCCACAGATATGCTTGTATACAGCTTAATTAGCAGGGCAGAAATTATGTGTGTATTACGTGTTTGTTCTAATCGCACCTATTTTAGTATGAAGCGCTTCCCTGCTGCCGGTTGTTAATCTTATGGCTAAGGTCGACCTTGGTCCACCTGCATCCTTCCTCTTTTGCTAGCCGGATGATACGTCAGGGAGGAGACAGTTGGTGCTCATTAATACATTCCTTTCCCATATACACTGGGCCTGTGCTCTCTAACTACATATCTTTCCCAATGCAATGGGCTTGTGTTTTTTGAGTACATGTATATTTATTTCCCACAATAGGCTATGTGTCACAAATAAACTTGTTGCCGTGATGTTATAGCATGTACACAATACTCTGTCTCTGCTTATACCACAGAAACTGCTCGCTCTGTTCAGCACAAAGTCGACTTTGCGTTGGCGACAACCACACTTCACAATTTCTGCAGGAATTGTCTAGTTATTATTATTATTCCTTACATTTGTGTAGCGCTTTTCTCACTGGCTGGCAACTCAAAGCGGTTTACAGTGATACGTGGGAAACTCATCTCATCCACCACCTAGAAGTAGCACGCACCTGGGTGATGCACAGCAGCCATTTTGCGCCAGAAGGGAGCTAACAATTTTTTTGTCAGTTTTTAGCCAGGGCACCAGGGAATGCTGTTCTCTTTGCAGTGAGGGTCGTGGGCTTTTTCATGACCACAGTGACCACTGTCCTTGTCCCTTTGCTGGGCGATTGGGGTTTATTTGACCAGAGGGAAGATCGCCCCCTACTAGCCCACCAATGGCAGTTCCAGAAGCAACTTTTTTTCCCTCCTTGAGGTCTCCCATTCTATTCTATTGTTCCAATCCCAGCCAAGCCCAACACTTGCCTTTTCAACTACACAGCAGGAACAGAGGACATGATGGTGGCTTCTGGCCATGAAACATTATTTCTGATAAGCAAGTTTCCACAGAGAACAAATGGCTGTAAAATCATTTAGAGAAAGTGTTGCAACAATATCAATAAAGAATCAAGCTGTACCGTTCGTTGTTGATAAGCAAGAGTCTTCAATCCAGATAAGACTTGTTTAGGGTACTGGCCGGATGGGGTGTGTGACATCAACTGGGCCGAACCACTGTCGTGGTTAGGGTCAGCTGGCACTCCTTATTGTTGACCCCTGCAGGGTCTCTAATAGATTAGTATGGAATGGACACAACACGTCATGCATCTGTATAAACCAGAGAAGAGTAATGACATGTTTTTTTTCTTATTCACAGACAGCACTTTTGGTGAATGCTGTTTGAATCATCCTTCTGTTTAGTTTGGAAACAAAACTGTAGACGTTGTGCAATTTGTGAATTGCAGCAAAATGCATTTATCGTTCTTAACATTCTTGGATGTATAATTCACCCGAATATTTACATTTCTGCAGTCACACGCAATTGTGCGAGATTCTCTATTATTAACAGACATCTCATATAGATTTACCTGCCAAGGGACTACAGATTAAATTTAGCTATCAAGCTAATTCTGGCGCAGTTACTAACTGTCCATTGTCCCTTTCAAAAAAAAAGGAGAACTTTAGCGTTCTCGCTTTCTCAAAAAAAAAAAACGATGTTTGGCTAGCTGGAATGCGTACTGTTTCTATTACTGTAAATATTTTAATCAGAATATCAATCTTGAATTATATTTGTTTAATTAAATTCTAAGTGTATGTGTGTGTGAGGGCATGCCTGTGTGCGCATACACATTGCTCCACCAGGTGGCAGCAAAACCGCTTTGAGAGTGCAGGGGTAAAATATATATATATATTTTTGGAGCAAAATGTTTTACAAACAAATTCTCATAAAGGTGTAACATGTTAGTTCTAGAGTATTCTCTAGGACCTATTTTTCATCACCTACAGCATTCCCGAAGCCCTTTCAAAGTAGCACGCTAAAATATCAATGCACACAAGTGCTTAAGGCTTAGTATTAGAGCATTCACTATAAGCCATTTTATACTAAGTGTAGGCCTACTGGAGTCTGGAGGTGTCCTCCAACACAATCTTTCGATCCAACTGATGTTTGTGCGAAACTGAAAGAACTGAAGAAGATTTCCTGGGTCCTGAATATTGTTTCTAAGACCCTTTTTAAAAATTATTGCAGCATTTTGTGCCGACTTTGCTGCTGTTCCTTAGGCTTCCCGTTCAAAGTCGGAGTCCTGTGGACTAAAGTAATGTGGTCTGACATGGCCATCTTCTCCACCGCGGCTGTGGCTTTTTCCATCAGGACGAAAATGCCACAAAATTGATGGGGCCAAAGTGCCCTTTCTCCCACCCAAACGCCTCCTCAAAGGCAGTATGGAAGAACCTGGCCTCGAACCTGCCGATCCCAATGGAGGTGGTTATAATGTCCATAGCCTCCTGCCCACCAGCCATGACCACATGGCTCGTGATTGGCGAGATTGGTTGTCAATAAATAAATTTTAAAAAAATAAAAATAAATAAATAAATAAATAAATAAATAAATAAATAAATAAATAATAAATAAAAAAATAAAAAATCTGTTTTATTGACCTGCTCACGTATAGTAGGAGCTCTCTGTTTGCCAGGCCAAATATGACAATTTGCTTTGAAATACCACTGGGAAACAAATGACAGCAGATCAGTGTGGACATATGTGAAAATGTGACAAAAAGCAACATATCTACTTATATAAGAATACATTTTTTAATGATATGAATGCATATTTATCTGTTGGAACAATGTGCTAGAGTAACAATTTGCAACTGGGAACTGTAACCATGCTTACCTGAATATTCTGAAACTGAAATTGAAATTCACAGAGGGCAGAAAATTTGAACGTATTGGAGAGCAATGGTACCTGGCTAATGTGATTTGTAATGGTAAACATAGTCATAATATTAAGGTTAATACACCAATCGTCAGTGTCATTGAGATAAATCCAGACTCAGTTCGTCTTCAAGACGACGGGGGTGTCATTAACTCATGTTCAAGTAAGTTTAACTTGGAACGACGGGTGACAAAGCTGCTATGTGTTTTTGAAGCCTACTCTGTGAAAAATGCGAACTCCGTAATAATTGCGCACGTTTACAACTCCCGCCTACCAGTAGGGGGCGCTTACAAAAAAGGCCTCTGTGTGCAGAGAAGATTCCGAATTGGTGGGGGTTTTGTCCCTTTTTGTTCCGCTGGAAAGTCCTGGCTGAACGGCGAGCAGGAGCACAACACACCGGAGAGCCTGCACTGTTTCTCGGGCGATTCGCCTAGCCAGGCCGACGAAGAAGCCCAGAAAGCGCACGCAGTGGTACGGAAGGACGCCATCGGCCAGGAGCCGTTTGGAGAGCGGACTTGAAGGGACCAGTCCCGGGGTTATTGGCGGTAGAACTCTGCGGATCTGGGGGCTCCAGCAGGGCTAGGGGGCGGGGGGCGTAGCGAGGACGGAGAAGGCTGCACGCCGAGAGGCAAAGAGGCTGGGAAGCTAAGTGGCACTGTAGCGCCGGCGTTGTGGCGATAAAGCCCTGGATTTTGTAGTACCAGCGTGGCTTAGTGGATGGGATGGAACCAGGACCTTCTGGCACCGGTAAGTCAACCCCTACGTGCAAGTTGGGACGGGGTGGTTCATGTTCCGAGGTGAGCGATGGAGCTGATTGAAATGAATCTGGAATAGTCGCTAGCAAGGTAAACGTTTGTTACAGTCGTTAGCTTGCACGCTATCCACCCAAGGTGGCTCGCTACCTTATCAGACACGGTTAAGATTGCACGGTTAAGATTGTCGCAGCCGTGTGTATCATAGCTAGATTCGCTTAGCGAGTTAGCCAGCTGCCAAGTCGATATTGGGAGGCTAGCTAAGTAAGTCGGAAACAATCCGAGCAGCTCGAGTGGGTGTGCAGAACGGTTGAAGGGGAGATTGATGGCGATAGACGGGGGCTTTAGATTAATGACAATGTTTGAGGTCAGGGACTGGGGCGGGGGGGTCGTGGGAACCCCAAAACGCGGTGGCATGAGAGACAACCTACCCTCTAAGACAACCGGGCTCTCACCGCTCGCACCCCCGAACACGAGTGTCTCCTTTCTACCGTTATTATTAAACGAGTATTGCGCTGTATCCTGTTATTAACAAATGAACTGTGTGCTCAGGGTAAGCACTTATGCCTAACCGGCTAAATGGGTTGGTAATGGTCGTTTGTAGTTTGTTTCCAGTGTTCGCATGTTGGTTAGCTGTAAATTTATCCCGTGGCTGCATAACTCGCCAGATGTATGATATTCAGTAAGACAGCTGCTGTATGTCCGTCTAAATTTATTTCACTGCTGATGTTTTAAAATAGCATTCTCATGTGCTGTTGCAGGCTTCCATATCAGTGGTCAATATGCTTAAAATTATTATTACTATGAATAATAATAATAATAATAATAATGTGTGCAGCCAGGAATTGATGATGAGAAAATGTTAGGTTCCATCGTGCATGGTGCTGCTGCTACTGGCTGTGCACTGACAGCAGTTTTATGTGTTGTGTTGTATGTATGCTGGGACAGTGGCTCACTAAGATTGTTTGGACACAGTCAGTCTTTAAGGATCATGTCAGTCATTTTGAGGTGTGTGTGTGTGTGTGTGCTTGCGCTTGCGTGTGCACACAGATGTGTGTGGTTGTCATGTTTTTTTACATGTGTATCTGATGTAAGTGATGTCACTGATTGATGTAATTTATTACTCTTTTGCTTACAAGAGTACAAGAGTGGTGCTTCCACAGTTCCACAGTTCGATTTGAACATGGGATTCAAATCCAAAATCTCTGGAGTCAAGTTCAGTTGCTGCTACATGGTCCATGAGAATGTAAACCCCCCCCCCCCCCCCCCCCCCCCACCTTACATTTATGGCTCTCGATGGTTTGGCTGTGGACTTGGGCATAGTCAGTATGGGCATCGTCTGTATGGGCACAGTCACTATCGGCACAGTCAGTATGGGCATAGTCAGTATAGGCACAGTTAGCATGGGAATCCTCTGTATGCCACAGTCAGTATGGGCACAGTCCGTATGGGCATAGTCAGTTTGGGTATAGTCAGTATGGGCACAGTCCGTATGGGCATAGTCAGTTTGGGCACAGTCAGTATGGGCATAGTCAGTTTGGGTATAGTCAGTACGGACACAGTCCGTATGGGCATAGTCAGTTTGGGCACAGTCAGTATGGGCATAGTCAGTTTGGGTATAGTCAGTACGGACACAGTCCGTATGGGCATAGTCAGTACGGGCACAGTCTGTATGGGCATAGTCAGTATGGGCACAGTCCGTATGGGCATAGTCAGTATGGGCACAGTCCGTATGGGCATAGTCAGTATGGGCACAGTCCGTATGGGCATAGTCAGTATGGGCACAGTCCGTATGGGCATAGTCAGTTTGGGCCTAGCCAGTATATGCACAGCCAGGTTGTTACTTTAAAAATTTGTGGCCAGGTATCTTCCTCAAGGGTAAGACAGTTGGTACCTGGGACTCAAACCCAAGATGTGGGACTTGTGCATGGTACTTAGGGCTGTGTTTGGTATGGGCTCTTATTGTTCGCGCAGTCAGGCCACATAGCCTAAATATTGCAGGTTCAAACCCATGCTGTGTCCCAGGCCATTTATAATTGGGGCTGTATGTTAATGGGACTTGGTGGGCCTAGTCCCACCAGGGAGGGGGAGGGTTAAATTCAATCAGGTCCCCTCAGACTGCCAGTTATCAGTTATCAGCACCTCAACTGCAATTTGTGTCAACTCTTCTGTAGTACTGTGTGTGGCCTGTAGGGTGTAAAATAGTCACTGCGCCTCCTGTAGTACTGTGTGTGCCCTGTAGGGTGTAAAATAGTCACTGCGCCTCCTGTAGTACTGTGTGTGCCCTGTAGGGTGTAAAATAGTCACTGCACCTCCTGTAGTATTGTGTGTGACCTGTAGGGGGTAAAATAGTCCCTGGCTCTCCTATAAAACTGTGTTGAATGTAAGGTGTAAAATAGTCACTGGCTCCCCTGTAGTAGTACTGTGTAGCCGAGTGTAAAATAGTCAATAGAACCCAGATGAGTGCATCGTAGGAGAGAGATGACATCTAGCTGTCCAAAACTGGCTGGGAAATGTATGGAACTCAAAACCATTACCCACTGGTGATGAGTTTGCTGCCCTTGGTGCTGCTCCCAAATAACTGTGATGTGCTTTTGTGTTTTGTGCTATAGCCAAGAAGCCAAATAAGCCTGTCCCTCAGTTAAACTGAAAGCCAAACCCTTTCCTGTTTGACTGGCTGTTTGCCAGCTTGCCTTGTCACGTAATCGAATGGCTATTTAATGAGCACATTTCACACAACTTAGTACAGTGTACCCACATAGAGAATAATTGCAGGTACTAAGTGAGGACAGGAGCAGGTGAAATTATGTCCACACATTGCTGTTTTAATCCTGGGTGTGATGTTTTATAGACACCATTTTTTGAGCTCACTGGGCTTTTCCAAATAAGGAGACTATCACAAATGCTCATGTATTATGCATTATTGTGTAAGTATATAGGCATTGGTGATATTCACTTGATCTGACGTGTCTGTGTGGCTGAAACACTTTCCCTGAGATTTCACAAGTGCGAGTACTATCTTCCTATCTTTCTACCCACATAACCGCAAGCGGACAATTACAAATCTGTGTCTTCAGATCAGAGATTCATAGCAGTGTGCCTTCGAGCTCTTATACGCTCATATCGGATGCCTTATCCATTATGACGCATTCACAACTTCGGTGAATTGATTTTTTTATTAGTTTTTTGATACGTTTAAAAAGATGTAAGTTAGACCAGCCCAGGGCTGAATTTGAGGGTTACAGTAGGTCAGGGTAACACATCTATATCAGGATGGGGGTGGTGTTGCACCATAAAGTTGTTCAGTAGTGTGGTTACAGCAACATCAGAATAAGGTTTGGTATAGGTTTGTAAAGTGTAGTGAAGATTCCTCTATCAGGATGGGGTTTGGTATAAATGTGTAAAGTTGTGGCAAATACAGCTGAGTCAGGATGGGGTTTGGTATAAATGTGTAAGGTTGTGGTAAATACAGCTGAGTCAGGATGGGGTTTGGTATAAATGTGTAAGGTTGTGGTGAATGTGTCTGTATCAGGATGGGGTTTGGTATGAATGTGTAAGGTTGTGGTGAATGTGTCTGTATCAGGATGGGGTTTGGTATGAATGTGTAAGGTTGTGGTAAGTACGGCTGAATCAGGATGGGGTTTAGTATAGATGTGTAAGGTTGTAGTAAATACAGCTGAATCCCGATGGGCTGTGGTATACATGTGTAAAGTTGTGGCAAATACAGCTGAGTCAGGATGGGGTTTGGTATAAATGTGTAAGGTTGTGGTAAATACAGGTGAATCAGGATGGGGTATGGTATAACTGTGTAAGGTTGTGGTGAATGTGTCCGTATCAGAATGGGCTTTGGTATAAATGTGTAAGATTGTGGCGATTGTGTCTGTATCAGGATGGGCTTTGGTATAAATGTGTGAAGTTGTAAATACAGCTGAATCAGGATGGGGTTTAGTATAAATGTGTAAGGTTGTGGTGAATGTGTCTGGATCAGGATGGGGTTTGGTATAAATGTGTAAGGTTGTGGTGAATGTGTCCGTATCAGAATGGGGTTTGGTATAAATGTGTAAGGTTGTGGTAAATATGGCTGAATCAGGATGGGGTTTGGTATAAATGTGTAAGGTTGTAGTAAATACAGCTGAATCAGGATGGGGTTTGGTATAAATGTGTAAGGTCCTGTTTGTATGACTAATGGGGTCTGGTAGGGCCTCAGTGGTAAACTCTGAATGACTGGCTGCAGGCCTCCCTGTCTCACCATCTGCCTTTGGGGATAATGGCTGCTGAATGGGGGTGTTTGTGTGCGTTTGATTTGTCTGTGATCCTGGGAGGGGGGGGGGGGGGGCGCGTCCCCCCGCCCCCCCCCCCCCCCCAGCGGCTCTCTGACGCCGTGGCGTGGAGACCACGCCTTTCAGTGTGCTCTTTTGGTCAGCTGTGTTTGCGCTTCTGTGTGTGTGTGTGTGTGTGTGTGTCAGTGAGTATAGTGTGTATGTGTGTGTGTATGTATTTATGTGTGTGCGTGTGTGTGTGTGTGTGTTTGCATATATATGTGTGTGTGTGTGTGTGTGTGTCCTTCACCTCTGTAGCTGCTGGATGTTGATATTCGGCCCAGGCCCTTCTCCCAGGCGGGCTGAGGGGTGAGGGGGATCGATCGCTCGAGGCCTGGCTTTGTGGGGAAATGTTAATATTGTTGATGAATAAGGCCAAGGTTTTAAGAACCCCCCCAGCCCCCACCCCCCTCGGCCCGTCCCAGCCCCCACAAAAACATACACCCCGGATTTCCAGATCTCCATGACAATGAGCGTTGCCTTGGTGTCTCCATGGTGAGGCTGAGAATGTTGGGGGGCTCCCTTCTTGTGAGCGTGCATGTGTGTGTGTGTGTGTGTGTGTGTGTGCGCGTGTTTTTGCGTGTTTTTGTGTGTGAGTGTGTGTGTGTGCATGTTTTTGTGTGAGTGCATGTGTGTGTTCCTGTTTTTGTGTGTGTGTGTGTGTGTGTATATGTGTGCTTGTTTTGGTGTGCACGTGTGCGTGAGTACGTGCGTCGGTGTGTGCATGTGTGAGCGTGTGTGTGTGTGCATGTGTGTATGCGAGTGTGTGTGTGTATATGCATGTGTGTGCGTGCGTGTGCATGTGTGTGTGTGTGTGTGTGCTCTCTCTCTCCCCCTGTCTCAGCCCGTAAGAGGAGAGGGCAGCTGGGGTCTTTGTTGGGACGGATGGAGTGTTCTCTGGGGAGGGGCTGCGGTGGAGGGGGGCTGGCTGGGATGACACCCCCCTCCACAGCATCTGGAGGTGCTCCAGGTTTTTGGAGCTTTTGCCTGCCCCGCTGCTGCCCAAGTCACCGTGACCTTTCGCCCCCCCGAACGCAAAAACAGACACCATGTGACTATCGCACTTCCACGGGCTGGCAAACACACCCGCTTGCAGACCATCTCTCTGTGATCTCACGGGGAAAACATCACGCTCTGCGACGCACGTTTATCACACTCAAACGCGTCTTCAGCCACTTCACTTCCTGTACGTTAAATTAAGCACCCAGCCCAGTTCAGTCGGAAGGCAACATTATTTTAAAGAACGTAATTTTGAGAGGCTTTATTACAAACTGCTTGTTAAAGTGATGGAAACCTCCCTGTCTGAGATCTACGGTCAATTACTGTTTATTTCCTGCGTTCACACAGTGGACGCGGTTGCGATAAAGAATTATACTGGAAATTATTTTAGACGGTTGTGTTTATTGGTTAATACGGCACAGTATTGGATTTTGTGTAGTTGTAAGTTCTCAGTGTAATTCTCCAAGGCCCAGGCTGACTGGGGGGTGCCTTCAAAGCTAATAATAGCGGTTATGGTGATTATGATAAAAGTGCTTACAGCAGCCTTGTGTTGTGAACTGCGAGTCTTGTGCAGGTGCAATATCGATCTGCTTGTCGTAAATTTTGAACGGAAGCTGTTGTTTGACTGTCTCTCTCTCTCAGGCAGATGCGTTGGCCTTGTGGAGGAAACAATGGCGTTCTCTCTAACGCTTTCTTTCTCTCTTTTCCTTCCTTCCTCCTCTCATCACACAAAACTACTTTTCCACCTCCGCCTCCCCCCTCTCTGATCTGCCCATCCTTTCTTTTTCTCTTCCCCCACTTTAATTAATTCCCCCCTTAATCCATCCTGTTCCCCCCGCCTCCTTCCTCCTCTCCCCTCCTCCTCCTCCTCCTCCTCCTCTTTTATCCCTCCTTTCCAATAACTCACACTCTCCCACCTTCCCCCTCTCACCCCTGTCACCGTGGCTGTGGCCTGCTCTTTGACCCCGCCCACTCGACCCCTGACCTCCCCTATGCCCCCCCCCCCCCCTGCAGTGCCCATGGGGCCCTTCCCCCCACCTCTCCAGCAGGTGTTCCAGGCCCCCCGGAGGCCTGGCATGGGGACGGTGGGCAAGCCCATCAAGCTGCTGGCCAACTACTTCGAGGTGGAGATCCCCAAGATGGACGTCTACCACTACGAGGTGGACATCAAGCCCGACAAGTGCCCCCGCCGCGTCAACCGGTATGGCCGCCGCCCCGGGGCAGTTTGAGTTATCTTTACGTTCAGCCTTTCCGCAGGTTCATCCATCCACAGGGTCTTAGATGGCCTGCCTTTATTTCTGTTTCCTGGATTCCTTCGAACACAGGTGGATATTATCTCCCGGATCAAATTTGGGTCAGTACGTTGGTCAGGAATCCAGAAACGGTTCCCCGTCTAGGACTTGAACCGGCAACCTCTGAGAACGTTGCAAGTCCACCGTACTTCTCCCACCGCCTGCCTGCACTGCCTTGTTGTGCTTTTTTTTAGGATTATTTCCTTTGGACAACATTTGTGAATCCCAGACAGTCCTACTGGGGTTTTCTGCCTGGAACAAGTGGAGTTAATGTTACTCTGAGTGCACAAAAGCGTGATGTTTCAATGGAGGTCCGGCACTTAATTTGAGCTGCTGGTTCTGTGCGCTCTCCCCCTATTAAAATCCCACCAGACTCACGTTGATATATTACTAGTGTGGTCCCTTGATTGCTATGAACAGAACACGGACTCCGGCATTATTATAAGCCCTGAGGGCCATTGATGTGCAGAATTAGGATCAAATACAATAAATAAAACATAACAGCATCCCATGACAGTATAGAACGCACAGAGAACGCACTGGTATAGGCGTGGTGTAGCAATGGTATAGGTTTGCACTAAAAAGACAAGATTTTCGTGCTCTTTATTGGAGTTCTCACCTGATTAATTGATTTTTTTTTTTTAAATTTCCATTACTTGAATTAATCGGTAGATTAATCTGGGAACTTTAGATCCGTTAATTTAATTTTTATATAAGAATTCTGTGGAATTGGATTCTGGCTGTGGGGCTCTTTCACCTCCCTGTCCTGGACCGTGATAATTAGCCTACTTCATGAAGTCTAAGATAGCAGTTGAGATGGTCTGTGGTTTTTTTTTTTCCGGTGTGCTCAAACTTGGAGTCATTCGCTTAACGTTACATTATGTCGGTCTCTCTGAGTCAGACGGGTCATTGAAAGCTCTTGTCTGTGTAAATCACCGGGCACCGCAACACCTGATGTAACTATTTCACTAATAATCAAAACCTTAAGTAGAATCAGGTGTCTTGGTGCTGAGCTAAAAGAAAAACCTTTTTGGATTAGGATTGGACACCCCTGATGCAAAGATTCAGTGACCTGGATGTTGATGTTTTTTTATGTTACTTCCTTGTTCATCCAAACCAGGATTGCATTACATACTTAAAGTGCAAAAAAAAATTCACATTAAACAGACGGTTCTTTTTGTTTACACCGCAGATGGCTGCCTCGGTGTGTTGACCAAAACAAATTCCTCGTATGTGTAAACGTACTTGGCAATAAAATACGATTCTGATTCTGATTTTGAGGAACAAAACTTGACTTTCTGATAAAAAAAAATCATTGTGGCGAAAGAGTTTGTATTTCCGCTCTGTCAGCATTTATAAGAGGAACGTTTCCTGGGTTTTCTATCTGACTGCCCTGATAATTTAATTATAGCTCAAGTCTGTGATTTTAATAAGTATTTATAATGCATTAAAAACATTAAAAACTCAGTTACGGGCCGTAGAGTTTGAATGAACACAGACCGCATGACCAAAGTTGTGACTTCACCTCCATTTTCGCGTCTGGGGAGTGAAAGTACGACTGGCGATATTCAGCCTTCTTCATCAGGCGATAAAGACCTCTAAATGCCGTTAAGCTTTGAGAATCGCTGTAGTAACAGACTTCAGGGGCCTGATTAGCGATTAGGCTAAATTACAGGGCTCAGTTAAACAGTGGCTGGTCCGTTTCATTAGCGGGTGAGCGCGGGCGTGGCCGGGCGGGCAAAGCCTCATTTTAAACACGTGCTTTTTCTCGCCGTCAGTTAAGAGGGACCTGACCCAGAAACGGGGGAAAGTCTTCGCGTGGAATTAACGTGCTTAATTAACAGAGAGTAACAGTGCTGAAATAAGATGAAAGTTCTTGAAAAACTGGTCCTGTAGAAGCGAGCACACGCACACAAACACACGCTGCACGCATGCACGTACACACACACACACACACACACACACACACACTCACTCACTCACTCACACACACACACACACACACACACACACACACACTCACTCACTCACTCACTCACTCACTCACTCACTCACTCACACACTCACACACTCACTCACTCACTCACTCACTCACTCACTCACTCACTCTCTCACGCACGCACGCACGCACGCACACACTCACTCACTCACTCACTCACTCACTCACTCACTCACTCACACTCACTCACACACTCACTCACTCACTCACACACTCACTCACTCACTCACTCACTCACTCACTCACTGTATCCAGATCTCTTTTGAGTCTAGGCAGGTACGTCTCATTCAGACACAGGTAATGGACGCCTGGTCGAGCTTAGCGTTTTGCTTGGGGCAGGCCTGAGGTTGCGTGTAATCGAATATTATTGCTGAATAATATTGAAGCGATTGTCACGGCGTTTCACCTGTGTGAGTTTTGAATGAGAACTCACCTAAACCCCGTGATCCCCAGAGGGCACGACTCTCCCGCATCGTACGCTGTGTTTGATTGGTTCCTCACTTCTCCCTGAATTCTGAGACGACGGTGTTGACACTTGCCCTGGGAAAGCCGCAGGGTGTGCAGACATTAGTAGTTGCTCTGCGCGAAATCGATCGACTGAAACAGTGGATCGCACAGTTGAATCGCCTCGACGGGTTTGAACGTCTCGCTTGATTCTGTTGGTAATTTTCGGGTGAAAAGGACGCAGCAGAGCCAGAGGTTCTCCTCGGGCGAAGGCGCTCAGCCCAGCTCTAAGGAGCCGTCCGGCTCAACCTCCTCCCTCCTGAGCTCACGCTGTTGGTCTCTCTGTCGCCCCCTGCAGGGAGGTGGTGGAGTACATGGTCCAGCATTTCAAACCCCAGCTCTTCGGTGACAGAAAGCCGGTGTACGACGGCAAAAAGAACATCTACACGGTGCTAGCCCTGCCCATTGGGAACGAGAAGGTAGGCGGACGTCATTTGCATTTTCCTCCTGGCTTCCTTTTTAGGTTTGCATGCATGTCACGTTTATTTTTTTTTTGGTGTCTTTCTGCTTTTGTCTGTGAGGTACTTCTCTATCACTCTCTTCCTCTCTCCTCCTCTCCTCGCCTCTGTTGTTTTTTCCCCCCGCAACTCTCCTCACATTTTAATTTTCCCATCCCTTCCCCTTCTTGCCCCACCCACTTCCCCTCCCCCCACACCCCGTCCCATTGGCTGTCCTCGACCCTCTCTCTCCAGGTGGATTTTGAGGTGACCATTCCGGGGGAGGGGAAGGATCGCATCTTCAAGGTGTCGATCCGCTGGCTGGCTGTGGTGTCCTGGCGGCTCCTGCAGGAGACGCTAGTGAGCGGCCGGCTGCAGGTGCCGCTGGACTCGGTCCAAGCGCTGGACGTGGCTATGAGACACCTGGCCTCCATGAGGTACGGAGGGCACGGGACCGTGAGCTGGAGGGCTGGATGAAGAGAGGCTAACGTGGGAGATTAGCGGCTAACGTGGGACATTGGAGGCTAGCGTGGGATATTAGAGGCCAATGTGGGACAATAGAGGCTAGCATGGGACATCAGAGGCTAGAGTGGTACATACGTGGCTAGCATGGGACATCAGAGGCTAGAGTGATACATACATTACATTACATTACAGGCATTTAGCAGACGCTCTTATCCAGAGCGACTTACACAACTTTTTACATAGCACTTTACATAGCATCCATTTATACAGCTGGATATATACTGAAGCAATGCAGGTTAAGTACCTTGCTCAAGGGTACAACGGCAGTGTCCTTACTCGGGAATCGAACCTGCGACCTTTCGGTTACAAGCGCAGTTCCTTACCCACTGTGCCACACTCCGTCCCACATACGTGGCTAGTGTGGGACATCAGAGGCCAGTGTGGGACTATAGAGGCTAGCGTGGGATTTCAGAGGCCAGTGTGGGAAAATAGAGGCTAGCGTGGGACATCAGAGGCTAGCGTGGGACATTGAAGGCTAGCATGGGACATCAGAGGTTAGCGTGGGATTTTAGAGGCCAGTGTGGGACAATAGAGGCTAGCATGGGACATCAGAGGGTAGCGTGGCACATCAGAGGCTAGTGTGGCACATCAGAGGCTAGCATGGGACATCAGAGGCTAGAGTGAGACATCAGAGGCTAGCATGGGACATCAGAGGCTAGAGTGAGACATCAGAGGCTAGCGTGGCACATTGGAGGCTAGCGTGGGATATTAGAGGCCAGTGTGGGACAATAGAGGCTAGCATGGGACATCAGAGGCTAGAGTGGGATATCAGAGGCTAGTGTGGGAGATTAGAGGCTAGCGTGCGATATCAGAGGGTAGTGTGGGATATCAGAGGCTAGCGTGGGATATCAGAGGCTAGTGTGGGATATCAGAGGCTAGTGTGGGATTTTGGAGACATGTTTTGTGCCGGTTATGTATTATTTTATTGTTTATTTGACGCGTGTCAGTCTGAGGATCTTGCAAAGCAGTTGAGCTCCTGCCACTTTAAATGCTGACTGTGGCCCCAGCTTTAGCGGCTGTGGAGTGTAGCGTGCATACAGAGCAGTCAGAATTACGGAAAATAAGCGGCAGGGTGGAGATCGATCTAAATATAGGCCTCACGCCAAGCGGCTCTGTCTTAAGAGAGACATATTTGCGTCACGCTGATGTGAACCTGCTATTTATGATGCTGTTTATGAGAGCAGCGTTATCTGAAGTCTGAACGCAAGTCTTTGGGTGGCCAGCGATCATTTGAAAGACGTGTGTTCTGCGTGTGTGCGTTACGAATGTAAGGTGTCCTCATTTTTGGATTCCCCCCCCCCCATTTCATTCTGACAGGTATACCCCCGTGGGACGCTCCTTCTTCTCCCCACCGGAGGGTTACTACCACCCGCTGGGCGGGGGGCGGGAGGTGTGGTTTGGGTTCCACCAATCGGTGCGCCCCGCCATGTGGAAGATGATGCTGAACATCGATGGTGAGTAGGGAGCTGGTGGGCGAGGCCAGTTCAGAGCCCTAATGGCAAACCTATCACTGCCTCATCAGTGCCCTGCACTCTGTGATGCATTCTGTGACCTGCAATGGGATATAGTAGTAGTCCTCTTACAAGCCTTTTAATACGCACAAAAAAAAAAAATGTTTGGCCCCCTGTCCTGAGCTGGTGTCCCACCCCCCCCCACAGTGTCAGCGACGGCCTTCTACAAAGCCCAGCCAGTGATCGAGTTCATGTGTGAGGTCCTGGACATTCGCAATATTGACGAGCAGCCCAAGACCCTGACAGACTCCCAACGCGTGCGCTTCACCAAGGAGATCAAAGGTGGGCCTCTGAGTATTTGGGGGGAGGGGGACCCTTACCACCCCCCTGTTCCATTCCTCACCCCTAACACCCCCCCTCAATCGAAACCTTGTCCCCGTGCCATAAGCATAACTCCATAACTCCCACACCCCCCACAAAAACCTTTGTCAGTAAGCTTTGTTAACAACAAGCACTGTGATTGGTTGAGCTCCACTCACTTTCTTAACCAGCAAGGTGATTTTTAAAAACACATTTCCAGCCCCATTCATCGTGCAGTTCTCTCTCACGTCCACTTTCTGTGATTGGTGGTCTTACCTGTCTGTTCCTGCGTGTGTGTGCGTGTATGTGTGCACGTCTGTGTGCGCGTGTGCGTTTGTGCGTGCGCGTGCGCGTGTGCGTGTGTGTTCCCCCCCCTCCACTTCCTGTTACTGGGTCCCTAGGTCTGAAGGTGGAGGTGACGCACTGCGGGCAGATGAAGAGGAAGTACCGCGTGTGCAACGTGACCCGCCGTCCCGCCAGCCACCAGACGTGAGTGCCCCCCCCCCCCCCCCCCCCCGCCCACCCCGCCCCCTCTCCGGGTTGCCAGCTGTGCCATCGTCAGACTGCTGGGAGAACGGCTCGTTCACATCTTATACCACGCCGTACAACTGGCGACGCGGAAGCTGAATTGCTTGTACACGAGTTGCCGAGGTTGGATAGAAATAGCATAAGTTTTGTATTTATAGCCAGAACATCCGCAGCATCACGCTCGTCATTCTTGGTGCTGCGCAAGAGAAGGAATCACTGATATGCTAAAGTGATGAAAAGCATAGAAACAAAACCCAGCTAGAACAGATGAGGTAAATAATCAGCCCTGTGAAACGAATGATGTAGCATCTAAGAATAAATCACGATTTGTTCTTGATCCACCCATGCATTTTTTTGTAGTATCTTTTGAAGCGACCAAGTATTAACTTAGCACATATTTCTGTGAACTACTTTTTGAATATATTTGTAATGCTGGGGTATCCAATGTGTCAAATAGAAGAGACATAGAGTGTATTAAATGAAGGAGATATGAGAATAAAAGACCCTTGTAAATCATAAAAGCTCCCTCATCGCTTCAGTAATACTTGTCCATGCCTTAGTTGTTTTATTTCTGGCTCCCTGTAACCTAGCTGCTGATTGTTCATGAATAGCAGTATGTAAAATATTAGACACCCAGGTAGACTTAAAAGCCCCTTTTAATTTCATTCCTGTGAAACATTGTTTTGGAGAAGTTGTGTGAAGTTACCTTAGTAACAAGCAAATTAATCAATGGTAGAGGAACCACATTCCTCATTTGACTAAATCAACTGTCAAATAATTACGTTCTGTTTTGAGGAGGGATAGGTATTTGGATCAGTGCAATCAAAGTCATGACTAGTTCAGTGTATTAACCTTGTGAAACAAAATGTGATTTGAAAGGGTTAACATTTCCTTGTTTGCCTGCCATTTGGAAACATGTGTCTTGGTTTTTCATGGTCCAACTGTGTGTGTTCAATATCCAAAGGGCAAGGGGGGCCATGGACAGTGGTCTTGTTTTCTTCCTGTATGTGAACCTGTGTCATGTCAGAAAAAAGTAAAAATGCTAAGAGCGCACCACAATACAAAATGTGTACCATTAACATGTTTGACTTTCTTTTGTATGCTAAACACAGTATTGCGCCTTTTAACCCTTCAAGGTGTAAGAACACAAATATGTTATTAGAATGTTCCTTACTGAACATTCTAATGCTGACGTAACAGTCAGTACTGGAAATCGAAAGCAATGGAGTTCTAGAACACCAACTTAGAATTTAGGGAAAAAACCATTCCAAAAAACCTACTCTTCAAAGGGTTAAAAGAAAAGATGGCCTAGCATAACGGCTGTTACTAAAATTAAATGTGAATTATATATGTTACACATGTATGTTGGATTGTTTTTTTCCACTTTTCTTTTGCATTATAAACACAGCATTGTAGCTATTATTAACAGTAGAGAGAATTCATGTTTTGGCCTTGGTACATCACAAACAAATGGTGGATCATCTGTGATGTAACTTCCTGTGGACTCTGTGCAGGTTTCCCCTGCAGCTTGAGAGTGGGCAGACAGTGGAGTGCACAGTGGCCCAGTACTTCAAACAGAAGTACAACCTGCAGCTCAAGTACCCTCACCTGCCCTGCCTACAGGTGGGCCAGGAACAGAAACACACCTACCTGCCGCTCGAGGTGAGGACACGCCCAAAAACAAACCCTGCGTCAAACTTTTATAACCACGACCACGGCAAATGGCTTTCACGTCACCGGAATTTGAGTGTTTCATTTTCACAGAAGCAGAAAAGTTGAGCTCTCTTCCCTCCTCTCCTCAGGTGTGTAACATCGTAGCGGGGCAGCGCTGTATCAAGAAACTGACCGATAATCAGACCTCCACCATGATCAAAGCCACAGCGCGCTCCGCACCCGACCGACAGGAGGAGATCAGCCGGCTGGTGAGTGGAGAGCCCCACCTGGTGGCCGGAGGCGGCATTGCGTCTCTGCCCGGGGCAGACTTGCTTCCAGTAAACCCATCCCTGTGCAGAATCTCCAGTCGTTCACACACCCCTCTTTCCTCACCCCCCCCCCCCCCCCCCTCCGCTCCCCAGATGAAGAACGCTAACTTTAACCTGGACCCCTACATCCAGGAGTTTGGGATAAAGGTGAAGGACGACATGGCAGAGGTGACGGGGCGTGTGCTGCCCGCCCCCATCCTGCAGTACGGAGGCCGGGTGAGAGATCGGGTCGGGTCGGGGGGGGCGGGGGGGGGGGATAATTCAGCATGCTGATGTTAGCGCTGCACAGCCGTTTCGTCTAGTTGCCTTTTTTCTTGTTTTTCCCCCCCCCCCTCTTTCTTTTTTTTTTTGTCCTTTGCCCACTTTGAGAGAATGGCGACAACGTTCTCTGCTTTTAACTTGTGGATTTGAGTAGCCCGTTAATGCCCACTAGCGTCACACTCCTGTGACTATAAGTAATAAATATCAGCAGCTCCTGGGGGATGCTGGGGAGAATGTACCCATCCACCCAGGATCATCTGTCAATCACAATCAATCTCTTTGTAGAATGACTCTTTATTTGTCACAAGCTTTTGCCACAGCGGTCCGTGTATTCGTACCTCCACAGGAAGTGCATACTCAAAGAGGTCTGGGTAAAGGTCAGAGGTCAGGAAAGTTTGGAGCTCAGGACTTGATTGGTTCGAAGTTGAGCGTGAGCGTCTTTATGAGCCTCACTTGATTTGGAGTTGCTGTGAGGAGCACAGCGCTAAGCGTGATGTCACTGGTGAGCGAGAACACCGCCCTTTATAATTAGATCTTTTCTGACTTCACCGCGGTGTTCTCAGTGCTTTCTGGTACAATAGCCTCTGTGCAATAGATTCAGTCCCCATGGAAACTGGACTCGCCAGACAGTCCTTTCATTTTCATTTCAGCAGCAGTTGTGTTCATAATTGTGTTTGCAGTAATTAACTACGGCGTCCAGCGCTGTGCAGAAATGCGCTCCCGGGCAGGTGCAGGGCAGTGAAGTATCCCCAGAAAATGTTATTCCCAACTGTGGACAAATCACCCGTGGGGATAATAAACACGAAACCTCCCAATCGCTCGGTCACGCTGTCAGAAAGCGTTTATTAACGTCACTGGCTGCTCTTCCATAGGGCTAAACGTGACTTTAAAATGTCCGCACCTGAAAGCATTAATACTTACTGCAAGTGTGCAGTCATCCATGCTGTATAGAGACCAGTGTATCTGGATAAAAACCTGCCCAGAAACGACGCTGTGAAATGAGCCAATCCTGAGATCAGGAAAACGATAAACGATACTTAAAAAGGACAACCATTCAGGAGAATAACTGTTTTTGTTGCTATTTCACAGTAGTAAACGGTGCGCTTCAGAGGAGAAGCTTCTAGGCGGGGGCGGTATTTTGTGTTCCGTGTCACGATTTTCGCGGGTGTGAGCTCGACGCTGCCCTGCCGGTAAGACTGTTGATCTGCGGGATTTCAGAAGTTTGGCGGCTTCTTCTTCGCCCGCCCTAGCTGTGACCGTAAGATCACACTGTGTGTCTCTCTGTGCTGTGTCTGGCCGACAGATCAAACTGCATCTGAAGTGTTGTGCCTCAGTGTAAGATCACTTTGTGTGTTTGTGTATGATGTCCAGCTATAACCCCGTAAGTTTGCTCTGTGTGTTTGTCTGTCACATCTGACTGTGTCCTTGTAAGGCTGTTCTGTGCATTTGTGTGTTACATATAATGGTTTAGATGTTTACTTAGGTTTCCTTTTCCTACTGTTAAGGACTATAGCTACTCTTCCTGAATTCCACCTGAATATATTACAGTTATTCATTGAACCAAAAAACCACAGTCCCTCTGAGACTGTTCGGTGTGTTTGTGTGTTAGGCTTGAGTATGTCCCTCTAAGATGGCTGTGTGTGTTTGTGTTCGGCATGACGGTGTCCCTCTAAAACTGTTCTGTGTGTTAGGAATGATTATGTCCCTCTAAGACTGTTCTGTGCATTTGTGTGTTAGGTGTGACTGTGTCCCTGTATGACTGCTCTGTGCATTTGTGTGTTAGGTGTGACTGTGTCCCTGTATGACTGCTCTGTGCATTTGTGTATCACGTGTCCGTGTGACCCTGTGTGGCACTGCCTCAGGCGTTCCCGCGGTAACCGGTTTGATTGACATGCCCCTTGACTCTCTCTCCACCAGAACCGGGCCATCGCCACGCCCAACCAGGGCGTGTGGGACATGAGAGGGAAGCAGTTCTACAACGGCATCGAGATCAAGGTTTGGGCCATCGCCTGCTTCGCCCCACAGAAGCAGTGCAGAGAGGAGGTGCTCAAGTAAGGCCCACGTTTCTGGGGGGGGGGGGGGTGTTAAGGGGAGGGAGGGGGGGTCAGTAGGGTGACGGGGTTCTCAGCATCTGAAAATGGCTTGTTCTCTTTTGTCACCCCTCTCCCCATTCCCCACCCACCACCTGTCCAGGAACTTCACGGACCAGCTGCGGAAGATCTCTAAGGACGCTGGGATGCCCATCCAGGGCCAGCCGTGCTTCTGTAAATACGCGCAGGGTGCAGACAGCGTGGAGCCCATGTTCAGGCACCTGAAGAACACCTACTCTGGGCTGCAGCTCATCATCGTCATCCTGCCCGGCAAGACGCCGGTCTATGGTACTTATTTTTACAAAAGAGTCTATGGTGCTTATTTTACTGAAGCATCTAAGGTTCTTATTTTACAAAAGCATCTACGGTACTTATTTTACAAAAGTGTCTGTGGTACTTATTTTACTAAAGTGTCTATGGTACTTATTTCACAAAACTATATACGGTTCTTATTCATTTACAAAAATATCTGTGGTATTTATTTTACAATAGTGTCTATCGTATTTATTTTTCAAAAGTGTCTATGGTACTTACTTACTTAAAAAAAAAAAAAAGTATGTTTGTCATAGCAGAGTTTTTTTACATTCCTTCTCTCCCTGTGCCCCCCAGCGGAGGTGAAGCGGGTGGGGGACACTCTCCTGGGAATGGCCACTCAGTGCGTCCAGGTGAAGAATGTGGTGAAGACCTCTCCCCAGACCCTCTCCAACCTCTGCCTCAAGATCAACGTCAAGCTGGGCGGCATCAACAACATCCTGGTGCCACACCAGCGGTGAGGGGCATCTCAGCATTGATCCCGCTGTGTCGCGCGGTTATACAGATCCTGCTTGAAGGCTCACACTGGCACCTACGGCAACTTGAAAAAAGCTTCAAGCTTTTTTTTTTGTGTGTGTGAGTGTGTGTATGCTTGTGTGAGTATGTGCATGTGTGTGTGTGTGTGTGTGTGCATGAGTGCGTGAGTGCGTGAGTATGAATGAACGTGAGTGTGTCAGTGAGTAAGTGTGTGTGTGTGTGTGTGAGTGTGTGTGTGTGCGTGAGTATGAATCAACGTGAGTGTGTCAGTGAGCAAGTGTGTGTGAGTGTGTGTATGCTTGTGTGAGTATGTGTGTGTGTGTGTGTGTGTGTGTGTGTGTGTGCATGAGTGCGTAAGTGTGTCAGTGAGTAAGTGTGTGTTAACACTGTTCTGCACCTGCTCTCAGGTCAGCAGTGTTCCAGCAGCCGGTGATCTTCCTGGGGGCCGACGTGACCCACCCCCCTGCGGGAGACGGGAAGAAGCCCTCCATCACAGCGGTAAGCCCCCACCCCCCCCCACCCCCCACCCCAGAGACCCGTGTGGACGACCCGGCTCCACACGGACTCCATCAGCCTTCCTAAAGAGCGATGGAATGATGCCTCGGTTGCGTGATAAATGAGTGCGTTGATTACAAGGCACAGTGTGTAAGGTCTTCCATGAGGATGGACCTCCTACCTTAACAGTCATTAATTGCAATGAGGGTGGTAATAAATTGTGTTTTTAACACCTTTTTGGATGCTAAACTTTAATCTATGCTGTTCAGAATCCTGGTGTGAAGTGTGGCTTGCAAAAATAAAACTGAAAGTGAAAGTTTGCTGAAAATCAGCAGTGGCTGGCGACCGAGGAGGAAAATAAAATGTAGGATGTGGGCTAAGTTTGTAAGTATCTACTGTTGGGTTAGTTTGTGTGATACAATACTGATGCTGG
>NC_049201.1:4016092-4063592 GCF_013347855.1 Anguilla anguilla
TAAACCCAGTATTTTTAGTGAGCAATTAGTTGGACCCACACTGAAATGACTGACGTGTAATTAACCACTTCTGCTGTTCTGTTCCATTAAAAAAAGTATTTTCTCAGGATTAAAACAACCTGAACACTGTCATCAGGAAATCCCCTTATTTTTGCAAATATTGAAAAAATATTTTTGCCCACTTCTGTTTGACTCGTTTTGCTCAGATCTCCCCACCCCTCTCTTCCTTCCCTCCGTCTCCTGTCTTGAGCCGTCGTTATTTTCTCTCCTCCCTCTGTCCTTTTTTTGTAATCGCCGGCCTCTTCACCTCTTTCTCTCGCTCCCTCGTTTCCCGCAGCCGTTTGTCCTCCCGCCTGCCCACGTGGCACGTGGCGCGGAGCCACGGTCCGCGGCGTTGCCGTAGGTAGCGCACCGCACACACGCTGTGCGTCACCTGGCGGGGGAAAAAAGCCGGGAAAATAATACTCGCAATCGTCAATTATTATTACGGCTAAATGTTGTTGTGACCCTCAGGCCGAGACAGTGGGCGGTAACGCTGCGTTTTTCAGGGTTGTCGTGTTGTTCTGTGACCTTTTCTGGGTTGTTTTTTTTTTTTTTTCATCTTCTTTTTTCATTGTGGGTGTCGATTTTCGAAATGGGCGATTACATGCGTGGGTTTTAATAAATCTTTGACGCAAGCGCTGTCTCGGCTGGTTCTGCTGAACCTCCTTAGTTTTCAGGTTAGAGGTCGACGCGACGGAAAATGTGACTCAAGTTTTAACCGCTTACGCAGATTAGAGTGATTTGCTCCATTGTTCTTTCTCGATTAGTTTCCTGATCCCAACGCCAGGGCCGCTGCGTCCTGATAGGTCAGTCCTGTCGCCGTTGCCAAGCGCATCCCTGCCTCCAGTGGTTCTTATTGAATGTTGGAGTGCCGCATTTGTTGTCTTTAGTCATTTATTTTCCCTGCATTGTCCTTTGTGTGGGGGTGGCACAGCGGCGCAGTGAAAAGCGCTGTCGCCTCGCAGCGAGAAGGTACCGAGGTCAGATACAGCCTTTCTGTGTGGAGTTCTGTGCGTGTTCTCCCCGTGTCCGCGTGCGTTTCCTCCGGCTGCTCCGCTTTCCTCCCACAGTCCAAAGACCTGCAGGTTAGGCCAACTGGAGACTCTTAATTGCCTGTTGGTATGAGTGTGCGAGCGAATAGAGTGTGGGCCCCTTGAGGGATTGACAACCTGTCAATCAGGGTGTATTCCTGGATGAATGAATGGTGCTTTTAACTTTCTTGATTGGACGATTAACTCCCATCACCTGGTTTCTTAACACTGGATTGGTTGCTGATTTTTAAAGTGATAACAAGGTGGCCTTTTCTCCTCATTACGTATTCTTATATTCTAGATGGGCTGAATGGCCTGTTCTCCTCATTATGCATTCTTACGTTGTTCCTAAATGAATATTTAGTCGTTGATGAGCCGTTCGCCTTTCCCTCAGGTGGTGGGCAGTATGGACGCTCATCCCAGTCGCTACTGTGCTACGGTGCGGGTCCAGAGGCCCAGACAGGAGATCATAGAGGACCTGTCCTACATGGTCCGGGAGCTGCTGATCCAGTTCTACAAGTCCACCCGCTTCAAGCCCACACGCATCATCTTCTACCGGGACGGGGTTCCAGAGGGCCAGCTACCCCAGGTGAGGGGGGTGGGGGGTGGGCAGATTTAGGAGATGGCAGAGGTGGGAGGATCTGGGTTCCCACATTCATTGAAAATCCTTCAGTTTTCAAAACGGTTAAAACCAAGGAAAATTTGAATGCTGAATGTGACATAATTATTTTTCAGGTGAAAGATTTTGGCAATGTAGGTTTCAGGTCCAAATTGTAGGCTATATAAACTATCACCTCAGAACCTGATTCTGGATCAGAATCTACATTTATTTAAATAAAATGGTCAGGGCTTGTTTTGGGGTTTAAAGACTCTAGAGGAGTCTTTCTTTCATTTTTGGGGACATTGAGGTGGCGGCCATTTTTACATGCAGTTTAACTGACCGTCTGCCGCCGTCTTCCTGAATTTGGGGCGGTGGAGCTTTGACGGGACTTGAATCGTAACTGTGTCATATCCATGTTGTAACCTTGTTATAACTGTGTTATAACCCCCCCACCCCCCACCCCCCACCCCCCATTCAGATCCTACACTACGAGCTGCTGGCCATCAGGGATGCCTGCATTAAGCTGGAGAAGGACTACCAGCCGGGCATCACCTACATCGTGGTGCAGAAGCGCCACCACACCCGCCTCTTCTGCGCCGACAAGTCCGAGCGGGTGAGTCCCAGGTCTCGCCCGCGTGCCACGCCCACGTGCCACCCCCACGTGCCACCCCCACATGGCACACCCATGTGGGGCACTGCTTTGGGGGGGAGATTCACTTCAAGTGTTGTGAGTCAGCTCAACGGGATTCAGAGAATTTAAGTTTACACACAGGGAGTGAGAGAGAGAGAGCGAGGAGGAGAGAGAGAGAGAGAGAGAGGGAGTGAGGGGGGAGAGAGAGAGAGAGAAAGAGAGAGATGAAGAGGTGTGGAGAAGGAGGGAGGAGGTATGGAGGAAGTCCACTTCATAAATGACTCACCGCACACTCTGCTCACAGTAGGAAAGCGTGTTGTTTATATCAGTGCTGTCTGTGAACTGGGTTACTATGCGCAGATTTGTTTTTAATGACCGTGAAGCCCCCCCCCCCCGTTTGGACTGAGCTGGCACTGTGAGTCCTCAGTACCTGGTGGAGTGCCGTGTCCTTGATCTGAATCGCGATCCCTTTCTGACCGCTCCCCGTGTGTGAACGCGTGTCTGGCGCGGTGGAAAACCCCAGGGGAGCACCGTGACTGGGCCTAAATGGCAGGGAATTCAGAAGCGCTGACCAGGCCTTTTCACCGTCTGTCTGATGTCATCATAACGGCCTTTCGCCTGAGGGAGGTCGGCCTCCGTAAAAAAAATTTTAATTTTTTTTTTTTTTAATGAGAGGATGTGACACACCCGAGCTGTGGGTGTGGGTACGCCGTGTTCTCGCTGACAGATGGCACGGTCTAAATTAGGAAGCCCTGGCACGGGGAGGGGGGGGGGGGTTTGAGACTCGCCCAGGAGACTCAGGTGGGATTCACCAGGGTGAAGAGGGGAAGGGGGTCAGCCTGATTTTACGCAGAGAACGCTCACGAAAGCGGTTTGTGTTCGAGGTGGCACTGCCCTCGACCGCAGCGACACCTGGGACATGAGAGGATTGCACTTTGTTTGAAGAAGAATATAATGACCTGTTAACATTCCCTGCATCTGTTTCTCTCTGTCTGTCTGTCTGTCTCTCTCGCGTGCTCTCTCTCTGTCTGTCTCTCTCACTCGCTGTCTCCATCTCTCATCTGTCTCCCTCACTCTCTCCTTCTCTCTCTCTCTCTCTCTCTCTCTCTCAGATTGGGAAGAGCGGGAATATTCCGGCAGGTACCACAGTTGACACCAGCATCACACACCCCTTTGAGTTCGACTTCTACCTGTGCAGCCACGCGGGCATACAGGTGAGTGTGGAGGTGATGCCCGGAGGGAGGGGCTGGAGATCAGGTCTGAGACAAGCTGAGTTTGAAATGAGCTGGATATACCGGCCCCTGGTCATTCTCAGAGCCACACGACTTCCTCTGCTCTTTTTTGGGTCACTCCCAGCTGACACTGCAGTATGATGTAACTTCCTGTGCACTGGGCTTGTAACAGAGGTTGCGGGTGTGAATCCGAGGTGGGGCATTGCTGTTGTACCATTGAGCTAAGGTACTTGGCCTGGACTCCTCCAGCCATATCAAGCTGTGTGAATGGCTTTTGTGTGTGTAAATTGCTCTGGATAAATGTAATGTGGAATGTACATAACGGCAGCTGTGGATTTTTTTACTAACCCCCCACCCCCCTCCCCCCACAGGGCACCAGCCGCCCCTCACACTATTACGTCCTGTGGGACGACAACCGCTTCACCGCCGATGAGCTTCAGATCCTCACCTACCAGCTGTGCCACACCTACGTGCGCTGCACCCGCTCCGTCTCCATCCCCGCCCCCGCCTACTACGCCCGGCTGGTGGCCTTCCGAGCCCGCTACCACCTGGTGGACAAAGAACACGACAGGTGAGGGCGGGGCCGGGGAGGGAGGGGTCTCAGTCAGCGTTGATTAGCGTGTAGCGGGCTGTGTGTAGCATGTAGCATGTTGAGTGCTGTGTGTAGCATGTAGCATGTAGAGTGCTGTGTGCAGCGTGTAGCATTTTGAGTGATGTTTGCCATGTGTAGCATGTAGCATGTAGCGGGCTGTGTGTAGCATGTAGCATGTTGAGTGCTGTGTGTAGCATGTAGCATGTAGAGTGCTGTGTGCAGCGTGTAGCATTTTGAGTGATGTTTGCCATGTGTAGCATGTAGCATGTGGAGTGCTGTGTGCAGCATGTAGCATGTTGCGTGATGTGTGCAGCGTGTAGCATGTAGAGTGCTGTGTGTAGCATGTAGCATTTTGAGTGATGTTTGCCATGTGTAGCATGTAGAGTGCCGTGTGTAGCGTGTGGCATGTTGAGTGATGTTTGCCGCGTGTAGCGTGTAGCATGTGGCGTGTGGGTTTGTCCCTGACTCTCTGCTCTGTGTGCTCCACAGCGGGGAGGGCAGCCACGTTTCGGGGCAGAGTAACGGGCGGGACCCCCAGGCTCTGGCTAAGGCCGTGCAGATTCACCACGACACCTTACGCACCATGTACTTCGCCTGAGACGCACCCCGAAACCTCAGAGCCCCCAAACGCACCCGGGACAGTGCAGGAGGGTCCGTCTCCTCAAAAAAACACAACACTAGACAAAACGAAAGACCCCAAAACTGCCTCCACTGGGCAGCCACGCCCACGCGCAGAGAGGGCTTTTATACCACCGGACCGCTCTTGTACATGAATTATCATTTTATTTTTTTGTTTTTTAAATGTGCATTATTGTATATTACCTTCACACTCACATGTATGTATGCAATACGGAGGAAGAGGAAGACGAGGAGGAAGAGGCAGCCCGAGGTCTTGACTGCCACTGCTATGCTGCCTCTGAACCGCGGCAAGAACGGACTCTTTTTTTAAAAAAACGAGACAAACGAAACAGAAAAAAAACCAACACAACTCTTAATGATGCTCTTAATTTACATTATATTGTTATTTTTAAATGTTTTTTAATTATTATTTTTTAATTTCTAAATTTTTTGTTTTTTCTTTTCTTTGTTTAAATGGCCTTGAGGAACGTGAGGCTCGGTACATTAGCACTTAGCGGTAGCACGTAGGCTGTGTGCACTCGACTTTCGGCTTGTGACAATAGCACTGTGGTCTGAGGTGAGAAAGGGGAGGAGTTGTGAGTCGTGAGAGAGATTGATGGAGTGAGAGATAGAGAGAGAGAGAGAGAAAGAGAGAGTGAGAAAAGCAGACGTAGCGAGCTGTAGACACTAAAGAAAGAGTGCCTTACGTGAGCGTAGTATCGAGGAAGTTAGGGCCACTCGAGTAGCAAGAGAGAGAGAGAGAGAGAGAGAGTTAGCGGAGATGTAGAGGGAGGGCGAGACAGGACCGGTGATCACACCCACGCAAACATGCAACCCGACCAACCACACCGGACCAGACCGGACCAGACCGGACCAAACCAGCCTCAGAAAGAACTGACCGATGACCAGCCAAACTCTGGCGCCAGCCGCGGACCTTCGAATGTGATAACGGACACTTCGGGGGGGTCCCGTGTGTTCCGTGGGGTGGGGGGAGGGGATTTCACTCAGCTCTTAATGTCAGTATTATGCCACGCCCCCCCCCCCCCTCCTCCCCCTAAATGGGAGTGGTCCTCCACTTCCTGTTCTTGGTGCTCTGCGCCACGCCTGATTGGCTGGGCCCTTGTGATGGAAAGGGCTGTTTTTGTTTTTTTTTTCCATCCTAGTGCTGAGTCTTACTGCTTCCATTGTGTTCTGTGGACACACGTGCACCCTGTCAGACATGAACACATGCGCATGCACACACGTGAGCCCAGGCACACGCACACACACCTCTCACACACAGTTCACACACACACACACACACACAAGGGTGCTATGCAATGCACCCATGCACCTGAACACGAGTCAATAATGTACTGGGCCAATTTTCTTCATGTTAAAACCTCTTTGGGAGACCGCCCCTCCTCAGCAACACAGGGACACACAAGCATGCAAGCACGCACAGACACACACACACACACACACACACACACACACACACACACACACACACACACACACATTCGCACACACGCATACACACTGCTGTTGCACTCCTGTCCCTCAGCACTTTCCTGCCTGGCCACGACCAGTATTAGGGCGCTCGGCCTGATTGGCCCAGCGGCCGCTGTAGTCCCGCCCCCCCAGGCCCACCCTGTCCTGTCGCAAGCCCACAGGTGCGCTGTGTCCTTCGCCGATCACAGAACTGGGCTTGCAGCATGGACGGGCGGCTATCCGTACTCCTTCATCCCCAGTAGCTCAGCTGGCTTTACCACGCGTGTGCGTGTGTGAGTGTGTGCGTGTTCGATTCCTCTGACTGACAGCGGGGTCCCCTGCGCCCTCATATTTTTGGGGCTTCTTTAGAGGGGGGCAGGTATGTCCAGGGGTCCATGCCTCACCTTGGCTCTAGCAAACATAGGTTTAGAGCAGGGATCTCAAACTCCAGTCCTGGAGCACTCTTGCAAACAGGTTTAGAGCAGGGATCTCAAACTCCGGTCCTGGAGAGCCCTTGCAAACAGGTTTAGAGCAGGGATCTCAAACTCCGGTCCTGGAGAGCCCTTGCAAACAGGTTTAGAGCAGGGATCTCAAACTCCGGTCCTGTAGGGCTCTTGCAAACATAGGTTTAGAGCGGGGATCTCAAACCGAAGGGCTGCAGCGTCTGCCGGTCTCTGGTGTGGTTCGGCACTTACGTCATTGGCTAGCTAAGGCCTACATTGCTTCCAAAGGCCTGAACGGGCTGCTGTTTGACAGAGGAATCACGGAGGCTTGCGGACGTTGCAGCCTTCCAGGACGGGAGTTTGAGATCTCCGTTTTGATCCCCCCCCCCCCCCCACTGCTCCTGTAATTCCATCAATCGTCAGCAGTGACCACGGAGTTTGACCTGTTAAGTTTACCTTTGTGGAACCCGTGTAGTGCCACAGTTTCTCCTCAAGGGGGCATCACAGGGTCAGGCAGCTCCTTGTATCCCGGCAACCCCCGTGTCCTCATCCCAAGTGACGGAAGCGCCTCTGCTCCGTCTCGTCGTCTGGCGCCACCGTCGTTTTTTAATTTCCGTGAACAGAATCAAGTTCCCTCAGATCAGACGACAACACATGGATGATGTACCACTTTTTTTTTTTTTTTTTTAAAGGAATTTTAATTTTAAGGGGTGGAGGGGTCACTGCCACCTGCTTTGAGAGGGGATGGGGGGGGCGCAACTACTACTGCCCCCAGCCGGGCTAACCAAGCAATACGTGCCACCAGTGCGGAGGGGTCCTGTTGTAGCACTTCCTAATAGATCAGTGAAAGAGGAAAACAGAAACTAGTTCTCTTGGCTCTGTAAGGAATAGTATGGGATATCTTGGGAGGGTTATTTTTTAAAAAATAATAAAAATTTGTTTTTTATTAATTTTGTTGACTATATCCTTCTTTTGTGGTATGCACACACACACACACACACATGCATACACATTCACACACACAGTTTGTATTGTGTAAGGAATCTTGTCCTGATTTTTTTTACCAAAAAAGCCTTCAGATATTAATTCATAGGAATAATGCTATCGGTAATACGCTGACAATAAAGATCTTGAAGGTTTCAATAAGAATTATTTGACAGTGTAAGAAATATCCACCAGCAGTGTCCTGCGGTCATAAAGTTCCTGGGTTCTGGTCATGCGTGGGCACGTGTGTTCTAGACGCGCGGTCACGCTTGACTTCTGCAGCAGTTCACACACACACACACACACACACACACACATCTCACCTTCAAGGACGCAAAGTAACGACTGCAAACGCTCCGGTTGAAGACCAGCGGAGGTAAAGATTCAGAGCGTGTGAGAATGCTTTTCTAAAAAAACTACACCCTGCCAAGCATTTTTTATTGGTTATGCTGGCCCTGATGATGAGCTAAAACAGGGCTGGCCAACCCTGGAGATCTACTGTCCTGTAAGGTCTTTACTCCAACCCTAACAAAGCGCACCTCATTCGCCAGCTAGAGAGGGGCCGCCCAACCCTGCTGTATCTACTGCCCTGTAGGTTTACACTCCAACCCTAACAAAGCACACCTTATTCAACAGCTAGAGCAGGGCTGCCCAACCCAGTTCCTGGAGATCTACTGCCCTGTAGGTTTATACTCCAACCCTAACAAAGCACACCTTATTCAACAGCTAGAACAGGGCCGCCCAACCCTGCTGTATCTACTGCCCTGTAGGCTTACACTCCAACCCTAACAAAGCGCACCTTATTCAACAGCTAGAGAGGGGCCGCCCAACCCTGCTCCTGGAGATCTGCTGTCCTGTAAGGTTTTTTACTCCAACCCTAACAAAGCGCACCTTATTCAACAGCTAGGACAGGGCTGCCCAACCCTGCTCCTGGAGATCTGCTGTCCTGTTGGTTTTCATTTCAGCCCTAACAAAGCTCACCTGATCCTACCAATTACTCACCTCAGTGAGGACCGTGTCCAAATTGGCACACCCGTCTACTGTTCAGTACGCAAGTAGTATACTCAACCTTCGTGAAAACCTGGTGGAACAGTAGATCTCCAGGAACAGGGTTGGGCGGCCCTGTCCTAGCTGGTGAATGAGGTGCGCTTTGTTAGGGTTGGAGTAAAAAACCTTAGAGGACAGTAGATCTCCAGGAGCAGGGTTGGGCAGCCCTGAGCAAATGAATGTCTCTATCCTTATTTATACGGACAGAGAGAAGACGTGGCCATTACCGCGTAGGTACAGATGTCTGCTTTGTGTCTCTGACGGAGAAGAGATACTCAGCTAATGTGTTGTCTCTTTTCAGGGCCTGATAGCAATCTGTTTTTTTGTCTTTTTTTTTTTTTTTTTTTTTTTGCTTACATCATCCCAGTGTTCCAGGTAAGAGATTTATTTCTGTTTCATAACTTGTTTTACTCTCATTAGCTGATAAGGGGACTGGTAGGGGACTGAGGACTGAGCTGTTGGGCTTCCGTTGCCGTGAATTGCAATGTGTCACTGAGGGCTTGAATTGAGATGCATCCTGAATTTTAAAGCTAGTTTTTTTGGGGGTTTTTTTTTGGATATGAATCATTAACGGACAGTCTCGGTGCTTGCAGTCTTTTGTTTCTCTGGCCAGCCATGTCTTTGTTGACCTATTTCAATGGCTAGGTTGTGATCACTGATTGTGTACTTCGGTAGAATTCTTCTCCGTGTCGGATTTTAAACTTTTATAAAGTATTCAGCCAATTTTTGGTCTTTCTATTGTGTAATAGGCGCAACATTCGCTCTCTCTCTCTCTCTCTCTCTCTCTCTCTCTCTCTCTCTCTGCTTTCCACCAGTTACAGCTGCCATCTGTTTAAATTCTGACAGGAGATAAGACGGGGAGACAGGTGGGGGTTTTATTACATGCTTCATATATGGAGTTAGTATGGTGGGGGGGGTGTCATTAAACGATTTGTAAAATGAGTTTGTTATGTGCCAGTTGTGCACATAACCACCAGTTACCACTAAGTCCTGAGATTAATGGATATTTCCATGTTGTGCTACTAGACTGTGACTCAGGGAATATATTTTATCCTAGACTTTTGGGTAGACCAGGGTGTGGTGTGGTTTCTCTCTCGTGCAGTCATCTCCCTGACCACTAGGGGGCAGTCTCTGTTCGCCCACCAAGTGGCCGGGCCCCTCTTTCAGGGTCAGGGGATTGGGACACTGAAGGTTCCCCCTTTCACTTCCAAAATGAACTCCATGCCTCGTGCTCTGGGTATGAGAACCCCTAATGATGGAGCACTTTCAGGAGTGCGATCGGTCTTGCGGTCAATGAAATGGGTTCCCTAGCGATATCATTTTTGCGATGTTTTGTTGTTTTTTTTCAGTGTCTGCTAAGCATTCTCTAAGACTGTTTTTTTTTTTTGTTTGTTTTTTTACGAAAGATCAGCTGGCATCAGGATGAGTGTGTGAAATGCTATTTGCAGCATCAGCAAACAGTCTTTCCCCTCTGCGTTTGAATACCGATGGAGCAGATGAGCTATAAGTGTCGGTGTTCAGGAGGAAATCCGTGTTCACGCTGCCGATCAAAGTCTGTGGTCTGAGGAATAGCCCCCCTTGGCTCACAGCTTTCAATTAAAAAACAATAAACGTGACTCCCGCACGCAGCGGCGCAGAGAAACGTTCGCTTTCTGACGAGATCGTCGTAAACCTGGCACAGAGAAACCCCCTCTCATCAGGGTTTGGTTGAGAGTGCAGTTTGTTTTGCTGCGGGCAGGCGTCATTACATTACATTACATTACATTACATTCATTTGGCAGACGCTTTTATCCAAAGCGACGTACAAAAGTGCATTTTCATGATCGTAGACAACTGCTGAACACGGGTTCAGTAAGGTACAATTACTTATTTTGTAGAGCTATTTCTAGCCGAGAACAATGAACACTATCCTGGTCTAACATCTGCAAAGCCAAACTAGGCAGAAGAATAAGCTACAGTATTAGGACGAATACAGTTTACCAAGAAGTGCAGGGATGGGTCAACATGTAACAAGTGACAGGAAAAAGGGTTTTTTTTTTTTTTTTTTTTAAATATATACAGCGTGGTGGTGGTTATTCTAGGTATAGTCTGAAGCTGTAGCCTCAGCCTTGTTTTATTTTTCTGGCCATTTAGACCACCATTATGGTCCTGGGTCCTCCTAATGGCTGCACCTAACAGGTCGTGGTCAAAAGGCCATCGTGGTGTGGCAGTCATAGAGGGGTCCTCCGTCCTTCAAATACCACGAGAGCACAAACACACGAACATTCTAGTACGGTTAGGGGACATTATACCTATTTAATAATGATACTGGAGCAACCTCTGCGATATTCGTGCCTTACAGGTGCAAGATGGAGCGCTATTTGCTTAATCTGTGATTTGAACCAGAATGAGATTTTATTTGCTGAAGGAAAAAAAACGATTTTTAAATAAAAGTAATGAATTCAAATTTGGATTTGGATCAGTGAATTTTTATAATGGTCAAAATGTAGTTGAATGGAAAATGTTTTTCCTTGAAGGAGGATTAAAAAAGGATTTTTAAAAAAACCAAAACAAACAGTTCATGTGTAGCGCTAAAGATTGTATTTACACTCGTCTGTGCGAGGCAGTCACATAAGCACAATTAACAAAACACTGCTTACTACAGCATCTCTTTAACCAGTCAAAATCTTACTCATCCAGGAAAATTTGAAAGGAAGTGCTAGGAAGTGACTAACAGGAAATGTGTGGTTGGTTTCTCTAAATCCGAAACAGATGACTTTCTGCAGTAAATCTGAGCCATGCTCGTATGGTATGGACGAGAAGTGAAGGGGACGGACTGCAGCTAATCTCCCAGGGCAGTGTGAACTGAAGGAAATAATCGCCATGCTTTTTTAAACGTCATAACAAAGCACGGAGAGATTTTTCACGGATGTATTTACTTTAAAGCCGAGACATGCTGTCACATTCAGTCTGGAACCATCGTGGGCGGGGGGGGGTGTGGTGGGGACTCACCTAGTTTTGGCAGGCCAGGAGTTCCTTCAGCCCGGAGGTTTTGGTCTTAGATTGTAAGGTGCATTTTTACGAGTCTCACATTCATTAAGTGTGCTGCTTCCATCCCTCCCCTTGTTTCCAAGGAAATGGAAAACACAGAGAGAGCACTTTATCACACTCTGTATGTATGTTTTGCTATGTATATATATATATATATATATATATATATATGGTATCTCATTATTAGTATATATATATATATATATATATTTCTGGAGCCCCAGGAGCACTTATCTAAGTGTACCCCTCCCCCAAACAGCAGGGAGCACTTTGCCCCCCTTTTCATGTTTAGCTCATAAATTATGTAAAAAATTCACAATTATGGGAATGTTTACACTTAAACATACCAGTTGCACAGACCCTGGTCCTGGAGAGCCACAGGGCGAGCTGCTTTTCCATCGTAGCACTTAATTGATCAATTAAAGCGCTTGATTACACAGCTGTGTCTCCTCGCCCGTCTAAATTGGTTTCTGAGTTTGGGGCTGGGAACAGAAGCCAAGCAGACCCCCCGTGGCTGCGCGGGGTCGGGGGTTTGGGACCTCGTCTTCATCTCGGGAGCGCTCCTCCTCATCCCGTCCATCGCGCCAGAAGAATCGTCATCATCGCCGGACCTCATTTGAAGGCACGGCCAAAAAAAAAAATTTTTTTTAATGCATTTCCTGTTTTCCGTCAAAGGGCCTAATTCACAGCCAAAATGTTCTGGTGCCTTCTGGACGAGCCTGAGCAGCCCACACGTAGTGCGTGCGCCTCCTGATATACTAGCACAAATAAGAAAGAAAAAAACACCCCGGTAACAACATAACAAGCAGAGTGTGACTGGCTATGAATTCCCTTTCCTTTGTCCAACAAGCCATATGTTTTCAGAGAATAACCATGCTGTTGCTTTTTAAAAAAAAAAAAAAAAAAAATTTTTTTAGTGTGTCATTGCTGATATTCTATTTTTTAAAAATACGCAGATGTTCTTCTTCCTCAAACCACCACCCAGGCCATGAGACTGAGAATGTGACGCATACACTACCAGGAAGCAACACCATAGATATCCCAAGGCCACAGTGCATTATGGAGTTCCTAAAGAATCGATAGATGTTCAAGGCCAGAGTTTATTACTATGTAACGCTAAAAGAGACCATAGATATCAATGGTGCCACAGTGGATTAATGGCACAGAAATCCATTCACGCATTAGATTTGAGACATTCTGCCAGTGCATCATGGGAAAGGTGCCTGCCTTGTGACTGTATTGTGCTTACCACTGCAGGTTCTCCTGGTGCCCATGTGAGTGTGCAGTGCATTATGGGTGGTGGAGAGGCCAAAAAATTTGCTTAATGCTTTTTTCACTTCCGGTGATGTAGAAGTCATGGACAAAACGTCACACGCGAGTAAAACTTAGCTTTGTGTGCCGTTCCATTAAATTACACTACACTCTTCTCTACTAGCTGTGCTGGTCCACAAGGAGCTATTAGACTCGGCCTCGAGCAAAGAATTTTTTTTCATGTGCACTGAATGACAGAAAATGGGTCAAATGCTTCAAGGTTTACTGTAAAAATTTAACCTCAGTCACATGCTTGAGCACAGTCTAAGCTTCGCTTAGAAGCGGCAATATCACGGCCACGAGTTCCCCCCCCCCACCCCCCCCTTAATTCTGGCTCATACAGCATGCAGGGGGGGAGGGGTTTAGTCTACCAGAATGACAGAGGTGGAGAAATGTTTTATTCCATTTTGTAAAATGAGATCCAATACATGCTGACTGATGTTTATTTCACCGTTTGGCCCAACTATGCATTTCCACTCAACAGAGGAGAAAACGGTAAAGCAGCGAGGTTCATGCTAATGGTGAATTATTAATAAAACCCTGTGAATAAGACAGCAGTCCATGACAGAGGATTGGGAAATCTATTTGATAACGCTTCATCGTGCTTCCTGCCGTTCAGTGGGCTCATTCACAAAATACCAAAGACCTGTTGAAGGTGAACATCCAGTTGGAGAATGTAGCAGGTATGGTGACTGACACGGACGACTCTGTGCGTGCCCTTAATACTGTGGCCAATTACGTACTTTAGCTCATCGCCATCAGTCAGCTCTCCACCAATCCAGTGGAGCCAATCGTATCCACCTGGCCCCCCAGGACACGCCCAGTCTACTCAAATAACAGCGAACATTCCAAATCAGTGGTCTCCAGCCCTGGTCCTGGAGGGCTACAGGGTCTGCTGGTTTTTGTTTTCACCTTAAAATCAGCACCCAATTGAGACCCAAGACACCAGGTGAGTTGAGTTAACTGTGTGTAATCAACTGCTCTAATTGATTCATGAAGTGCAGAGTCACTATGAAAACCAGCAGACCCTGTAGCTCTCCAGGACCAGGGCTGGAGACCACTGTTCCAAATGCACCGGAACACTGTTCTTACCTGTACAAGTCTGGTATTAACGGTCAAAACGTCATGCGTGGCCCGTTGATCGCAGACAGGGAATCGCGAGAGACAACGCGATTTCACTGGGCCTGCAAGATAAAAGGAACGTCTGTCTTTTCATCCGTCCACAGTGTGAGGAATCAGGAGTTTAGAAAAAAAAAAACCCGGCTTAAGCCAGCGATGATGGCACCGTGGCTATTTTTATCGTTGGGCGAGAGCTTGCAGGGAGTTATATTTGCGGGAGTCGCTACAGGTCAACGACGGGTCATCGCTGCTAATGAAAAATTCATACATCCTGCGATGTTTGGCGGTTTGACTGTATATGACAAACCTGCTGATAGCTTGCAGGTATATCCACTATCCAGGTATACGTTTGTTTATTTTTTGAAGTATTGGTCATGCATACACAAATAATTAGCTTTTGTTAATATTTTGTTGTTATTATTGGATGCGTGTAGACTGATGTGTGCGAACAGACAGGCGTATGTGTATGGACTGGTCTGAGGGACATGCAAGATTATTTCGTAAGAACATCATGCCACCATAGAGGTCACAAAGAGCTTTCACTCAATATACACACATTTACCCATAATCCTCCTTGTTTGCTTTATAATGACATAACATTTTGTTGTTTGAACAGCAGATGCTGTTAGACCACGACATAGAAAAGAAAGAGGGAGTAGATAAAATGGCTATTGAATCCATTAGTTTTGTTAAGACACAAAAAAAGCAAATAATCAGCTGAAGGTCTGTGATACAAAAAACACCAGCCTTTGTTTTTCCTTCTTTCAATTAAAAAAATAAATAAATAAATAAAATCAACAAACATTCTTGGCATGCAAGAAACCATTTATGAACAGACTCCTCATCACATAGCATTGACATTCTAGCCCAGCATATAACCATCATGTAGTCATACATGGATGATTCTACATAGGTGCATTTATAAGAATAACCAGGAGATGTTATTTGAAGGACTTAAGGTGTTGTTACTTGAAGGACATTGTAGTGACTTTATGGTTGTCCAATGTTTTTTTTAATTTTTAATCCGTGTATACCTTTGTCTGTGTCACTTGCAATGAGCATTGAGCTGAAGGAAAATTTCCATTTTATTTTATATTTAATGGACTTTAAAGTTTTCTAATTCTATTATTCTATTCTAGGGCATGAATGGCGGCATCCCATTGGCCACGTTTCGTGTATAGACTAAGCAGCGGTAAGCCTCCACAGATGTATACTCCGTGAAGTCTCCATGGCAACCACTTCAATTGTGAAATTCGTGCCATTTAAAAATATAATTTCAATTTATCCCGCTGTGGCTGCGGTCTCATGACAAATGTATATATGGCTATTCCACCCTTGTATTAAATATACAGTATACTTCATTATTATGCCAATTAACACAACCATAAATAAAGGCCCGCTTGAATAACAACGTTCCTTCCACCGCTAGGCTCATTATGTATGTAATCTATAGCATGATTGTACGAAATATGTTATACTGAACAGCAAAAAGACAAACCCGGCCAAGGTTTCTTGTTTTGTTTAATTTCCACCAACTAAATAAGTGCCAAGTCATTTCAGTAACTTCGAACAATTATCAACTGAACACAAAAACCCAGACAGAAGTAGACCGAGAGTGGGGTAGAAGCGAAGACAGGGCACACAATTCTACGGAATAAAAAATAAAAAGATTGACACGCCAAGACGTATATTCAAACTTATCTGATTAACTAACCCACGATCAGTCATCAAGGTTTCTATTCAGTCATGAACTGCGTGAAATGAATGTATTCTACGTTGAACGCAAAAGCTGCCTCCTTTTCACCGTCCTCAAAGGCACGTTCTTGAGCTGTCATAATGACGTATGACACGTCTGCTGGAGGACCAATGAGAAAGCGAGGCCTATGGTGGTTCCCGTCAGCGAATCAGGGCCACCTCATATCTAGTCAGGATTTCCCCGAGAGAGGTTCGCCGAAACCGGGCAGAGAATACGGGGGTACATCGGGGAGAGAAACCTGGATTTGCCGGTTAAACAACACTTATACACCGGCTGTGGATAATCTGTTACCCCCCGGACGGGATTAGGTTTCGTGATTCAGCGGTAAATTAGGCGCCGCCGTTTTTCTGATGAGAAACCGATCCGTCGCCGGAGAGCAGTCGAACCGCGGCGCATAGGAGGCAGCTAGCTAGCTAGCTTGCTAAATATTTTTCTCTGGACACCCTTCCGAGCCTAGGAGTAGAACTCGGTGGCCGGGGGAAAAGTACTAATCAGCTAATCAAAGTCCGGAAAGAGAAAAAAAAGTCGTATCGAATAGGTTGTTCTTGTAATACTTGCAGACACGGGGCAAAGAAGGACCACCGGCCAAGCGGACCCCCCGAGCGACAAGAAGGGGCCCGTTTAGCAGGGACGAAGCCAGGGAGTGGGGAGGAGTATCCGTCTCTTGAGGGAACACGTCCCCCCCCGCTCTGTCGAAGTTACGGCGCCGAGCTAACGGCACCGAACGTGCTGGAACTGAGCGGAACCGATCACCGGGATTTGTCAACTGAGAGCCGGGGAGGAACCGGACAGAGACCTCATGAATGGAAATCGGAACTACAGGTAACTAACAACTGCTGTCGTTTTTCGACTCTTTGCCCGTGTAGTTATGTGATTTTTATATTTAGTTGGTCGTTGTCAAGCGAGCTTCTCAGCTGCTGACAAGCGATGAAGTTGAGCTCATGCAACAATTAGCCAACTAGCTTACGCTAGGCAACGAGCTTATTAGCTGGCTAATTTTCTTTGGCAACGTTATGCGCGAAAAAAGCAAAGATGGGTCCATCTGACCTAGGTTTGTCAGCCAAGTTTTTTGCACAGCTAGAGAGCTAATGTGGCTGACTCAAGTATGGACTTGGAGACAGCTGGCCGGGTCTCTGGTTGTCCCAACCCAGTTTATGGATAGCCATCTTATCTGAATATCATCTGTGGCCGTTGGTGAGGTGGTTTGCCGCTTAGTAAAATCGCACAGGAAGAGTGGAAGTTGCTAGCCTGACCTGCCCGTTGCCGACGTCATTCGGCCTAGGCTGTAACGGACAGGTGGGAGTTAGCTAGCCGGCTAATCCCTTCAGGTGTGTCTGACAGGAGACTCTCCAATCCCGTTCGTTAGGCCGGTGGCTAGGCAATGTGCCGGGGCGGAGCAGAAGTTGGTGAACCGGCAGCTGGCAACGTTAGCGCATTGCTGTTCGTAACTCAGGAGAGGGTATTAGTTAGCTCGTTTAGCTGCTCAGTTCTAGCTCACAAGCTAATACATAATCTAGTTTCCACCGGCGATTTCTCTCATTTCTCCACAGCCTTGTAAAAATTCGTGGGCCTTGCGAGGTTAGACTGTAGCAAATTTGTTCCAGCTTTGTAGCGCGACCCAAGAATGTAACTAGTCTAACCTTATTTGCGACCTCCACTCTCCAAAAGTACACACACACACACACATACAAACCAAGATTCTTTATTGTGCACGGTCCATTAAACGCTGCTTGCGGTAAATTAAGGAGTGATCTCGATCATGGGGCCGCCCTCGCGTCTCGAAGGCCGGTTTACCCTGTCTGTCTTGCTGCTCTGCCTGTAGCTGCTTGCTAGACTGATGATGGCGACCTAATAGGGCAGTGGTAAGACTTGCACACATGCACACACCGGTCAGCCATGGAGACCCGCGCGACAGAGAGACGATAGAAGTATGTAGAAATGACTGTGACTATGCAAGGTCTTTGGCCCTGGGGAGGGGAGGGGGGTGGTTGCTGGCAAGGCAGTTTCATATCACACTATTCTCACTGTTCAGTGAAGGATAATTCCTGTACTGTTCCCCCAACTCCACCAACCCTCCCCAAGGTAAAAATGTATTGCAGTTGCACAGTGTGCTGTGTAGCCCGTGAGAAGAGTTGAAATGGTAGCGTGTAGGAGTAATGGAGTTGCGTTCAAGTAGGCTGTTCACGGCAGCTAATAGAGAGGAAAGATGGTGAGAAGTCTGAGGTGTTGAGCGTGGTGTCAGTCAGTGTGTGCTATAAATCTGTCGGCATGTTGTGCAGCCTGTCTGACTGCTTAGGCAGCAGAAAATGGGGGCCTGGCCGGGCCTGGTGAGTGTCGTGGAGGCCGTGCCCAGCTGTGGCGGCTTGTGTGTGGTGCGCCTGGCCCGCTGGTAGGTGCCCGGCGTCGATTGCGCAGGCTGTCCGTGCCCTCAACCAGAGACAGACGGCAGTCAGATTGAGGCATCAGGTCACAGCGTCTTAAACGCTGCTCATTTGCAGTGAAGTGTGCTTTGAGGCATGGGGGTGTTCCCCCTCCGCTCCTCACCGCCAAGGCTCAGTCTGTATCGTTATCATCATGTTCATATTCAGAACTGGCGTTGGGTGTTTTGTGGTACTCTTCCGCTTGGCCACGCCCAGTCTCAGATGGTGGTATGGAACTGCCTTTACGATAGGCTAGCTGGCGTTAGCATCAGGGCCTGTGCCAGGCCACAGCACCTGTAAGAGTGTGAGGTCTTTTGTTTTCAGTCAACAGGGGGTTTTTTTCGGGTGGGGGTGGGGGGGGGGGTGATGTAACGATCGCCTCTTCGTCTGTAACCAGTGGTGACTGCATGTGCTGGGAAGTGTGGGTCTAGCTCATCGGCCCATCAGAGGTGATGTAGTCCAGTCTGGGTTTGAGAGCCCCCCCCCCCCCCCGCGCGCCCTGGCGTGAGTCAGCGAGACAGGTTGAGTCACCCCCCGAGGCGGATTTTGTTTTTGGGTGGGGGGCAGCGGGGGTGCTAGTGGGGGGAGTGGGCGGCACTTGAAAGAAACACAAAGGCCAGCTGACACACCTGAAGGCGGTGAGTGGAAAGTTTTGTTTTGGGGGGGGGTGGGTGGGTGTGGGGGGGTTTGGGCTGCTGAAGCTGAGAGTCATTGCCTGGGATGGAGAACCGGGGGTGGGGGGGGGGGGCATTAGCAAGAAACACACTTCAGGTCAATTGTACAGCTCAACGGCTGGGTTAAGACGCAGCCGTTTCAGAGATTAGGCGACTTCAAAAAGACTTTAACCTGAAGGCTGGTGACAGCTGGAGCATGGCGAGCTCTTGAGCTAGCGGCTAGTTTGAGCAACAGGACCACGCGAGTTGGCGTTCGGATGTCTGCGATGACTTCCCGCGAGTCGCGGGTCGCCGCGGGCGCCGGAACGTCGGCGATCACCTGGGGTCTGTGCCGGCGAGGCCCTGGTGGCTGAGGGCCGCCGACGTCAGTCGCGGTTCCTCTGGCACCGACGCCGGGGGGGCCTTCCTCCTGAAGCCGCGACACCCGAGCGTCCGGCGACATTCGATACGCGGCCCGGCCGTTCATTCAACCCCCCCCCCCCACCGCCCCCCTCGACGGGGGCCCCCCCGGTGACCGGCCTGGCGCTCGGCGAGTTTTTGGGACAGTTGGGAATGAGCGGCGGTCGCGGGCGGTCGCGGGCGGTCGCGAGCGGTCGTGAGCGGTTTGGGTTAAATGGTTAACAGGGCCGCGGTGCGATACGCGGCTCTCACCTTGAGGAACGCCGGGCTGCGGGTCAATTATTAAGCGCTACCTGGAGCACTCTGAGCCCGTCACCAGCGTGTGGAAATGTAAAGGGGGGAATTGGGGGGGGGGGGGGGGGGTTGGATGTCTGGTTCTGTAGGCCTCGTGGCTTAAAGTCTGCCGGGTGAAGGCCCCCGTGGGGCCTGGGGGTGGGGGGGCTGGGGGCCTGAAACGCTGTTAGCTGTGTGTGCTGGCTGGCGTGGGGCCTTTGGCTTGGTAAAGCAGGAGGAACACCTTTGGTATTTACCCTAGCTTCGCGCGGCGAGGCTACGTCCCGCTCTGACTTTTCGGCTGAGTGAACGCACGCCCTCGGGGCGGGGTCCTCCTCGCTCCCCGTGTCCCGCGCTGGACGGGCACGGCGACGTTCCGGAAGCCTCCGAGACCCTGGCCAGCGGATCGAATCCTCCTGCAGAGCTCCGGTCACCTGATTCTGAGGCGAGAGCTTTGATTGGTTCCTGCCAGCGCACCGAGGGAAAGGGGTGGGGCTTGAATCACTGTTCTGTGTGATTGGCTTAAGCCCGGTTTGGGGAGCCCCATTCCTGGACAGAGAGCTGCATCCATTTTTTTGGACTTCGTGCCAACTTCTGCCCTCAGCTGTTTAATTGCCCCCCATCCTCCCCCCAACCATTTACATAAATATGACATTTTATTGATAGGAGATGGCTGAACACCCGTCCCTTTTTAAAGTTTTACTGAGGTCTGCTCTGCGAATGAACCGGCGCTTGTGTATAATTGATCGAGGGCCGGCGTTGGCACGCGATGGTGAAACGGATACAGGCCTCCCTCTAGGAGCCAGGTTTACGTGTTTATGTCGAGGGATATCTCAGAATGGCTTGGGCTGCACGGTTTATACGCTTTTATGCACACATTCCGTTTCTGCCGCTGGATCTTTTCTGAAGCAGATCAGGTGAAGCGGCTTTGCTCACCTTGCTGGTACGGCGCGGTAACCTGGGAATCTGAGCACCTGGGAATCAAACTCGCAGCCCCTGGGTTATGAGCCGAGTTCTCTAACCGCTTTGCTACGCTGCTTTGCGGGGGCTTTGGTAATGGCCTCCCTGGACTACGCTGCATCGTAAGACCGTGTAAGGGCATCAGACACAAGCTAGACGATTTAGCTTTTGGTGTGTCACAATCTCCAGATGGGACGCTCTCCGCGTTTGACTGGCTACCGTGGATAGGGAGGGGGTCAGGGATGGGGAAGAGGAATTGGGGAGAAAAAAGAGGTCTTTCTGTCGGAGCGTGGCGAGGCATCCCGGACGCCGTGCCGGTTGTCTTCCGCCATTTTGCACTGCGCGGGATTGAACGATCGGTCGTCCTCCCCGACGCCCCAGGGCTGTGAGGTCAGGCCGTTATCGGGTTAAAAACCTGTACGTTTCAAACTCCTGCGCTCTTCTTACTGCGGTGCAAATCGAAAGCTTGCTCGATGACCGTTTTCTGCTGAACGCGTTGGTAACGTCGTGCGATCGTCTGGAAGCAGAACTTCCACTCTGAGTACCGGGGAAAGTACGCCTTTCTTTGGAACATGTCAGCGCTGTGCGGGAAACCTGCTGCTTTCTGAGGCTGTGGCCTTCAGACTCTGTCCCACCGACCCCCTGTGATCGAGAGCGGAACCCCTGGTCCAGAGAGTGAGAGCATTTACGATGATTAATAATTAGAACCAAGCGTGCTGTCCGTCTCCCCCTCCTCCTAATTCATTTAAATTTGGTGACGCTTGACTGGCGGAGCACCCAGAGCATCATCGCCAAACCACCGCCAAACTCAGATTACGCCACGTTATCTAGCATATGCACAGAACAATAATTACCATATAAGGGACTAACATTAAGTACAGGTTGTAAGTACCCCTCTATCCATCTCTCTCCATCTCTCCGTCTGAGTATCTCTCTCCATTCCTCTCTCTGGGCACCTCTCTCTATTCCTCTGCCTCTTCTTTATTCTGTTTCTCCCGCTCTTTTAGTTTGTCTCCCCCGACCCCCCCCCCCGTGTCTGTGTGGGGGCCGCTCTGACTTGTACTCCCAGTCAGGAAGCCGTCCCTTCAAAGCGGGCGTGCGGGTGGGGGGTGGGGGGGGGGTGTTGAGCTGCCCAGTCTCGGCTCATTCAGCAAGGTCTCAACAATGCCCCCCCCCCCCCCCACACACACACACACACACACATGCACACACACACTCGCACACACACACACACACACACACACTCACTCACACACGCACACACTCACTCACACACGCACACACACACTTGCACACACACACACACGCACACTCACACACGCTCACACACACACACACACACACTCGCACACACGCACACACACACACACGAAGGTGGCGGATTGCGTCGGGTTTCTATGGAGAGGGGGCGGCCTTTTCGGGGGGCCCGGGGGCCCCATTGTTGGGGTGGGCGGAGCCGGCCCTTTATTTGTAAGGAAAATGGGGGGACCCCTCTGCACCCCTCTGCACCCCTCTCTCCCGGCGCGGTCGAACCCGTGTCTGGCCCCCCGGGCGAGGGGAGCGGCGGTGGAGTCCGCTGAGCCTGTCCACGGAGGGCAGCGGCTGCGGTCTCTCCAGCCCTGACCGCAGAATATGATCCCTGGCGACCTTTGACCTTTGAACTCTAGCTCGCTGGGCAGGACTTGGCCCTGTGTTGTGATTTATTTGGGATGGGAGGGAGGGAGGGAGGGTTATTTTGGACCAGACCAGGGAGTGCCCCTGAGATTAGAGATAAGAGTGTGTATCTGCTGCAGGATCAAACAGTGGAGAGGAACTGTGCGTGTGTGTGTGTGATTGCGTGTGTGTGTGATTGTGTGTGTGCGCGCGTGTGTTTGTGTGTGAGTGTGTGCATTTGTGTTTGTGTGTGATGCCAGAATGTGCATGTGCGTGTAAAAGGGAGAGAGAGAGAAGGAGGGAGGAGGGAGAGAGAGTAGGAGAGAGGGAGAGAGGGAAAGAGAGAGAAGGAGGGAGGGAGGGAGGGAGGGAGGGAAGGCGGAGGACTCTCTGGAGCTGGATGCCAGACTGGGGGACGTGTCAGTAGCAGCAGACTAGAGCTGAGCTGGGCCTCTCTTCCTGTGTTGGTCACAGGGGCCCTGGGGGGAGTGTGCGTGTGCGCGTGCGCGTGTGTGTGTGTGTGTGTATGTGTGTGTGCGTGTGTGTGCGCGTGTGTGCGTGTGTGTGTGTGTGTGCCTGTGTGCCTGTGTACCTGTGTGCGTGTCTGTGTGTGTCTGTGTGTGTCTGTGTGTGTCTGTGTGCGTGTGTGCCTGTGCCTGTGCCTGTGCATGTGCGTGTGTGTGTGTGTGTGTGTGTGTGTGTGTGTGTGTGTGTGTGCCTGTGCCTGTGCCTGTGCCTGTGCCTGTGCCTGTGCATGTGCGTGCGTGCATGTGTGTGTGTGCATGCGTGTGTGTGCGCGCATGTTTGTGTATGTGTGTGCATGTGCGTGCGTGCGTGTGTGTGCATGTGCGTGCGTGTGTGTGCGCGCATGTTTGTGTATGTGTGTGTTTTCAGGACAGACTTTGTGGAGCTTGAGTGACGGAGGCCGTGCGTGATTGGGGGAGGGGGAGGGGGAGGGGGAGGGGGAGGGGGAGGACGAGAGTTTGACGTTGGCGGTAAACGGGGAAAGAAACTCCCGCTCTTATTCTCACAAAAAGTGTTCTCTCTCTCCCTCTGTCTCTCTTTTGCTCTCTCCACCTCTCTTTCTCTCTTTATTTCTCTCTCTCTCACACACACTCTGTGCTTTGTGCCTGTGTCTCTCCCCTGGCCCGTGATTGGTCAGCACGGTTTCAAAGTATGGCTCTGATAGGCCTCCAGAGGGCAGAGGGCAGGGTCGCTGCCCGCCATTAAATGTGTTTTATCGCGCTTCACATTCCCCCTTGCTCTCTCTTACCCCCTTTCTCCTCTCCTCTTTCTCTCCGTCTCTCCCCGTCTTTTCCTCTTTATCCCCCTTTCCACTTATCCCCACTTTTCTCCTCTACCTTCCTCTCCCCTCCCCCCCTCTCTCTCTCTCTCTCTCTCTGTGGGTAACAGACTGCTCCATTCAGCTGGTGCTGTGGAATCCATGCGCAGCCAAAATAAATTCATTCATGGGGGTCTGGGAGTGAGTGGGCCCTGTGCTCGGCTCGGCCTTGAAGAGGGGCCCCCTTCCTCATCCTCCTCCTCCTCCTCCGTCCCGGTTACCGTGTGCACCTCACGTCTGCAGCGTGGCCGTTTCCATGGTTGCGCACCCTTTCCCCCATGACACCCGGTTCTAGGAGTGCACTGGGTTGCCATGGCGAGTGGGGGGAGCTGGCCCCCAGGGGCTGGGGAGTCGCCCGGGGGAGTTGGGTTCGCCGAAACAACAACCCCCCCCCCCCCCCCACCATCGTGAACCGCGCTGTCACCCCGTGTGTCTGGGTCTTACTGCTGTGACTGACGGCATTGTCTCCCCCCCCCCAGAGTGAGAACTAGAGAGAGAGAGAGAGAGAGAGAGAGGGAGTGCTCCGGACTGTTGGAAAACAGATTGAGATGCCTATGCCCTGGTCCACAACACTGGGGGGAAAAGGGGATTATGGGAAATGGAGTGCACATCCAGGAATCTTGTTTCATGAAAGCAATTTCTGCCAATTGTCTTGTTGAATATATTTCTTTCCTGAATATGTGATTATATTCTGTTATTGTTTATTATTATTATTATTATTATTATTATTATTATTATTATTACTATTCTCTTCTTTTTGTTCACTAAAATTGCAACGCTGTTTAAGAACTTGAATGAAATAGAATGTTGTTGTTGGCTAGTCGGCTTTGGGGGAATGCATTTTTGTGGTCAGTTCCTGAAGCAGTGGTCAGTAGTATATGTTCAGATTGATGTAGCCTCTCTGTCTGCAGATCTGTCTGTTTCAGTTTCAAACCCAGCTTCCCCAAATGTGTTAACGTTACTTAAAACGCTTAACGTCAGACCATTTCTGTTCAGGGTCATTGCAAATGCATGTTTTAATGAGCTGCAAATGTTTCGAGAGGGTCACGATAACCTGTCCTGGATCTGCAATGGAACATTAAAATGTTCTTTTTAAAAAAAAAATGTGTTTATGTTCATGGTTCTGGAATGTATTTTTACGGTGAGCTGTCTTAATGTATGACTGACTCCAGTGCATTTGTCTCTTTGTTGCATCCCATTATAAAGACGAGGAAACTCATTGCTGTTGGTAAACTCGTGAGGAAGTGAGGTGTGCCATGGGAAATGTAGTTTAACACAAGTGTAAGTGCAGGGGGCCTGACTGTGAACTTTGGTTCAGAGGAACACATGCATTTCTGACCCAGCTGTGACTCAGAGCAGGGTCACCGGGTAACATTGCACTACTGAGATTTAGTTGACGTATCTGCTTTGCGTTCACGGATATTATCAGTATTATTATGCAGACTGTCATTGTCTTGTCTTGTCTGCTTCCGAGCGTACTTTGGACAGCGTGAACTCATGTGTGAGATCCGATTATGAAAGCGAAGGGATAGCAGAAGTGTGAGGAAGAGGAGGAGGGGAGGAAGAGCAAAATGATGAAGAAGGGTTCTTCGTCAGAAGCCTCTCATTGGGCCCCCATCCCCCCCCCCCCCCCCCCGTAACTCGTCACTGCTTACAGAGAGACAGAGAGAGAATTTAACGCCACCTCTTCATGTTACAGTACACAATTAAATATTAACCTGGGTTAACGTACACAGGGCCCTAGATAAGATGTGCTTTGTGCGCTGCGTTCTCTGTACGTATGCTTCTTTTTTTTTTGTGTCAGTTTGGCAGACTGGTTTTGTGTCGGCTGTGCGGCGAACGCTGTCCTTTCACAGACGATCCGGGAGCAGACAGGCTGACTGCTGAACGTGGGCGGGAGGGACGTCTGCTTTTAAGCGCGCCCGTTCCGCTTTGTGTTTGTGGCAAAAGATGACACTTCGGCTTCAGCGCAAGGCCTGCGTCTCTGCTCTGTGTTACATTTTCAAAAAACCAAAACTCTTCCGTTTAAAAAAAAAAATTCTTTCATTTTAAAGTTTCCTTCTCGCGTCTCTTGCTCCCTGGCGTTGTTTTGTTTTTGTCTCACGCCGCATGCGGCGTCGCAGTAAATGCGCTTCCCGGTGCAGTGAATGCGACGCAGCGCTGAGCGTGTGCGCGGCGCAGGGCCCCGTGTTGCAGCTGCAGCGCTTGTGGGGGGGGAGGGGGAGGGGAGGGGGGGTGCGTTTTCCATATTTGGGCGTTCCCCCGGGGTGACCTGAGGACAGGCCCGCTGCGCGCTCAGAAGCCTGGGCCCGGAGTGAGCGGCTCTGCCCCCGCTGCCCCTCCCCTTCCCCAGCTGTTCTCCCGGCTGCTCCCCCCCTCCCCTGGGTGAGCTCCGGCCTGCTCTGCGGGAGTGCGAGAGAGCGTAGCCCGTGCGCTAGCTTAGCGAGAGCGAGGAGAGAAAGGGGGTGGAGGGTGGGGGGTGTCTTTTTGTGAGTTTTTCAGAAACGCGGTGTTGAGCGCGTGCGGGCTGTGACTGTGTCGCTGGAGGGTCGGGGGGGGGGGGGGGGGCGGAGCTTTCGGGCGCGACGCGCGTCTGGTTCTGCGGGGCGATACTTTACGCCTCGCTCCTCTCCCTGCGGACGGAAAGACGAGGTTAACACGGGCACTACGGGAACACGGCCCTGTGTTTTTCTCTCTCTCTCTCTCTATCTCCTTTTCTGTCTCTCTCTTTCTCTCCCTCCTTCTCTCTCTCTCTCTCTCTCTCTCCCTTTCTGTCTCTCTCTCTCCTCCCTCTCCCTCTCCCCCCCTCTCTCTCTCTCTCCCTCTCTCTCCCTTTCTGTCTCTCTCTCCTCCCTCTCTCTCTCCCCCCCTCCCTCTCTCTCCCTCTCTCTCGTTCATAGTTGGCATCGGCTCAGTGACTCATGTGGAGAGTCAGTACGGTGTGTGAGGTGGCCTTCCAGGCGGATGAAAACAAAAAATACCCCCTCCCCTTTCTCCCACTCTTCCTCTGCTCCGCTCCCTCCCTCCTTCCCTCCTCCGTCACCCTCCAACACAGCCCAGAAAACACTGTGTGTGAGTGTGTGTGAGTGTGTGTGAGTGAGTGTGAGTGAGTGTGAGTGAGTGTGAGTGTGTGTGAGTGTGTGTGAGTGTGTGTGAGTGTGTGTGAGTGTGTGTGAGAGTGTGTGAGAGTGTGTGTGTGAGCGTGTGAGAGTCAGTGAGTGAGTTTGTGTGTGTGAGTGTGTGAGTGTGTGAGTGTGTGAGTGTGTGAGTGTGTGAGTGTGTGAGTGTGTGTGAGTGTGTGTGAGTGTGTGTGAGTGTGTGAGAGTGTGTGAGAGTGTGTGAGAGTGTGTGTGTGAGTGTGTGTGAGTGTGTGTGAGTGTGTGTGAGTGTGTGTGAGTGTGTGTGAGTGTGTGTGAGTGTGTGTGAGAGGGTGTGAGAGGGTGTGAGAGTGTGTGTGAGTGTGTGTGAGTGTGTGTGAGAGTGTGTGAGAGTGTGTGTGTGAGTGTGTGAGAGAGTGTGTGTGAGGGTGTGTGAGAGTGTGTGAGAGTGTGTGAGAGTGTGTGAGAGTGTGTGAGTGTGTGTGTGAGTGTGTGTGTGAGCGTGTGAGAGAGTGTGTGAGAGTGTGTGAGAGAGTGTGTGAGAGTGTGTGTGTGTGTGTGTGAGAGTGTGAGAGTGTGTGAGTGTGTGTGTGTGTGTGTGTGTGTGTGTGTGTGTGTGAGAGAGTGTGTGAGAGAGTGTGTGAGAGTGTGTGAGAGTGTGTGAGAGAGTGTGTGAGAGTGTGTGTGTGTGTGTGTGAGAGTGTGAGAGTGTGTGAGTGTGTGAGTGTGTGTGTGTGTGTGTGTGTGTGTGTGTGTGTGAGAGAGAGTGTGTGAGAGAGTGTGAGAGAGTGTGAGAGAGTGTGTGAGTGTGAATGTGTGAGAGTGTGTGTGTGAGATAAAGAGGCTGGTGGCTGGTGTGGTGCTGGTCTGGAGGCTCTGTGTCATTTCCATCACAAAGGCTGCTGTACGCTCCACCATGGCTGGAATTCCCGTCTCCTTTTTCTTCTGTCAGACTGCAGAAAGATCCAAGAGCTGTGACGTGGGGCCCCCCTCCACCCCCCCTTACGAGGGGCCCCCTGTACACCCCCCCCAACCCCCCCGCCCCCACCCTCCTCCTCTGAGCCCGCTCGTTAAACGCTCCGCCAGGTTGAAGCGGAGTTTGAGGAGTTTGCGTGGATGTGTGCGTCTCCATGTTCCAGGGCTTACCGTGTAACTTCCCTGAGTCACAAAAAAAGGCACGATCGACACGCAACAGGAGATGATTAAAGCGCACTTTTTGAGGGCGGGGGGCGGGGGGGGGGGTTTGGGATGGGGGGGTTTGGGACGGGGGGGTTGGGACGGGGGGGGTGTATGTCTGTTAGACCCTTGCTTTGCGGCGCCCCGACGCTTGGGCTGGCGATCCCCGGCGGGCTCGGGGGCGAGCTCTGAAGCGCAGACTCGTCCCGGTTACGCACGCCGCGGGAGTGAAAACAAACAAACAGCAGCGTACAGCTGGGGCCTCCGAGCCCGCCTTTTAAAGGGGCCGCTCGCCCGCCCGCTCGCTCTCTCTCTCTCCCTCCCATGAGCCTTTCCCGCGTCCCCATTGGCCCTGGCAGGCTGCGTTTGTGATGACGCTTTTGTTTTTCTTTTTTTTCACGCGTTCGCAGTGGAGTGTAATGGCGGCCTGTTTGACTTTACAGCACACAGGCGTAAAAAAACCAAAAAAAAACAACTCTGATAGCTGCCAAGTTGGTGGAGGTGGGGGGGGGGGCAGGGTTGGTGTTGGTGGCGGCGGTGGTGGTGGTGGTGGTGGTGGGGAGGGGGGGCGGGTTTTCCGGTGTGCCAGAACCACCCACTCCGCAGCCTGTGACTCTGTTCATCGGTGATGACTCACGCATGACTCATCAGTGACACATGTCTCTGGACCGGGACCGGGGGCGGGGCTTGGCTGGGCCCGGGTACGATGCCCACGTGCTTTTCCGTTTACAGTGGTTTCGGCAAACCCCGGCCGACGGGCCGCGGAGGATGCCAGCGAGGGGGGGGGGGGGGGGGCTGTTACATCCACGTGTGGGGGAGAACGAGGAGGAGGAGGGGGGGGTGTTTCCCTCGATGTTTACGCATCCTGTTGCACTTGGAACAACCCCCCCCCCCCCCCCGCTCTCCCTTCTCAGCTCTGCAACGGGCCGGCGTTGGTTGCCGTGGCGCTGGGGTCCGCTGGCTTTCCCGCGAAAGGCGTGACTCACGCGGGAAGCATCCGGCGGGTCGCCCTGGCCACGGCCCGAAAGAGGACGCAGTACCGCGTGTGCATCTTGGGGTTTTGGTTTCTGTCTTGGCTGTTGCCTCGGCGATCTCTGTCTGTGTGTGTGTGTGTGTGTGTGTGTGAGGCGGGTGTGTGTGTGTGTGTGTGTGTGTGTGTATATATGTGTGTGTGTGTGTGTGTGAGGCGGGTGTGTGTGTGTGTGTGAGGCGGGTGTGTGTGTGTGTGTGTGTGTGTGTGTATATATGTGTGTGTGTGTGTGTGTGAGGCGGGTGTGTGTGTGTGTGTGTGTGTGTGTGTGTGTGCGTGTGTGTGTGTGTGTCTGTGTGTGTGTGTGAGAGGCGGGTGTGTGTGTGTGTGTGTCTGTGTGTGTCTGTGTGTGTCTGTGTGTGTGTGAGTGTGTGAGTGTGTGAGTGTGTGAGTGTGAGTGTGAGTGTGTGTGTGTGTGTCTGTGTGTGTGTGTGTGTGTGTCTGTGTGTCTGTGTGTGTGTGTGTGTGTCTGTGTGTCTGTGTGTGTGTGTGTGTGTCTGTGTGTGTGTGGGGGTTTTTTTTGTTCGGCTGGTTTGTTTCACTCTCCGCTGGTTCTGTGTAACTGACCACGCTTTAAAGAAACTTGTATCGGTTTAGCTGACGGTGTTTCCCGGTTCATGTCAGAAAGAGAAACACACACACACACACACACACACACACACACACACACACACACGCTTATTCTCAGTAGTGCGATGGTATTGACTGCCAGATGGGCTGTAATGACTACAGCGGCCTTGACAACGGTCCTGGCTTGCTATGCTAAGGTTGGTTCAGAACACAGCATCGTCGGCCAAAGAGAATATTCCAGAATGTTTTCAGAAGAAATATTGTTCAGCGTGTGCTGCCCAGATTAAGAGCATCTGCTAATTTTATAAAAATAAAAACAGGTCACATAGTTCAGTCAAAGGGCAGTCAGAATTCACGAGTACCGTCTTAACCTGGGTTAATTTTAGGAGGATAGCTTATTTTTTGCTTTCACACTTTTTTATGTAAAAAAAAAAAAATTCCCATGAAAAAAAAGGGGTTTTTTTTTTTTACATAAAAAAGTTTTTGTTTGTCGAGCAGACCGTTATGTGCCATAGAAGGGGAGCTGGATGAACGGTGACTGTACAGTTAACTGTTTCCCTAATGATCTATGAGCAAGTGTCAGGAGGTGTTACATGAGTGTGTGTGGTTGAGCTAATACCTCCCCCCCCCCCCCCCCCCCCCCCTTACCGTGTCCCTCCCCAGGAGCCGTTGGGGCCCAGTCCCTGTTCACCGTCCCGCGCCGCCCCGGATATGGCACCATGGGCAAGCCCATCAAGCTGCTGGCCAACTGCTTCCAGGTGGAGATCCCCAAGATGGACGTCTACCTCTATGAGGTGGACATCAAGCCTGAGAAGTGCCCGCGTCGCGTCAACAGGTAGGTCGCCAGTCGGGGCCCCTTAGGGATCCTGTGCGCTAGGAGGTGACCAGCCACTGTCCTCGAGGGTGTTGCTGATTTATTTACTTATTTATTTTTGTTACTCACCTCTTCGTCGATCAATCAGAGTGACCGATTGCAGCGCTGACTCACCTCATTTGGCTTCTCGGCTCTGAACTGGTTCCTGGTTTTAAGGTGGACAGGAGAGCTCCGAGACCCCAGACTCTCCGGGATCGCCGTGCTGCGCGCTGTCTCTGCGTTCTCAAACCGCGCTGTCACACAGTTAGATTAGTTTAATGCCGCCTCTTCACCGGGTCTTTCCCTTGAAAAGTAGATTTTTGCACGTCAGTGAGCCTTGGAGAAATAAAACACGAGGGAATAAATAATAAAAATAAATTCGCAGTAGACACAGCTCTCTGTGGGATGTGGAAAACAGGTTCTTGGGAGCAGGGGCTTCATTTAACAAACATGACTTTTTTTTGGAAGAACTTGAAGTGCTTTTTTAACATACACAATAAACCAAGAGTACCGTGGTCCTTGAGGGTAATCTAAAACAGTGACTGAGCTAAATCTACCAAAAAGTAATTTGTTTACTGTGTTACCCAGTCTTTCGGCTGTTTGGCTGAAATGTTAATGCTAAATGGAAGCTACCGTGTTGTTTTTTTTTTTTACGAAAATGAAACGTAACCGTCAACTTATGAAGATTAAAATGGCTCTTTAAAAAAAAAACAATTTTTAAAAAAAGAATTCCAGCCCATTCTCTTGTCCTAGCCTGTTGTGTCTCACAGTCAAAAGTCACAGCCAACCACAGGACCGATTTCACTGGTTGGGGGGGGGTGGGGTGGGGGGTGCAGTGGTTCTCTAAGGGGGTGGGAAATGAGAGCCCATCTGCTCCAGAGAAAAAAAAAACCCTGAACAGCATTTGTCATTCCAACTGACACGGGCGTGGCTTGGGTGTGGCTTGGGCGTGGCTCAGCTTGGCCAGAGATGATGAGTGTTTGGGCTCTCAGCAGTGCTCTCTCTGTCAGTCGGTCAGTCAGTCGGTCAGTCGGTCAGTCGGTCAGTCGGTCAGTCGGTCAGTCGGTCAGTCGGTCAGTCAGTCAGTCAGTCAGTCAGGGCCCAACCTGGTTCAGCATTTTTCTCAGACACATTCTTTTTATGAATGGAGTGCGCAGGCAGAACGTTCCGCACGTGCTTCCTGCGCAGCCGCGTGCGGCCGACGTGCTCTGCGCTGAGACGGAGGATGCGTTCGCAGGACGTGCCGAGGAGCTGTGACCTGCTGTTATGTCACTTACGCGCAGAGTGCAGACTGTGCTCATGCAGGCCTTGCTATGAGCGCTTTTGATGCCTCTGAACAGCGCTTCTAAAAAAAAATGGTTCTTTCCCCTTTTTCAGCTCAGTGCGGACGGTCCGTATACACATCACAGCAGCTTCTGCCCATTCAGAGAGCAGATACACACACACAGACACACACAGACACACACAAACATAAACATACACACACCGCACACACAGACACACACAAACATAAACATAAACATACGCTCACACACACAGGCACTCCCACACACACAAACATAAACATACGCACACACACACACACACAGGCACTCCCACACACACAAACATAAACATCCGCACACCGCACACACAGACACACACAAACATAAACATAAACATATGCACACACACACACACACACACACACACAAACATAAACATACACATACACACACACACACACACACAAACATAAACATACGCAGACACACACACACACACACACAAATAAACATACACACAGACAGACGCATACAAACATAAACATACGCACACAGACACACACAAACATAAACATACACACACACACACACACACACACAAACATAATTATACACAGACACACACACACACACACACGCACACACACAGACACACACACAAACGTGTTTTTACATGCAGCTGTATTCGTGGGGACCTGATCTGCAGGTTGTGGGTCCTGCTAAGCTGCCAGTCACAGTCGGCAGGGGCTCAGTCTGGATTCGATGCCCACCTGTGGGGCCCATCCATGCCCTAGGGCAGGACTGCCCAACCCTGTTCCTGAAGATGTACCGTCCTGTCGCTTTTCATTTCAACCTTAATTTTGGCACGACTGATTCTACCAACTCATCGAGATCTCTGTGCTGTGGAATGAGGCCTGCTCTGAAAGAGGGTTGGGAACCACTGCTCTAGGGCATTACCTTAACAGGATGAGCCACCCTTTCAATTTTAATAATATTTTAATAATAACAATTTTAATAATATTTTCCTGGTCTTCTCTGGAGGGCCCGGGAGTGTATTTGTGCCGGGCTGCGTTTGACCTCCAGGCTGATGGGTGAATTAGCCCGGGGGCCTCGCCTCTCATCGCACGATTTCCACGCTCTGCGTTTCGGTCCTCAGACGTGCTTTCAGAAAACCGAGAGGCTCTTGAGGGCGTCTCGTCTCTTAGCGAGAATCGTAAGGAGCTCGTTGTCTGTAATTGGTTGCGCTCTCCTTTTCTTGCGAGCGCAGGTAAAACGGTTTGTGACGTGCGCTCCCGCCCGCTGCGTTCCCAGCGCTAACGCTCGTCTGCGAAATCGCCGTCCAATTATGAAATTAAGGGCAAGGACTCAAAATAAACATACGTGGGAGTGCACTGTTGAAAGGACCGAGAAACCGAAACTAAAAGTGTTTAGATTTGTTTCTTTGAGAGGGTAAAAAAAAAAAACAAACTACTGGATTTTTTAAATGGCGCTAATTCCTGTAAACTCGGTGTTGTTATCCATGTTTGTCAGTGAAAATGGGCTGTAATTGCAGATGATGGGAATGAACCGGCATTGCCCCGTGCAGGGTGTGACGGTGTGTGCCTGCCTGTCTGTCTGCCTGCCTGCCTGCCTGTCTGTCTGTCTGTCTCTCTCTCTGCATGCCTGTCTCTCTGTCTCTCTGTCTCTCTGCCTGTCTCTCTGTCTGTCTGCCTGTCTGCCTGTCTCTTTGTCTCTCTGTCTCTCTGCCTGTCTCTCTGTCTCTCTGTCTCTCTGTCTCTCTGCCTGTCTGTCTCTCTCTGTCTGTCTCTCTGTCTCACTCGCTCTCCCTGGCTCTGTCCTGCAGGGAGGTGGTGGATTCCATGGTGCAGCACTTTAAGGTGACCATCTTCGGGGATCGAAGGCCAGTTTACGATGGAAAGAGGAGCCTCTACACAGCCAACCCACTACCTGTGGCCCCCGCCGGGGTAAGAGCCGCACACACACACACACACACACACACACACACACACACACACACACGAATGCACGCACACACGCACACACAAACACACACACACACACACAAACACACACTCACATACAAACGCTCACACACACACGTGCACACATATACACACTCACACTCACGCACACACACGCACGCACGCACGCACGCACGCACGCACGCACGCACACACACACACTCGCACGAACGCACACACGCATGCACAGACACACACACAAAAGTGCACATACAAACGCACACACAAATACTCACGCACAAATGCACACACACACACACACGTGCACACACACAGACTCTGTTCAGACTGTTTCAGGGTAAAGTCTGTTAAGGATATTGTTACATGGCAGTCCTCTGGTTCAATCCCAGGGGCTAACATTTTTCCAAGGATTTCCAACATTTTGGGCTTGTTACACTCTAATCTAAATTATTTTTCCAGTTAGCACACATCAATTTCCATGAGGAAATGTGGGGACACTGTAGAGCCCTGTAGACTGAAGAATGTATGGATTCATATAGTCTTATGTGGCTTTGGATACAAACGTGCTCAGTAGCATGCATAAAACGGAGTGTCCGGTGGTGTTCGCAGGACCAGCGGTAACGTTTTCAGAGCAAGGCCTCATGGGAAGTGTAGGAATGATGGGGAAGCATGTGAATGATGGGAAACGTATGCGTGTGTGTGTGCGCCCCCGCAGGTGGATCTGGACGTCACGCTGCCCGGGGAGGGGGGCAAGGACCGTCCCTTTAAGGTCAGCATAAAGTTTGTGTCGCTGGTGAGCTGGCACCTCCTCCACGAGGTCCTGACGGGCCGCAGCATGCCCGAGCCCCTGGAGCTGGACAAGCCAATCAGCACCAACCCCGTGCACGCCGTGGACGTGGTGCTGCGCCACCTGCCCTCCATGAAGTGAGTCGCCGCCCTGCTGGCCGGACCGGGGAGCGCGGGTCATCAGAGGAGGGGGTTCCCAGTCTGGGCACCCCCAGAAATATGAGGGGATACGGAGGGAGAGCTTCCCTTTTTAAAGAATGTTTTTAATTTCTAAATTCTGTTAATCTCGTGTTTTAGAGCTGGTGTCTTGAACGGTAAATCCTGGAGGGCAATGCTGTCTGCTGATACTGTGTGTGTGTGTTTGCATGTGAACGCGTTATTTAGCCATTTGGTTTAAGCAGTGGTTGGCCAAGGGAGTCCACATATTGTGCTGGTACACACACACTCACACTCACACACACACATACACACACTCCTTGGTGTATAATAGGGTAATTACAACTTATAACATTATCATCAACGATATTACATGCTAGTAAGTACAGCTCTAATGCAGACTTGTATAGGCTGTGGCATCCAGTTTTGATCATACTTCCATGTATTAATATTAAGTGGCCCTTGTGCTGCAGCCTGTGGGTAGTATTGCTCAAAGATGTCAAACCATTACCTGTTTTACTGAATTGGGTGGGGGGTGGGGGGGGGGGGGGGGGGTGGGGGGGGGCTACTAACTTTAGGGCGCTGCTGAGCTGAACAAGGCTTTGAAACCCAGGGCACTTTTCGGTCAAACTGAAAGTCCCGTGTGCTTCCCCTAAACAGCAGTAGACCCGTGTATCAGCGATGCGTGCCAGCTGTTCCTCTCTGAGAGTAATCCTGGCCGGGTTATCTCTGTACTTTCTGTGTTATGTGAGCTAGCAGGAGCAGGGCCTGTGAGCTATAGCAGGAGCAGGCCCTCTATACTATCACACGCACCTGTTTGGGAGGAATTAGCTCTGTGTGACATAAGGCCTGGCGCATCTTGCTGGAAACGTCCGGAAGAGGACGTCTGTTGCTGGGCAGTCCTGTTGTCTGTGTGACATCAGCAATGGGGTGTGTTAGGCTCATGAGTTAAAACGGACTCTCTCCCCCTCTCCCCCTCTCCCCCTCTCTCTCTTCCTACAGGTACACACCTGTGGGACGTTCATTTTTCTCTGCACCGGAGGGGTACGACCACCCCCTGGGCGGGGGGCGGGAGGTGTGGTTTGGGTTCCACCAATCGGTGCGTCCCGCCATGTGGAAGATGATGCTAAACATCGACGGTGAGACCTGACGCAAAACACCCGTCACCACCAGGGGGGGCTGTGGGGCATAAGCGAATCAAAGTGGGTGGGAAGGTGGGGGGGGGGGGTCTTTGGCAGTGTGGGAACCGCTCAGGCAGTTGTCGTGGAGACGGGTGGGAACCCACTTGGCGGCCGGTTTGTGTTTGTGTGTCGGGGGGGCGGAGGGCTTTGGGGGAGGTTTAGTGAAACGAGACTGAATCTCCCTCTCCCCTCTCCCCCCCCCCTCTCTCTCTTTCTCTTTCTGTCGTGGGGTGAAAGCAAACCTTTTGTTTGATCAGAGAGCCGGGCTGCCCCCTCTGTCTGAGAATGAACCCCCCCCTCCCCCCGCCTCTCTCGTCTCAGTCTGGACTTTTCCCGCTCCTACCCGCTCGCAAATCAATGCGCTCCACGAAACGCCCCCCCCCCCCCGCCCCCCCCAGGCCAGCCGCAGCGCCTTCCTGGGAAAGGAGAGCCCAATGGGCTGAAAGTAATTCTTTTACTGCCTGTGTCTGTGAGAAAAGAGCGGGAAAGCAAACTCCCGCCCGCCACGGCCAGAGCTACGGCCAGAGTTACAGCCAGAGCTACGGCCAGAGCTACGGCCAGAGCTACAGCCAGAGTTACAGCCAGAGCTACGGCCAGAGCCACGGCCAGAGTTACAGCCAGAGCTACAGCCAGAGCTACAGCCAGAGCTACGGCCAGAGTTACGGCCAGAGCCACAGCCAGAGCTACAGCCAGAGTTACAGCCAGAGTTACAGCCAGAGCTACGGCCAGAGCCATGGCCAGAGTTACAGCCAGAGCTACGGCCAGAGTTACAGCCAGAGTTACGGCCAGAGCTACGGCCAGAGCTACGGCCAGAGCTACGGCCAGAGCTACGGCCAGAGCTACGGCCAGAGTTACGGCCAGAGCTACGGCCAGAGCTACGGCCAGAGCTACGGCCAGAGCTACAGCCAGAGTTACAGCCAGCCTGTGCACATGCCTGGCACCTCCTCTCCTATCATACAGACACCAGTCTCTCCTGCACTGGGTCTGTACACCTCCTCTCCTCACAGACAGGACACGCACACAGACACACCTCTCTCTCCTCCTCCCCCTGGTCTGTACAACCTTGGAGGCCTCACACTAATGCAGCCTGCACACTTCGTAAAGTACAGAAGTGTGCGTGAGCTCCTTAAAGAACACTTTCGGAACTGATGGTGGCTAAACCCCCCCTCCCCCCCCACACGCACACACACACACACGCACACACACGCACACACACACACACGCACACACACACACACACACACACACACACGCACTGAGCAGCTCTCCTGTTACTTACCACTGTGAGGCTGTAATTAAATGTTATTTAGTGACACCGCTCATTCTTCTTCCCCTCACTGATTATGTATTCTACTGGTATGTGGGTTGTGATGAGAGAGGGAGAGAGAGAGAGAGAGAGAGAAATTGAAACGGAGAGAGAGAGCGACGGAGATGGAAAGAGACAGATAGAGATGGAGAGACCGATCGCATGGCGGACGGTTCTTGTCGCTTGCGTCATTCGTACAGCGCGGAGGTGAAGACTGCGTCGGGCGAGCAGACGTTTCAAGTGAGATTTTTGGGACTTTCCTGTGCCTCACTGTAATCCGTAGGAGGGCTGCAGAGGTGTGAATTCTGATTGGCTGGGAGATGCCCTTCTCCGCTCGTAAGGGCTGCTCGTATAGCACGTGCCCTGTAACCCCACCCGTCCCACGTTGCCCTGGTAACCCAGCGGGGAATTTCCATTGGCGGTTCGCCGTCCACCGCTCAGCGCGTTTTCTGTAGCGCGGGGCGCCGCGTGAACTGGACGCTCGCGCCCTGCGGCCCCCGCTTCCTGCGTAAACAGGAAGGAGATTTCGGTCGAGACGGCGCTCTGCGCCTTCGTCGTTTGGCCTCTCGTTCTCCCGTGGGCCTGTGTCCCCCTGCGCCTGATTGGCTCTTTCCGAAACGGGCGCGTATTCGGACGGAAGTGACTGACACCTGCCGTGTTTTCATACGGGGGGAGAGTGTCAGTGTGGCGAACAGGCCCCGCCCACAGGGGCGGGGGCAGCAGTGCCAGTCGGCATTCCTGATGTTCTTCCTGCTCTTTCTCTTTCAGTTCCGTTTTAGTGGAACGTATTCGCGTGACATTTTAAACTATATATAGCTGATGTGCATTGATTGTGTTGCAACAGAGCTGAACGGTGCGCAGAAAGTAATTATGCCTCTTTCCTTTTTCTCCCTCCTTCCCTCCCTCCCTCTCTCTCTCTTTTTTTTCACCCACAGTGTCTGCCACAGCCTTTTACAAAGCGCAGCCTGTCATCCAGTTCATGTGTGAAGTCCTGGACATCCACAACATCGACGAGCAGCCCCGCCCACTCACCGACTCCCACCGGGTCAAGTTCACCAAAGAGATTAAAGGTGTGTGACCTGCACCTGGCCCCCGGGGGGGCGGGGAACTTCCCCTTCACCTGCCGGAACCTTCCACCTGTGTGTGTGTGTGTGTGTGTGTTTGTGTGTGTGTGTGTGTGTGTGTGCTTGTTTGTGTTTGTGTGTGAGTGTGAGTGTGTGTATGTGTGTAAGCGTGTGCCTGTACGTGGGTATGTGTGTGCGTGAGTGTGTGTGAGCATGTGTGTGTGTGTGTGTGTGTGTGTGTGTGTGTGAGTGAGTGAGTGTGTGTTTGTGTGCTTGTTTGTGTTTGTGTGTGAGTGTGTGAATGTGTGTAAGCGTGTGCCTGTACGTGGGTATGTGTGTGCGTGAGTGTGTGTGAGCATGTGTGTGTGTGTGTGTGTGTGTGTGTGAGTGAGTGAGTGTGTGTTTGTGTGCTTGTTTGTGTTTGTGTGTGAGTGTGTGAATGTGTGTAAGCGTGTGCCTGTACGTGTGTATGTGTGTAAGCGTGTGCGTGAGCATGTGTGTGTGCGTGTGCGTTTGTACCAGTCTGACTGTGCCCCCTCTCTCCCCAGGTCTGAAGGTGGAGGTGACGCACTGCGGAACGATGAGGAGGAAGTACCGCGTGTGCAACGTGACCCGCCGCCCCGCCAGCCACCAGACGTGAGTGTTTTACGCGGCGGTCCAGGGGGCGGGGCCTGGGCTGGCTGTGGGCGGGGGCTCGGGTGTGGGCGGGGCCTGGAGTGGGTTCGAGGGCGGGGCTTAGGGGGCTGGGGTGGGATTCTGGTGGAACGGTCCGTGTCCCGTTTGCCCTCCGGTAGCGAGTTTTCCCGGTGAACGGGTCCCTGGCCCTCTGGAGACGGACGAGGGCCTGAAACTGAAACTAAACCGGCGTTCGGCGCGCCCGCCTCTCCAGCGGCTCCAGAAATAGGCCGTCTCTGGAGGCGCCGCGCGGCCTCTGCACAGGCATGATGGGACTTGTGTTGCACGCGACGGGGAGTTCGCGTCAGGCGTCGAACGTCGCTAGCGTTTGGTCCCTTCCACATCGAGCGCTACGGCAGACAGACTCCCTTTCTCATTGGTTTATTTGGTTAATGCCAGTGATGCCACTGGACGTGGACTTCACCCCGCTGTTTCCTGTTTCCTCTCTTCTGTTCTGAAGCGCTGGGTTTTCTTTTCCAGTGATGACTCTCCTCTCGAACTCTTTTAGCTGCCAATAAAATTTCAAAGCGCTCCCTGAGCATTCTAAGCGATAAAACGCTTTGTTAACTGAAAGCCACAAACGCGTGAATTGGCGAGAGTTTTATTTCTTGTCAGGTTTGTGTTTGGCCGTCTGTTTTTTGGAAAGGTTTAATGTGTCGGGCGCAGTGCATGCGTACCGGTGCCAGGGCAGACGGAATGTTCTGGTTGCCTCTGCGGGATCGGTGAGTTTTCCTCCGGAACGTCTCGGGCTGGGCAGCGGTTGGCGCCGGGCGGTCCGGACGGTCACGGTTCATCCGGAGACCGTCCGCGTGCCGGGATTTCACGCGGCTCTGACCGACCTCTGCGCACGCTGCAGTTCGTCTTGGGTCGGTCGATACAGTGCGTAAATGAACGATTTAAAAAAATGACTCGATATCTGGGAAGAAATCTTGGACGGTCAGTGATTTTGGGAAAAGCTGATCAGATCAGATGCAGCTCGAGACCTCCTCAGCCTCACCATGCGGGAGCGCCCGATTGGCCGCCGCACTGACTGTGTAGAGCACTAGCTGCAGCAGTGATTGGCCAGGCTAGGAAAGCGCAGCTTAGGCATTGGTCAGGTCCTCAGAGGGGACGGGGTTTGCAGAAGCGTGACTCGGCTGACGCCTGACGCTCACTTCCTCTTTGGCGATTCAGTCCCGCCCCCTGCGTCTCCGTTTCCTTTCAAACTGCCGACCGCGCCTCGGATGCGCCTTCGTTTTGGGGTTGCGCGATTGGCTGGAAAGCGCTTTCCTTGCGCTGAGAAGTGGGCGGGGCTACGGCTGCGGGCTCTGCTGCTCTCGCCGGGTCCGTCGCCGGGGGTTACGGGGCCTGCTGTGTGGGAGTTTTCCTGGGAATGATCCTGGAAAAGCTGCGGGTTTTCCAGCCTGCGAGGCTGCTTTAGAGATGCAGCTCAGCTGGAGTCTGCAGTCCCACACCGAGGGCTCACACACACGCTTTTCAGCTTCGGGGTGAATTTAACGCAAAGCAAGGTGCCATTTTTGAGCAGCAATTTGGTAGCGAATGTGCTGCAGTTTTTCTTCAAAGCATTTGTGCGTTTTACCGGAACTGCCAGCAGCACTAATTTTCTCACACAAAACACCACCCAAATATAATGTGTTTGTGGATTTCCTAATTGGGGTTTTGCTTGCCTGCCTAGCAGTAGTGTGTGAAGTGTTCTTGGGATAGCTTAGCGCACACGGCTAATGGTTGGCTGCTGAAAGGTGATGCGATTGGTTCTGTGTGAACGCTGAAAGGTGATGTGATAGGTTCTGTGTGAACACTGAAAGGTGATGCGATTGGTTCTGTGTGAACGCTGAAAGGTGATGCGATTGGTTCTGTGTGACTACTGAATTGTGATGCGATAGGTTCTGTGTGAACACTGAAAGGTGATGCGATTGGTTCTGTGTGAATGCTGAAAGGTGATGCGATTGGTTCTGTGTGAACGCTGAAAGGTGATGCGATAGGTTCTGTGTGAACGCTGAAAGGTGATGCGATTGGTTCTGTGTGAACGCTGAAAGGTGATGCGATTGGTTCTGTGTGAACGCTGAAAGGTGATGCGATAGGTTCTGTGTGACTGCTGAAAGGTGATGCGATTGGTTCTGTGTGAACGCTGAAAGATGATAGGGTCCGTTGTGGAGGTGAGGACTGGGCGGGGCTAAGCGGGTGATGTCAGGCTGAGCCCCCTGCTCTCTGTCCGCGCCGCAGGTTCCCCCTGCAGCTGGAGAACGGGCAGACGGTGGAGCGCACCGTGGCGCAGTACTTCAGAGAGAAGTACAACCTGCAGCTCAAGTACCCTCACCTGCCCTGCCTACAGGTGGGCCAGGAGCAGAAACACACCTACCTGCCGCTCGAGGTGAGGACACGCCCGAAAACAAACCCTGCGTCTTTTAAACTTTTATAACCACGACCGTGCTGAACGGCTTTCACGTGACCGGAATTTGAGTGTTTCATTTTCACAGAAGCAGAAAAGTTGAGCTCTCTTCCCTCCTCTCCTCAGGTGTGTAACATCGTAGCGGGGCAGCGCTGTATCAAGAAACTGACCGATAATCAGACCTCCACCATGATCAAAGCCACAGCGCGCTCCGCACCCGACCGACAGGAGGAGATCAGCCGGCTGGTGAGTGGAGAGCCCCACCTGGTGGCCGGAGGTTGCCTTGCGCCTCCTCCTCCACCGCTCATTTCCACTGAATCAAGATGGCTCAAGGGCACTTTGGCTGAGTAGCCCAATATCTAGTCTTGCTAATCAGTATTCAAGAATTGGTCTCGGAAAGGGACTTAATTTTGGACAGAGTAGCCTGAAATCACAGCTGTGACTGAGTCAACTTCTCTAAATGGTATCAGTGACCCGTAAGCGATGGGGCGTCCTGCGTCCTCACGCACACGTAGCTACTGAGCACGTGCGCTCCCCGCGGTCTCCCCGGAGACCGGGCTGTGATGGTCCCCACGCTTAGCGGGTTTTTTTCAGCGGGACTTTTAGAACGCCACCTCGAAAACGACGTCCGCCCTCCTCTCCCCCGTCCGCTCAGGTGCGCAGTGCCAACTACGAGGCGGACCCGTTCGTGCAGGAGTTCCAGTTTAAGGTCCGGGACGAGATGGCCCACGTGACGGGGCGCGTCTTACCTGCGCCCATGCTGCAGTACGGGGGCAGGGTGAGCACAGAACACTTTATGGTACCCTTCTTTTCAATCCCGCCCATACCGCCGCCTCCGCTCGAGTGGCCATCTCTCTCTCTCTCTCTCTCTCTCTCTCTCTCTTTTACAGACACACACACACACACACAACCACACTCTCTCTCACACACATTCTTTCTCTCTGTGTCTCTCTTTTACACACACACACACACACACACTCTCTCTCTCTCTCGCTCACACACACATTCTCTATCTCTCACACATTCTCTCTGTCTTTCTTTGAAATTCACATTCTCTCTCTCTCTCTCTCTCTCTCTCTCAATTCAGTTCAATTCAATATGCTTTATTGGCAGGAAATACACGTAGTAGATATTGCCAAAGCAAACAAGAAACATACAAAATAAAGTAGTATAACAGTGCAAGTAATGCATGAACGATAATGAATGCAGTTACAATTACAATCAGAGATTCAAGTAAAATGAATAATATGAAATAGTAGTAATAATGGTATTTTGAATCTCAAATACTTTAGTATCTCTCTCTCTCTCTCTCTCTCTCTCTCTTTCTGTCTCTGAGTGATTAACACACTGCTTCGCTGTTTTTATTCTTGTTGTGGATTAATCTCACAACTGTTACTTTTCTGAAGTGCAGTTGTCACCAATTAGAATAAATAAGGCATGTTTTGCGTGTGTGCGTGTGTGCATGCGTATGTGTGTGAGACTGTGTGTTCACACAACTGCTTTTACGTGAGCCCCATTCGATAAATGAATTATTTCTAGATTTAGCTTTGTATTCCACATTATAAGTATAAAGTATAAGTATAAGTCCTGTAGCAGGAGGTAATGGAGAAGTACAGTCTGAATGTGATGAGCTTCACTCATTACTGTTCAGCCTTCTAACCCTGTGTATTCTTATCTTGATCGGTACATGAATAGAGGAGTTTCACTTGATGTATCTCTGTTTTATCTCCCTTTGTGTGAGCCGTTTCCCCTGTGTACTGATGTTAGTTCCTCACACTTCAAAGAAATGGTTCTAAACTCGCCATTGCTGCAAATGAGGGCTACATGTTGGAAAAACTATAGTTTTCCCCCCTTTTATTGTTCTCATGTTATGTTTACACACATACTTCCTTCAGCTGAACTACATCTCCCAGCATGCCTAGCTGAGATGCTGCTCTGGTTCCATTCACCTTAAACCAATAAGAACATCATGTAGTGTAGCAGGGTGACTTCAAGCTTTAGTACACTTTATTTGTTTACCGCAATGTGATGTGTGTGTGTGTGTGTGTGTGTGACGGAAGGTGTGTGTATTTCTGTCTGTGTGTACCATTATGCATGTCTGTGTTGCTGTGTGCGTGCAAGTGTACGTGTGTGTGTCCTTGAGTGTGTGTGTGTGTGTGTGTGTGTGCTTGAGTGTGCGTGTACGCAAGTGTTTGTGTGCGTGCACGTGTGTGGGTGTGTGTTTGCGTATGTGCGTGTGTGTGCGTGCATGCATGTGTGAGTTTGTGTGCGCGTGTGCACGTATGTGTCTACGTGCGTGTATGAGTGTGTGTGTGCGCGTATGTGTGTGTGTGTGTGCGTGCGTGTATGAGTGTGTGCGTGCGTGTATGAGTGTTTGTGTGCGTGTGTGCGTGTATGACTGTGTGTGCGTGCGTGTGTGCGTGTATGAGTGTGTGCGTGCTTGTGTGTATTTCGGCACCCCCTGCAGCAGACCAACCCCGCCTTGTCGTTGCAGAACCGGACGGTGGCCACGCCCAGCCACGGCGTGTGGGACATGCGCGGAAAGCAGTTCCACACGGGCGTGGAGATCAAGATGTGGGCCATCGCCTGCTTCGCCACGCAGAGGCAGTGCAGAGAGGAGATCTTAAAGTGAGAGCGCCCCCTGCTGTCCCCTCCACAAAACTGCCCGTAACGCTGAACGCCCTCACCGCGACCTCGCTCCTCCACCCCGCGTCTTTCCTTCCTCCACCCCCTCTCCCCTACCACCCCGTCCTACCCCCGCCTTCCCATGAGCCTCTGTCCGTCCTCAAGCGTCTCGATCATCAGCACTGTACTGTAGATGCACTTCGTTTTGGTGTAGAAACCCCCCCTCGCCCCCCCCATCCTGTCCGCCGCGGCTAACTGAGTCCCAGAGAAAGATGGCGGACTGGACCCTCGGTGCAGCCTCGGTAACAGTGAGGGACCCGCCTCGTTAGTCTGGGGAGGAGAGGAGCCGCCATCTTACCCCGTGTCATTCGCTCACTCCAGCTCCCTCCCAGGGGCGATCAACTGCCATTTACCGCCAGCCGCGGGACGTTCTCACAAACCCCGCCCAGCCCTGTAAAAACCCACCGCCATGCTTATTTAACGAGTGACTGCAGGCAGCCGGATGGGGAACATCAGCCTTTATTAAGTCGCTGTGTTTTATTATACCAGCTCTACGTAACCGCCAAAGCGAAGTCGCGGGTGTGTTTGATGTTAGCAGGTAATGCGCTTGATTAAACAGCTTCATTTTGATAGTTGTTCTTATGGGTTCAGTGTACCCCTGCCCTGAGTCCGTGCTCAGCCTTTTTTGTGAAGCTGCCTCCTTCCGGACCTGTTTATCTATATCAGAAGGAATAAGGCCAGATTGGCTTAGCAGTCCTTGCTGGTCTTGATTGGTTAATTGGGTCGCCTAACGAGGAACCCCATCTGTTTGATCTACAGTCTGTGACGCAGTGGCCGTCTCTCTGCCGCCCTCTCTCTCTCTCTCTCTCTCTCTCTCTCTCCCTGCCTTCATCCCTCGCTCCCTTCGTCCGCTCCGCAGGGGTTTCACGGACCAGCTGCGGAAGATCTCTAAGGATGCTGGGATGCCCATCCAGGGCCAGCCGTGCTTCTGTAAATACGCGCAGGGTGCAGACAGCGTGGAGCCCATGTTCAGGCACCTGAAGAACACCTACTCTGGGCTGCAGCTCATCATCGTCATCCTGCCCGGCAAGACGCCGGTCTATGGTACTTATTTTGCTAAAGTATCTAGGGTTCTTTTTTTGCAAAAGTGGTGCTTATTTTATAAAAGTGTCTATGGTAATTATGGTACAAAGAGTCTATGGTAAATTTTACAAAAGCATCTATGGTACTTGTTTTAGAAAAGTGTCTATGGTACCTATTTTACTAACGTGTGTATGGTACTTATTTCACAAAAGTGTCTGTGGTACTTATTTTACAAAAATATCTATGGTACTTGTTTTACAAAAGCATCTTTAGTACTGATTTTTACAAAAGGATCTATGGTATTTATTTTTCAAAAGTGTCTATGGTACTTACTTTTTTTTAAAAAAAGGTATGTTTGTTATAGCAGAGTTTTTTACATTCCTTCTCTCCCTGTGCCCCCCAGCGGAGGTGAAGCGGGTGGGGGACACTCTCCTGGGAATGGCCACTCAGTGCGTCCAGGTGAAGAACGTGGTGAAGACCTCTCCCCAGACCCTCTCCAACCTCTGCCTCAAGATCAACGTCAAGCTGGGCGGCATCAACAACATCCTGGTGCCACACCAGCGGTGAGAGTCCGACCGGCATCACCTGCATCTTGATAAAACCACAAGCTTTTTGTGTGTGTGTGTGTGTGTGTGTGTGTGTGTGTGTGTGTTATGTGTGTTATGTGTGTTATGTGTGTTATGTGTGTTATGTGTGTTATGTGTGTTATGTGTGTTATGTGTGTTGTGGGTGCTGTGTGTGTGCTGTGTGTGTGTTGTGTGTGTTGTGTGTGTTTTGTGTGTTGTGTGTGGTGCGTGTGGCGTGTGTGTGTGTGTGTGGTGTGTGGTGTGTGTTGTGTGGTGCGTATGGTGCGTGTGTGTGTGTGTTGTGTGTGTTGTGTGTGGTGCGTGTGTTGTGTGTGTGTGTGTGTGTGTGTGTGTGTGTGTGTGTGTGTGTGGTGCGTGTGTTGTGTGTGTTGTGTGTGTTGTGTGTGTTGTGTGTGTGTGTGTGTGTGTGTGTGTGTGTGTGTGTGTGTGTGTGTGTGGTGCGTGTGGTGCGTGTGGTGCGTGTGGTGCGTGTGGTGCGTGTGGTGCGTGTGGTGTGTGTGTGTGTGTGTGTGGTGCGTGTGGTGCGTGTGTGTGTCGCAGTTGATACCGATGTGATGAAAGTAAGAGCATTACGATCCTCTCGTTGCTGGCGTGTGATTTGGGTGTTGTTGGGTGGGTACTCTTAAAGCAGAATGACGGGTTTGTTTTTCCTCACTGACTCCTCTCTCTTTCTCCCCAGGCCTTCAGTGTTCCAGCAGCCGGTGATCTTCCTGGGGGCCGACGTGACCCACCCCCCTGCGGGAGACGGAAAGAAGCCCTCCATCGCAGCGGTAAGACCTCTCTCTTTCTCCCTCTCTCTCTCGCTCTCTTCCTCTCCCTCTCTCCTTCATGCACTGCAGAGGTGCCTGCCTGTTTGATGGTGTCATTATTTAAAATGCACACGCCTGCTTTCCCGTCTGTGGTTTACTCACTGAAAGCAGAAGTGTTGAAGTGTCTGTCCAGGACTCCCACCGCTCTACTGAAACAACATTTCCCACAATCCTTTGAAATCGGTGAAAATGCCTGAAAGCCGTGGAGAGGTCCCAGGAGGCATTCAGTCATCCTGCTTTCTGTGGAAGTTCAGGGGAAATCACCCGTTTTGAAAAACGAAAATGCATCAGTTTTTCTTGCCAGCTCAATAGGTTGATGCCTCTTACTGGAAGCGGTGCATTGTCAGTGTGCTGGCAGTGCTAACACACTGACTGGTTTGGACAGTAATTGCACTTCTAAAAGTCTTTCTAGACACAAAATAGGAAAAACTGAATAAGAAATAATCATGAAATATAACAAAGTTTCCCTTAAAATGCCTGTTCACTTTGCTGTAGTATAGGACAGTAGCTCACCCATAGCTCAAGGTAACGCTGACTATTGTATACAAACAAGAAAAAATCCTAACTGAAGGCTAACTGAAGATTTTCTGATTCGTTATTTTTTTGTTTTGAAAAGTATTGGAGTAACATAGATGTAAGTTGGATGGGAAAACCATGTGGTTGGTTGCTTGGTAACATCTGTGTGTCTGTATCTGTCTCTGTGTGTCTGTGCGTGTGTCTACGTGCGTGTGTGTGTGTGTTTGTGCGCGTGTGCGTTTTTGTGTGCTTGCGACTCCTCAGGTGGTGGGCAGTATGGACGCTCATCCCAGTCGCTACTGTGCTACGGTGCGGGTCCAGAGGCCCAGACAGGAGGTCATTCAGGACCTGGCATCCATGGTCCGGGAGCTGCTGATCCAGTTCTACAAGTCCACCCGCTACAAGCCCACACGCATCATCTTCTACCGGGACGGGGTGTCCGAGGGCCAGTTCAGACAGGTCAGTCCGGCCGAACGTGCCCCCCTCCCTGTTTCTGAGACCAGCGTTAAGCCAGCGGTCCTGGAGGTCTGGTCTATGTGCTGGTTTTCGTTCCAACCAATTACCTGTTTTGGATCTGACAGCTCTGTGAGCTATGCTGGTACACTACTGTACTTGAGCACAGTAACATATTTAGGATGCACCTGCAGTCTGTGGCTGCAGCTGGTGCTTATACTAATGACAGATCATGATATGATTGAGATTATTAAATTATTAAGAG
>NC_049201.1:4068592-4223592 GCF_013347855.1 Anguilla anguilla
GTTGTCTTTTTTTGTTTTGTTTTGTTTTTTTAATCCCAAGGTGTTTGTTTTTAAAAATGGGGGGAAAACCCTTCTTTCCAGATCTTTCTCCTCCGAGCCTTTACCTCAACAGTTTTAATGGCAGCGCTCCTACTTTTCCCCCTCTTGTTTTCATTTTTTTTTTTGTTCTGTTCTTTCTGAGAAAAAGAGAGAGCGAGAAAGCTGAAAAGAAACGGGAAAAATCACGTGTTTTTGGGGGCTGGTTCAGAGAAAGCTGCCCCCCCCCCCCCCCCCGTTCGGTGAGCTTGTGCGGCGTTCGTTTCCAGACGGGCGCTCGGTCGTCCAAACTGCCGCTGGCCCGCCGGGTTTGGCCCAGCCAATCGGCTGCGCGCGTCTGCCTGGGCGTGCACGTGTGTATGTGCACGCTCCTGCGCGCGCTTCTGTAAGGTTCTGTCCGTGTCATAAGAGGCCTGTACTCTGATGTTTCCCATCGTTGACCCAGTCCCCACGGTCCAGCCAATCCCACAATCCCCTGCGCGCACACACAAAAAAAACACGTTTCCTGTTTCTTTTCCTCTCTCCTCATTTTCAGCCAATGGTGACTTAACAGTGTGAGAGTGTCAATGGAGTGACAAACCAATTTCCGCAGACAAGGCGAAGCAAAACCAAGGGGGGGGGGTGGGGTGGGGTGGGGAGTGGGGGGGGGGGGGATGTGGGAGGCGGGGAGGGGATGGGAGGAGGGGGGGGTGTTTTACGAGTAAGTTATTGTGAGCACAGTGCCACCCGTAGGCCACAAGGTGTAAGTGCTCTTTTTGCGAACAGCCACTGAAGCCTTCCTTAGCATTTGGGGGGGTGGGGGGGTAAGGGGGGATGCAAGTCGCGTGATTCTTACACTGTTTCACGGCGACTGAAGAAGTGCCACGTCCACAGAGTGGCGCACGCTGGTGTTTAGTAATAATATAAACCAGGGGAAGACTGAACACTTCCCTGTCCGAGCTTTCACCACAACATTGCAATGTGATCCTGTTGTAATTTTCTTTCTAGTGTACGTGTTTGATATATTAGGTCCGTGTTTTATTTTTTGTCCGTTTTACTCTTCCTTATATTTATTAGAATGATTAAGCCTATTAATTTAATATTTAGTTATCGATACAGCATTGTTTGTTTCTCTCTTTCTCTCTCTCTCTGTTTTTTTTAAGAGTAAATGAATTTTGGATGTCCGAGTCTCCGTAAATTGACAGATCATGTTATCACTATCCTTTTAGTGCAATAATCTGTTTAACCAGAGGATGGCTCAGCCCCAGAGAGGGAGAAGCTCTCTCATTGGACAGCCCGAGACAGGAAGTGAGCCCCGATTGGTCGGTTGTAAGGTGACCCGTCCAGTCCACGGGCAGAGGCTTTTGGTTTGACAGGAAGTGACGGCTCTTGGGATGGGAAGGGTGGGGCATCGTTAGGAGGGGGTACGCTGCGGCAGGTCGGCGAAAGCGAGCATAACTCATTCGGCACTTTTTTTGTTTTTACGTTTTTTTTTTTTTTTCCGCTGATGCTCCGTTGGGGGACAGAGCGCTGGAACGGGGCCCGTCCTGAGGGGAGGGTACCCCGGTCCCGGGACGTCCCACACGCGTCGGAAACGCTCGGGGCCGGACGTTTTCTTTTGCGATCCAAGTGCCTGGTTGTGTGAAGCAGAGGTGTGTGCGTTTGGGCCAGAGTAGGGGTTTGGCGGCATGGCTGCTGTCTCTTCAGTGAAAGAGGTCTTCATGTGAAAATACCTGAGAATCCTTTCATATATATATGCACCTGAGAGGGGGGCACAGTTACACTAGGGGGACAGATTATTTTCCTTCACGCATTCTGTTCTCTTCATTTTATTATTATTATCATTATTTTTATGTTGCAAAATTTAGAATGTGAATGATGGGACAGGTGGAACTGGCCTTGATGTTTTTTTTAACTCTGTTAGTGTTCAGTTTGCACTGACCAATAAACACCCAGCATATTTTTATTTTTCATGTATTTTTTTTTCTTTTCTTCTTATTTTTTTGGTAAAGGGCATTGTCATTAAAATCAAAAATCATCCAAAAAAAATAAATGAATAAAAATAAGATTTTCTCCCCAGTTGAGCTGTGCCCCAGGTCTCCTGGTGAGGCGCGTTAATTTTAGGCAGGATTTTGCGCAGTTTTAACGGACTGGGGGGGGGGGGGGGGTGTAGTGGCAGAGAGGGGTGTAGAGTTGTGATGCAGTGGCAGGGGGAAGGGAAGGTTTTTAGCGGGTTTCTGGGGGGGGGGGGGGGGCCTGCACGGACCCCCCCTTAGTGTTTCGAGGCCTCATCTCTGAGACGGTTGCTCATTTTGTTTAAATTGCCTTTTTTTTTTTGCAAAATGGCAGCGACAGAAGCACACAGAGATTTGCTACGTTCTGCCTAAACCACGTTTAAGAAAAAAAAGAAAAACGACAAGGATCTCGCTGCTATTCTTACATTTAAATATATAAATATATATATATATATTTAAAGAGAGAGAGTAAAGAGGAAGACAATTTTCTGCACTAAAAGATGCACATGTGTCGGACTGAACACAGGACTGGTGCTAAAGAGGCGTGGCTACCATGCCTGGCCCCGCCCCTTCCTATGATTTGTGGGAGGAGCTTGCATGCTGGGGCGGGGTGTAGTGGAGCCACGATCCTCTCTTTGTTAAATAGATCTGAGGAACTTCATGGGGTTTATGGGGTTTGGGGTGTCATGGGGTGGGGGGTGGGGTGGGGGTGGGGGTGGTTGGGGACCAGGGTTTTCACATTACATTCAGAATATGTAAAAAAAAATATATAAAATTTGAAAAAAAGCCAGTGAGAATCTCTCTTAAAGGTACAGCGATACTCCACAGGGGGGAGGCCCAGTGGGCGGGGCATGATGGTTGTAGAGGGTGGAGCATGTAAATGAGGAGGGGGGGTGGGGCTCACTGTTGCACAGCAAGGCCATTGGAGGAGTGTTTGGGCAGCTCCCTGTGGTCCATTGGCTGGCTGTTAGAGCTCCTCCCCCCAAGGCTAGAGATGAGGAGGGCCGAACTTCAGATTTCACCTACTTTCTGGAGAGCCTTTTTAAAAGCAGAGAGGAGGTATATTTGTACATTTTAAATTATGTGATGCACACCACTTATTTTTGCTAACAAATTCTAAAAAAAAAAGTGAAAGTATAATGATAAATAATAATAAACAATAATAATAATAATAATAATGAATTATGGTAATGACATAATAATAGAGTTTTAAAAAATGCAATAGACTGTTGACTTAGTAGTAGTTTTTTCTTCTTCTTGTGAGAGTGTAAGTGTCTGGTGTTTTTAGTGTTCTGGGCTCTGAGCTTCACGGCAGTTTGGTTGAGAGGGGGCGTGGCGTGGGACTGCTGTGTGGGCGGACTGTTAATCGCAGGAGGCGGGGCTGTTGTAGCCTTCCGGCCTCCACGAGCAGCGGCGGACATTTTGTTTTCCCTCTGGCAGCCCGCTCTCCTCCCCTCGTCAGAGCGCGCGCGGCCGTACGCTGGACGAACGCGTTTCCGTTCCTCCCTCAATTCCTTCCTTACCGGCAGAGGTGTAACTCACGAGCCTTGTTTCAGTGGAGGAAGAGGAGGAGGAGGAGGAGGAGGAGGAGAGGGATTGATGAGGGCCGCTGTTTTGGGTTTTTACGTTTTCTTCTGCCAGAGTTGAGGGCATGGGGGCGTGCGAGTGTGCGAGAGAGAGGGAGAGACTCAAAGATCTGTTTATGCGACCCGCGTAGTCCCCTCTCTTTCTACATGAGCACTGGGCTCTTCAAAAAGAAAAGGGCATTGCCTCAAAATCCCATAATCCTCTTGTTTCCTCTGTTCCCTGCCCCTCCCACTTTTCTTTTGTTTCCTCCTCCAGTGCCAGAGCCATGCTTTCAATAGCCAGTAATTGGCCATGAATTTCAAACTGGAAAACAGGTGATTGGCTCATTTAGAGCTGGTTTTGATCGGAGGAAGGTGATTGGCTCATTTCGAGCCGGTTTTGGTCAAACGAAGGTGATTGGCTCATTTAGAGCTGGGTTTGTTTGAAGGAAGGCGATTGGCTCGTTCAGAGCTGGTTTTGAACATTTAGAGGTGCGGTCTGTTCACGTGTGTCTGAGGGACAGAGAGGATGATGGGAGATTGTTGCTCGGAGTAGCATTGCGAGTGGAGGCTAGCGTTAGCGACGGTAGCGTTGTGAATGGAGGCTAGCGTTAATGGTGCTAGCATTGTGTGTGGACGCTAGCATTAGCCATGGTTGGGGGGGGCGTAAGAATTCGGAGTGAGTTGCATTGCAGCGGTCAGTCGGACCAGGGTCATTAGTGCTTGGGGTTTAGCGGGGCGATAGCGGGGGTTAAAGTCGGCAGCGTCCGTATTTCGGGGGGTCCAGATGTAGCCCCTGTTTCACCAGGGGAACTCATGTTTACAGACTAGCGTACGTGTTGGCTCCGCGTTCTCAGCACGTTGCCGAAACGTCGCTGGGACGTCGCGTCCGCTAACCGACAGCTTCGCCAGACGTCAGAGTCCCGCGGTCGACGTCAGCTCGCCATCGCACGCGAACGAAGGAATCGCGTGACACACTTTTTTTTGGGTTCACCCTGAGGTTTTGAGTGTATTTTGGGGGGGGGGGGGGGTAGGGGGGGTCGTCCTGGAGCAGAGTAGTCCACAGAAAGTGCCTTTCCTGATGATGGTGCTGATTTAAAAACGAAAAACTAAACGACAAAAAAAAAAAACAATGTTACCAATCAAAGAAATCTTATTTTCAAAAAGATATTTCTGAAATACCTACGTCTACATCAATGTATACACGCAGAGACACACATACATATGTTATTAAATGTATGCATATATAGATATGAATATATAAAACAATATATAGACATACTGACACTGACATATGCCAAGACGATGGCGGGATGGCTGAGCTCTTTGGTGGCGGTTTGTAGGAGTCAGGACCAATGGCGCATGTTTTGAGGGGGGGAGGGAGGGAGGGAGGGGGGGGGGGGGGGAGATAGCTGGGCACTCACCTGGCTCAGCCTGGCTCAGCACCGCACTTTACAGACTCCCGCTCACTTACAGAAACAGCCTGAGATTGTGTACTTTTCCCGCTTTTACGAAGAAAGGGGGTTCTGTACCGGTATCGAATAACTGCACCTACTGCCTGGACTTTGCGGTTCTTAAGAAGAGATTTTTGATTTTTACCCCCCCCCCCCACAAAAAACCAGTAATGGTGAAACGGTTATGAGTAATTTCCATGAGGTGTGCCTGAACAAATCTCATTAAAAAAGAGGAGGAAATTATCTTTTTTTTTTTGTTGTTTTTTTTTTTTTTTTTTAAGGCCTTCACTGCTTTTGACCTGATGGGGGCGACATTGCTTGTGTAACTTCTCCCCCCAACAGGCGCCAGTCTTGCTGTTCTTGTGCAATGCCTCCCAGTGGTTCCCGAAATGGTTCCTCCAGCCCCACCCCATCCAAATCTTGGGCAGCGCATTGGCTTTGACCTTTGACCTCTAATGGGCGTGCCTCCAAGGGAGGGCGGGGGAAACTGTGTGGTGGGTGGGGGCGGTTGGGTGGGGGGGTTGGGGTGTTGATACACAAGGCCCAAGCCATGTCAAGTGAGTGCCCACTCAACCGGGACAGGGGAGGGGGGGGGGGGGGACAAATGTACCACAGATATCTGGAAACATTGCACCTCACTGACCTTTGTATGCTGCATATATTGTACTAAATGAGAAAAAAAGGTAAACATTGCTTTGGTTACAGTACATTGCGCTTGATTAATTGCCTGATTATGATATCCTTATAGCTGTTTTAGAGTAAGAGAACTGTAAAAGAGGATCTTTCTTATTTTGTTTTTTGTTTTTTTTTTGTGTCTTAACACTTCTCTGACTTTTTTTATTTTATTTTATTGTCCTTTGTTTTTTGAGCCTTCTTTTTATTTGGTTGTCCTATTTAAATGTTGTTGTTGTTTTAATTATATATATACAAAATATTTTATGGTGTATTTATTGAGAGGGGGTGGCATGTCCTGAGTCTCTACTTCTATGGGCCACAGGACTGTGGGGGGGAGGGGAGGGGAGGGGGGGGGGGGGAGGTGGGTGGTGCTGGGGGGCGGAGCCAGGTGGACTGGGGATTCCCAATTTCCTTGAAGAGTGGAGGATTTGGGTGGAGGGTCAGCCTCCCTCCCCTCCCACCAAACTATCCCCTACACGCAAGCACAAGCACATGCTGGGGTGGAGGGGGGTCGGGGAGGTTGGTACAAGGACAGAGTGAGCGGCGCACGTCGGTACAGGAGGAAGACTCCAAGCCCTTCCTCTGTTCTCCCTCTCGCCCCACCCCTTCCACCCCTTTCCCCTGTCCCCTCCCACACCGGCTCCATCTCACCACCAGTAGCGAAAAGGGGGGGGGGGTACCCCACTCCATATCTTGGGGTCGAAAGATTCTGGCTGCATTTTATAAGATGGGGAAAAGCTGCAGTCAATATCGCAAAAACCTTGACACACTTTCGGTTCTCCTCTTCCCCAAACAGCCAGAAGCTGCTATGGTTTCCTGTTTGGCCTTGATTTGGATTTTGGGGAGGGGGGGTGATTAAGATGCTGAGCAAGCAGACGGTTGGGTGTGAGGAGGAGGAGTAGGAGGAAGAGTACGGAGGCGCAACTGTTTGGCCCTTCTAGTCCTCCATGTCCGACATCTGAGAGCCATTCGCAGTGAAAACCGAACACGTTTTATGAAAACAAAAAGCTACGAAATCTCATTCCACTCTTCAACAACAAAAAACAAGACTTTGTCTTTCACGTGCTCTTCTGTTATCCTTGAATCTATTTATAACTTTTGAACTTGTTAAAAGCCTTACTTTGGTACAGGCGAGAGAAGAACTGTACTGACGCTACTTGCATCTTCATAGTTTTTTCTTTTTTTATCTTTATTTTAAACCAGTAACGGGGCCATTTGGAGTGCAGACTAGTGTCATCGTGTCCCGGGTAAAACTCTAACGCTGTCCCGGGTAAAACCCTAACGCTGTCCCGGGTTAACCCCTTTCGCTGTCCTGGGTAAAACCCTAACGCTGTCCCGGGTAAACCCTAACGCTGTCCCGGGTAAAACCCTTTCGCTGTCCCGGGTCGTTCTGGAGAGAGAACGTGATGGGTCTGAAGGCTGACGTGCGTGCGTGTGTGTGTTCGTACGGAGACCTGTGCCTGTATTATGATCTTTAGTATTGTCTGGCGTTCCTCATTCCCGTGTTTTTCCGGTTCCTTTCGTTTGGTCGCCTTTGGCCCGTAGAACGTGAGGCGCGCAGAGGCACCGCTCCTGTGGGCCGTGGGGGTCAGAACCAAAAAAAACACGTTCAGCCGCAGTTTCCCTTTGCCCGAAAACAAACGGGCACAAACAGCGCCGTAATGAGCTGTACCGTATGCACACACACACGCACACACACACACACACACACACACACACACACACACACGCATGTACATGCGCACACACACACACACACACACACACACGCACACACATGCACACACACGCACGCACACACATGCACACGCACTCACCTCAAGTGTGCATTTTGATTTTTTGCAATCAGCATTCCGAGGAGACCGAACCAGAACTGTTAACTGAGAGCCGCACCAGTCGTCAAAAGTTGTGTATTCGAGTTGGCTGTTCCCACTCTGGCCCGTAGGAGAACCTGTGTGATGAATATAGCCACATGCTATATAATTCTACCCCCCTCCTATGCCCCTCCTGCCTGCCCCACCCCTCCCCTCACCTTACCTTGTAGAAAACACTATCCCTTGCGGTCCTTATATTCCGGTTGGATAGTTCTGCCATGGGTGAAAGACCTGGGCGTTTGCTCCACGTACAACGCACACACGCGCGCACACACACACACGCACACACACGGGTTTCGCTTGTTCAGGCTCTGTCTGCTTGTTACTTGTCTCGCTACTCATCTGACCGCCTCAGTAGAACCAAAAAGTGTGGTCCTGCGTTGCCATTGGTCAGGACAGCGGTGTGGACCCGCCCCCCCCCCCCTCAGACTGTAGCGTGAGCCTATTGGCTACATGTCCCACCGACCCAACCACACAGAGAAGGGAATACAGGGAGGCCCTGGTGGCTCTGTCACAAAAATAAAAAAATAAAAATAAGCCAGTTCCAGATGATGTGATTCCTCAAACTGCAAGAGCAGGGCGCCACTGCCCTCTAGAGGCCATCCTCATGGATGCAGAGCTCGCGTCCTCCCTCTCCTGACCACCAGGGGGAGCCCCGTGCCTCTGTGTTCCCCCTCTACACCCCTATCCCCTGTCTTTACGTCGCAAAAGATTCTCTGTTGTACCAACAGGTGTTTTTTTATTTTTAAATGTCTTATTTTATAGTCTTCTTTTTAGGCCTTTAGTGTTGCTTTGCTTCAGTTTGAAGTGTAACTTTCACTAATACTTGCAATAAAAAGCTTTGCTTTAATCTCCTTGGGGCTTTCGTTGATCCTTCTCAGGCTTTAGTTTGGTGCACACACAGAAGTCTCACCGCCTTAAAATAATAAATAAATACTATCTGCAGAATTAATGATTTAATAAAAGAAAATTTAAATAAGGATAATGGTTAGTTTACACATACCACATTTTAAATATTTTTACATTTGTTAAATATGCCCAGAAACTGAATGAATGTATACTTTTCTACAGTCTGTAGTCTGTGGACGCAAAAAAAAAAGCCATGTTTCTGCTGGAGATGTCTCTGTCCATCACCGTCCTGCTTTACTGGTGGTCCCTGGTAAAACTGATGTTGAATGGGAAAACCTAAGATTTTTGGGCCTAGTGGACTGCCGTCCGTCTGGATCACTCGCACCCTGTTCAGTACGGGAGCGTCCCATTACTTTACTTTTCACTCCACGCCTCCAGGCCTCCAGTCCTGCTCTCCTGCCCGGAAGGGGAAAGGAAGGGAGGAGCTGGGTGGAGGGGAAAGGAGAGAACGAGGAGGCGCTAGGAAAACTGGGACAGTTTATCTGTATATCAGTCATGAAAGTTGACGTCAGTCGTGACTACAGCCTCACACGCTGACACAGGCAGCATCTGACACCTGCCTAAACCAGGATGAGCATACAAAAATAAACTTGAAAAAAAAGTTACTGGAATTAAAACCAAATAAACTGCATACTATGCAACACAGATATATGCAATTCTGGACTGAATTCTTAGGCAGAGGATTGCTAGGGGGAAAGTGTTCCAAACTGCAAATGTTTCCATGGCCTACGCTGTTTTTTCTCCAGATGAGTGTTAAAAAGACAACTTTTCTTTTTTTTTTACAATATGTTTATTGTCATTTTCTTATTTTATGACATCACATCAACATACAGTAACAATACAACAGTTTGAGACCAACACGTACATTACACATACACACACAGACCCACATACACACACACTCAACATGCACCTACATCGGATAGAATATAAATAAAGCAAAATATTTATCTACATTGTTTACAATTTCTTTTCAGGTAAAGCCTGCATTTCCACCTTCCATGTGTTCATGTATGGTGCCCAGAGCTGAACAAAGTCTTTCTGCTTGCCTTTAGCAATGTAAGTTAGTTAGTCTTTCCAGAGCAATGCAATCCACTAGCTCCCGCATCCACATTCTCAATGATGGAGCGTCCAGGGTTTCCCCTAGAAAAGTTTGTTAGGCCCGGGGGCAAGTATCTTTTGACAGAGCATGGAAGCTACCCAATACACCCACTCATGACATTTTAGGTCGCAGACTGTTAAACAATAGTGGTTCTGCTGTGGTAAGTAAAAATAAATAACGTATCGGAATTTTCCAACAGAAGGCTTTTTCAAAAACTTAAACCATTAAAAGTGAGCGCTTTGGTTTTCTCAGTCGTGGGGTGTCACCCGGAATCTGCCGGCTAGAAGTGAGACCCCAGAAGATCCGCTGAGACGAACATCATCACAGCGTTTCCGACGTCAGAAACCCATCACTGCAGCCCTGAGCAGAGAAGATTCCGGAACTGGAAGTCAAACACAATAACAGTAAGAGGGAGGAGAGAGCATGCAAACAGAGGTTCAGTAAGAGAGGTGAGACAAGAATACAAGTTGGGTCATAACTTACAACTTGCACCGTTCTCCCTTGATTTGCATTATAACATGTGCATCTTGTGTCAAACCCCCACCATCTTTGTGTGTACCCATGATAATGTTCTTTTGTGAAGCAGTTTGTGCTGTAAACCATTGTACGAAAAGTGCTATACAAATAATGTTCATCATCATCATTATTATTATTATTGTTATTATTATTATTATTATTATTATTATTCGTTTGCAAACTGCTTGGTATTTGCTGCGGCAGACTCCGCCTTTTTGTTTGCAAATACATGCGGTGAAATTCATGTTTTTGTTTGCGCTGATAAAAGTAACATATTTGCTTTAGTGGAGTGGGGGGGGGGGGGGGTTAGGGTTGTCTGCAGCCACAATTATTTATTTGTCTGGTTTTTTGGGGGTGGGGCTGCGGTGATTTTGTTCATCATAGTGACGCGGACTGACGAGTGAGAGTTCCACGGACACTTACCGCCACATGAGGAAAGCCAGGACTGCACCGAGGATCAGGTAGATGACCAGGAAGGTCAGGCCCACCACGGTCTCGTCCACCTGGCGCTCACACGGCTCTGACGAAAAGAATGAAATGGGCGAAATTAAACACACACACACACACACATCTCTGTTCTTCTGGAAACTTCTCATCAGTGACTGTAGGCCTTCCAGCTTTTACCAGTGACTACGCTACAGACAGATATGTGCAGCCAGGTGTGTGTAGACAGGTGTGTATAGACAGATGTGTGCAGACAAGTGTGTGCAGGCAGGTGTGTGTAGACAGGTGTGTACAGGCAGCTATGCAGACAAGTGTGTGCAGGCAGGTGTGTGTAGATCGGTGCACAGACAGGGCTTACCTGCGGTGTGGGTGTTGTACACAGACATGGCTTGCGGCTGAGGTGGTTGACCAAGTTTTACCAAAGGAAGACAAAGCCTAAACACACACACGCACACACCCACACACACACACCACACACAGACACCACATTTACAAACACACCACTTCACACACACCACACACACCACACACAAAGACACACACGCTCATATACTTTTTCCCCCTCCCCCCCCCCCCCCCCCCCCCCCCCCCCCCCCCCCCCCCCCCCCCCCCCCCCCCCCCCCCCCCCCCCCCCCCCCCCCCCCCCCCCCCCCTTCCTCACCGTACTCCCGTACGGTACGTGCAGCGGAGCTCCTGGACCCCGCCGTGCCGGTCGCCGTGACCGTGTAGATCCCTCGGTCTTCGCGGCTGAAGCCCGTCACCCTCAGCGTCGCCCCCTGCTGCTCGGTGGTGACGCGCGCGTCCGGCGCTTTCCCCGGAAACTCCGCCACCTTCACCTTCCCCCGGTTGGTCCTGCCCTCCGCCTCCCTCTCCCACGTCACCGTGGCAACCTGCTCTCCATCGGCCAGGTCCAGCCGAGCCTCCAGAACCAGGGTTTGACTCAGAGTCACATAGACCGGTTCCTCACTCTGGAACCGGACCAACAAGCTCAGGTACAGCTCCGGACCTACAGAGAGAGGAACAGAACAGCACTGTATCTCACTTCTAATTATACCATTAAAAAAAATAATAATTCAAAAATTGGACATCAAAAATGTAAATATGTACATTAGAAATACATCACTATGTAAGAGGTCTGTTTTTATGTTAAGTTTTCTTTACCTAAAATGTATTCATTTTTTATTGTGTGCGAGTTGGTGGAATTGAGCAAATACCGCTAATTTGATTGGTTCTTTGTCTCTTCCTGGTGGTACTGGTCACTGCTATTATAACTCTGAAAGGTTAGACTATGCATCCCATTTAAAAATCGCCCTAAATTTATCCCTAGGGAGTTTTTGCTTTGACAATAATTTTACCCTTCAAATCGAAGATGACAGATTAGCGATTGCTACCACAATAACAATGTATTCATACAAACAACTTTCTTTCAGTGTGTACAATACAGCTAGTTACCCATGATTAATTTATACAGCCTTTTTTGCTCACCTTTATTAAGGGTGGCAATAAAACATCTGAGTTTAAATTCCAAGGACAAAGGAGCTGCTCCTGTTTTCTCCTCATGGCTGCGCACACGGGCAGTGTGGTGTTAAAGAGAGCCCTCATACACTGCATGGCCAAAAGTATGCTGACACCAGACATCCAACATCTCATCCAAAATTATGGGCATTAATATGGAGTTGGTCCACCCTTTGCTGCTGTAACAACCTCCACTCTTCTGGGAAGGCTTTATACTTAATGTTGGAGCACTGCTGCAGGGATTTGCTTCCATTCAGCAAGAAGAGCATTTGTCAGGTTGGGCACTGATTGCGTGATTAGGCCTGGCTCACAGTTGGCTTTCCACACTGATCCCAAAGGTGTTGGATGGGTTTGAGGTCAGGGCTCTGTGCAGTCCAGTCAAGTTCTTCCACACCGTTCTCGACAAAATCATTTCTATATGAACCTCACAGTGTGCCCGGGGGCACTGTCATGCTAAATCAGGAAAGGGCCTTCCCCAAACTGTCAGGGAAGCACAGAATCAACTAGAATGTGATTATATGACGTGGCATTAAGATTTGCCTTCAGTGGAACAAAGGGGCCAAGCCCAAACCATTAAACACAGCCTCAGACCAAGGGGTGCCCAGATACTTCAGGTCATATAGTGTACCTCCTGAATCTAACTCTGATTCCAGTTGGATCTTCACTTGACCAAGTTGTGTACTGAGGTGAGGCAATAAGGTAATGCTGGTGTGCTGGGAAGTGGAAGACCAAGTTTGTCCAAATTTGTCCTCCGCGTTCAGGACATGCATGTGCCTCCAGCAGAGTGATGACTTCAAACGAGCATGCAATACTGGTACTGTGCCAACTTCTTTAAGAATTGTATTTCACTGTAAGTGTGGAAACCCATTTAAAAATTGGAGCTAGTAACTCAAGGGTTGCAGGTGCGATTACAAAATGGGACAACTTAACAATTAAACTAGAATTAAACCAGCACGTTACAGAGCCTACCCACTACCTTGGTAGCACTCTTGATTTTGTTATCTCAAAAGGGATTACTGTCTCCGATCTACTGGTATCCGATATCAATGTATCTGATCATTATTCTGTATTTTTCAATGTTCAACTGGATACAATAAGGATTAAGTCTGAAACCACAGAATGTTTTGGTACGTAATATGCTGTCCCATCATGAATGCTTAGCATTTTATAAAACGAATACTAAAGCAAGAAAAGAACAGAAGAGCACACGTTATAATTCCAAGACGTTGGCAGGCTATAACCAAAAGTAGGCTACTGCGCCGCATAACATGCAAGTTTATTTGAAGTTATTATGAAAATAAATTTGCGGCTGCATATTTTTAAAAATGGTGGTTGAAAATAAACACAAAAAAATGCTGCGAATACTCGACCAATCAGAAATGTCCAGCGCTGCAAGCTCCACCCAAAAGGTTCCTGTACTTTCGGAAAGTACTACCCCCCGCGCAGGAGGGGGGTAAAATAAAGCCCCCGGAACTAAATTTAGTTCCTAGTTCCTGCGGAGGAAACGCACTGAGTTCCTCAAAAGGTTCCTAGTTCCGGGGTAAAGTTCCTGCGGTGGAAACGCGGCTTTACTCACCTTCAAAGCTCTAAATGGCACAGCATCCACATACATCTCTGACTTTCTAGCTTTGTATCAGCCAACAAGAGCCCTCCGGTCCTCAGGTGCTGACCTTTTAACCATTCCCATAGTACTACACAAAATGAGTGGGGAAGCCGCTTTCAGCTATTACTCCCCAAAACTGTGGAACAGCCTACCTAGACACATTAGAGATGCAAGCTCTGTGAACATTTTTTAAAAACTGCTCAAAACCTACCTGTTCGAGCAGGCTTTTAATGAAATATCTGTTCCACGGTTTTCTGGGCCATCTCTGCCTTTGCTCTTAATTATTGAACTTTTGTTACTTTTAAATTTATTTTAATTGTATTTTTCTTTCCATGTATGAAGGAGCTACTTTTGTTGAGCCTCTTAAAGGCTTTTATTTATGCACTTTTTTATTTTATTTTTTAAAATTTATTTTTGTATCTATGCACTTTTACCATCTTAATTGATCTTTTATTTCAATTTTTTTAATGTATTCTGTTTCATGTACATTAAGTCAAGTCAAGTAGAAGTTTATTTGTCCCCAGTGGGGCAATTGGTTGTGCAGCAGTGAAAACAGTACCAAGGCAATTAAATACAACATATAATAAAAAGTAAAAACATGGACTACAAGTAAAAACATAAAATGCAGTAAAAAAAAAAAAAAAAAGAAAAAAAAAGAATACAAGTAAAAACATAGAATACAGTAAAAACATAAAAATACATTTTTATTAAATTAAATGCCTCTACCTATGCATTTATTACTATCTTAAATTATCTATATATTTTAATTTTGATCTGCTACATTGTGAAGCACTTTGGGCTGCATTTCATGTATGAAAAGTGCTATACAAATAAAGTTATTATTATTAACATGAACATACAGGCGATGTTAAAGGGAAGTTTGGAAACATTTCCGGACCAGACAAGTTCAGGTTGGTGCGCAGCAAAGCCTGATACATCCTGGCAGTCAGTGTTCCGATTTCAGGAATGCATCTGCATTCCCGAGAGTTTTCGTGGACCCGTTGAGTTTTCCTTACAACACAAGGTGAAAACAAACACATTTTGACAGAAGAGTGTCGCCCGGCAGTGGGAAAGATCTCCAGGTGTTTTACAGGGTGCTTGGAACGCAGTATGAGCTGCGTGGAAATTCCATTCAGGGGTCACCTGTCACTTTACTGGGGGGACAGATTACACTTTCAGATGTGCAGAGATTATTATTTTTTTTGTGTTATCCTTGGCCCGCTGCCCTTCGATCAGACACTTATGATAAGATGGTTCGCAGTTTGCAGGTGACAGCTGAAACAAATCATCTCCAACAAACATCCCAGTGATGGCGGAAACTCACATAGCATCACCAACAGACAAAAGACCCACACAGGACACCACTGCTGCCTCAAACGAATCATTCCTAAAACAGAGAGAGAGAAAGATAGAGAGAGGGAGAGCGAGAGGGAGAGACATGACAATGTGTATGAGAGAGAGAGTGTATGACAACGGAAACTTTACAAAAAGAGAAAGATAACTACAGAATGGTTGTTTGCTCAGCTTAACGTGACACGGAATGGAGAGATAAGACACGTCCTAAAGAAAACCAACAGAGTGACAGCGCCCGTGCTCTGGAATTCCCTTACCGACAAGTCTTCAATGACGCCGTTCAAAATTAGGCTATACCTAGAAATACCATCTTTGGGGAAAAAACGCTACAGTTGAGGGTCAGGCACATGGGCGTTTCTAGGATTCAAAGACATCAGGGGCTTAACCCCAAGGGGAGTTTTAGTTTGCATATCATCATTACATATCATCACTCACAGCTGCATAGGATAAGCAGCTAGGCAGTTAGCTAGCTATTTGTGGCTAATATTTTGTTCATTAATTTAGTTACAGTATATAAATACATATTCTGGTAACTAAGTGAGTTTGTATAGCCAGTTATATTGAATCACATAGCTATTTACTCTGTTAGTCTGTTTCTCTACTGTAACATAAGTAGTTACATTAATTGTGTAACTACATCTAGCTTCTAGTCTTCATTCTGCTTTGCAATATAGCCACATACATACATATTACATCCATTCAACATTATATCCCTATACTAGCCAGATTAGTATAGCACTGTCAGTATTATTTTTTGTAATATGTTTGTATGTGTAATAATATAATAAATGGGCCTCCAAAAAATTTGCGGGCCCCAGAAAATTTTGCAAACAATAACTCCCCTTGGGGTTAAGCCCCTGATGTCTTCGAATCCTAGAAACGCCCCTGGTGTTCACCTGTATTACGCTGTCCTTAACTAACCCCCCGTCCTTCAACAGACTCACTTTCACTTTCCCGTCATGTTATTGCCGTTTTTTTCTTTCTTTGTTTTGGGTGGGGGGTGTTGGTTTGTTTGCCCTCTTTTGTTTGTTTCAGTTTTTAGAAAATTGCAACGCTAAAATAAATTACAGATTACTCTTATTCATTAGAGTTTAGCACAATTTTTGTAAACCTCCATGCTGGCCTCCCTCTCGTGTCTGAAGCAGTTTATCCAGCTAGCTAAACAACCAAGTATGCCCAGAAAGACTCTTAGACCGAGGTGGTTGCGTACGTCTTTGGGTTTGCTGAGAGACATAACTAGACTGTGAAACTGAAACACAAATCAATACAAAAAAGGCAATGAATAAATTACATACACCGTCCTTTAACCAAAATTATCTTCACAGAAATATTGAAATCAGAGTAAGCGAATGTATACAAATGCCATAAAACAGCATGTATTTCTTCATCTAGGCTACCGACCGGTAGCTAAACTGAGAAAACAGCAATTCTAATAATGTACAAATGAACAATATTTACGTTCCACAATCACAATTGCTGAATAAAGACTTATGAGATATCAGAAAAACTTACGGATATGGCCTTCGATAGCTTCAATGTACAGAAGAAAAAATTCTACCGCAGAGCACAGTAAATGCGAGTAACTGCAGCACCGGGCACGTGCTAAAACAGAAACTAAACTACTCTAGACTAAACTCTACACTAAAACCGCATTTCCACTCTGCGTCACTAGATGTCAGTATTAGATTGAAGAATATGAATAGATTAATTTATTTTTTAGGACATGGCATACAGAGGCCATGACACCTCCAAACGTGACTCTCGTGAGTCGTGACCGCATAGGCTCAGGGCCAGGGTTACCTTGGTGATGACTATGGGACAGAGGATGGGAAACCATGTTTATAGTACAACTCAGGTCCTAGCTGGACATCTTCCATTATACCCCTGAGCAAGGTACTTGTTCCCGCGTTGTTCTCTGACAAATGCACAAGGAATTGCGTGTCATGCATTCAAATGACAAAGCGCTTCTCGTCACATTAATATCACTAATTAAATCAACCGGCAGTACACTGCATCAGAGAAACTAGCTGCCCACCCAATCAGAAGTTAGAAACGGTACTGGAATTTTCTGTGCTATTTTTTCATTGGCTGAACAAAAAAAATAAAATTCTTTTTTTTTTCTTCTTAACTTTTGATTGGGTGGGCAAGACGTTTGGGTTGGCTGAGCCCACCCCTGCCGATAGCCACCATCGGCCGTGGGGGTTATACTCTATTGAACAGGTTTGTCACAGCTGGGAGGGGAAAATTTGCTTGCAGTTTAACTTCTTGCCAGCAGAGGGAGGCATTCGGGTAGCATTAAGGTAGGGCCCTATAGACAGACTGATGGCAGCATTAAGGTAGGGCCCTATAGACAGACTGATGGCAGCATTAAGGTAGGGCCCTATAGACAGACTGATGGCAGCATTAAGGTAGGGCCCTATAGACAGACTGTGGCAGCATTAAGGTAGGGCCCTATAGACAGACTGATAGCAGCATTACGGTAGGGCCCTATAGACAGACTGATAGCAGCATTAAGGTAGGGCCCTATAGACAGACTGATAGCAGCATTAAGGTAGGGCCCTATAGACAGACTGATGGCAGCATTAAGGTAGGGCCCTATAGACAGACTGATGGCAGCATTAAGGTAGGGCCCTATAGACAGACTGATGGCAGCATTAAAGTAGGGCCCTATAGACAGACTGATGGCAGCATTAAGGTAGGGCCCTATAGACAGACTGTGGCAGCATTAAGGTAGGGCCCTATAGACAGACTGATAGCAGCATTACGGTAGGGCCCTATAGACAGACTGATAGCAGCATTAAGGTAGGGCCCTATAGACAGACTGATAGCAGCATTAAGGTAGGGCCCTATAGACAGACTGATGGCAGCATTAAGGTAGGGCCCTATAGACAGACTGATGGCAGCATTAAGGTAGGGCCCTATAGACAGACTGTGGCAGCATTGAGGTAGGGCCCTATAGACAGACTGATAGCAGCATTAAGGTAGGGCCCAATAGACAGACTGATAGCAGCATTAAGGTAGGGCCCTATAGACCTCGCATCAAATTTAAGACCTTGGTGCTTGCATACCAGGCATCTAAGGGGTCAGCACCAGGGTACATTCAGAGGATCATCAGACCCTACACACCAGCCAGACCTCTCCGTTCTGCCACCTCTGGACGCTTGGCACCTCCCCCTCTTCGCGTCTGTACTTCCCGCTCCCGTCTGCTGTCTGTCCTGGCCCCTCGCTGGTGGAATGACCTCCCCGTGACGGTCAGAACAGCAGAGAATCTCACCACTTTCAAACGCAGACTGAAGACTCATCTCTTCAGGCTGCACCTCTCCCCAGCCCTCCCTAGCCTATAGTACAGCTCACTGTACCTAGTTAGGATAATGATTATGTTAGTGTATCTGGCAGGATTGTTTTTTGTTTGATTAGGTGTGATTCCAGTGCTAGTTTGTACTTGGTAGGAGTCTTGCTTGCTGAACAAGCTTACTCTACAGGGTTGGAGTCCTGATCGATGTGGTCACTTCTGGCACTACGATCCTTACTTCACTCTAGTGTTTCTTTTGCACCTCTACATCATGAACCTATGCACTTATTGTACGTCGCTCTGGATAAGAGCGTCTGCTAAATGCCTATAATGTAATGTAATGTAGACAGACTGTGGCAGCATTAAGGTAGGGCCCTATAGACAGACTGTGGCAGCATTAAGGTAGGGCCCTATAGACACACTGTGGCAGCATTAAGGTAGGGCCCTATAGACAGACTGATAGCAGCATTAAGATAGGGCCCTATAGACAGACTGATGGCAGCATTAAGGTAGGGCCCTATAGACAGACTGATGGCAGCATTAAGGTAGGGCCCTATAGACAGACTGTGGCAGCATTAAGGTAGGGCCCTATAGACAGACTGATAGCAGCATTAAGGTAGGGCCCTATAGACAGACTGTGGCAGCATTAAGGTAGGGCCCTATAGACAGACTGACAGCAGCATTAAGGTAGGGCCCTATAGACAGACTGATAGCAGCATTAAGGTAGGGCCCTATAGACAGACTGTGGCAGCATTAAGGTAGGGCCCTATAGACAGACTGTGGCAGCAATAAGGTAGGGCCCTATAGACAGACTGATGGCAGCATTAAGGTAGGGCCCTATAGACACACTGTGGCAGAATTAAGGTAGGGCCCTATAGACAGACTGATGGCAGCATTAAGGTAGGGCCCTATAGACAGACTGTGGCAGCATTAAGGTAGGGCCCTGTAGTTTCTGTGATAACAGATTCACGGGCGTAATGGCGGAATTGAGAATTTAAAAAAGCTATAACACAGATTCCATAGGGCCCTACATTTCCCTATAAGTCAGTGCTTATTGATTCAACACACATTTTCTTTTAAATCAACAACTATTTACAGCATAGCAGCGTCTTACAAAGAATCTGACAACAATGTACAGTCTTGGAATGCAACAACAAAATAAATTAAATTAAATTAAATTAAAATAAATAATATCAAAGTTTTTGCACTCTACAAAAAACTTGTATTCAAGTTCTGATTGGCTACTGTGCTAGATCAACCAAGAGATCCCAACTGATCACTTTTAGGTAGGGTGACCAGACGTCCCCGTTTTTGGTGGCCTGTCCCCGGCTGGAGCTGTCCCCGGAAATGTCCCCGTTTTTAACTGTGTTAAAAACAGATCACAAATTGAAATTATATTTTAGGTGGCAAGACAGACCGGGCAGCAGAGCCATAGACATAGATATAAAAATGTCACTGGTGAGCTTTCCAACCGAGCCGCCCCAATGTAACTGTAGTTTAAAAAACATCTTAAAAATACATTTAAAAAATAAAATAATAAAAAAATAAAATTTCCCAGATGCTTAGGCCCGGTGGGCCGCCGGACTTGCAATACACTGGCGGAAACCCTGAGCGTCTATACTCTTCCAACATAGTGCTATAGCTCTTCTGGGTTGAAGAAGTCCAAAATCCATAAGTTTAGCCTGTATCGATGTTTGCATAAAGTCCTTTGGATATATTCCAAGCACACAGAGTTTGACATTCAAAGGAACTTTGGTATTAAACATCTCTGACAAACATTTTATAACATCTTTCCAGAAGTTTTGGATCTTCGGACATTCATAGACAGTGAATTAAAGTACCTTTCTCGTCTAAACATTTAGTACAAACATCTGGAATATTAGCAGACATATGATGAAGTTTTGCAGGAGTTATGTACATTCTCATGAACCATTTATATTGACGTAATTTAAACCTTGTATTTATTATATGTGTTTACGCTTTTAAACATGCATCATTCCAATCCGTATCGTCAATGTTTTCTTGTATATCAGTTTTCCAAGCATTTAATTTATCTAGTGTTGATTCAGTACTATATGCAATGTTAAAAAGACAACTTTTTCAAGTTTTCAGACAAAGTGTCGTGGTTTCCAAAACGACAAAGTCTTCAATCTTTGTGCAGAATTTCTTCAATATTTTCAATAAAGAGGATGAGGCAGAATCTTCAGAATGCCAGACTTTATTCTCATCACAAGTCATGGAAGCTGCCTAATACAACCACTCGTGATATTTTAGGTAACAGACTGTTAAACAATTGTGGGTCTGTTGTCTTGGGGTGTCATCCGGAATATAGAAGTGAGACCCCAGAAGATCCGCTGAGACGAACATCATCACAGCGTTTCCGACGTCGTTGCCCAGGGAAACCCGTCACTGCAGCCCTGAGCAGAGAAGATTCCGGAGCTGGAAGTCAAACACAATAACAGTAAGAGGGAGGAGAGAGCATGCAAACAGAGGTTCAGTAAGAGAGGTGAGACAAGAATACAAGTTGGGTCATAACTTACAACTTGCACCGTTCTCCCTTGATTTGCATTATAACATGTGTATCTTGTGTCAAACCCCCACCATCTTTGTGTGTACCCATGAGAATGTTCTTTTGTGAAGCAGTTTGTGCTGTAAACCATTGAACAAAAAGTGCTATACAAATAATGTTTATTATTATTATTATTATTGTTATTATTATTATTATTATTGTTATTATTATTATTAGTTTGCAAACTGCTTGGTATTTGCTGTGGCAGACTCCGCCTTTTTGTTTGCAAATACATGCGGTGAAATTCATGTTTTTGTTTGTGCTGATAAAAGTAACATATTTGCTTTAGTGGAGTGGGGGGGGGGGGGGGTTAGGGTTAGGATTGTCCGCAGCCATATTTGTCAGATTTTTTGGGGGTGGGGCTGCGGTGCTTTTGTTCATCATAGTGACGCGGACTGACGAGTGAGATTTCCGCGGACTCTTACCGCCACACGAGGAGAGCCAGGACTCCACCGCAGATCAGGAAGATGACCAGGAAGGTCAGGCCCACCACGGTCTCGTCCACCTGGCGCTCACACGGCTCTGACGAAAAGAATGAAATGGGCGAAATTAAACACACACACACACATCTCTGTTCTTCTGGAAACTTCTCATCAGTGACTGCACGCCTTCCAGCTTTTACCACTGACTACGCTACAGACAGATATGTGCAGCCAGGTGTGTGTAGGCAGGTGTGTATAGACAGATGTGTGCAGACAGGTGTGTGGCCAGGTGTGTAGACAGGTGTGTACAGACAGGTGCACAGACAGGGCTTACCTGCGGTGTGGGTGTACAGACAGGTGAGGTGAGGTGGTTGACAAGTTTTACAAAGGAAGACAAAGCCAAACACACACACGCACACACACACACACACACACAGACACACACAGACACACACAGACACACACGCACACACACACACACACACACACAAACACACACACACTCACATACACACACACACACATTCTCTCCAAACCCATGGCCCCCTCCCTCCCCCCCCCCTCCTCCTCCCCCCTCTCCCTCCCCCTCCCCCCCCTCCACTCCCCCCCCCCCCCCCCCCCCTCTCCTCCCCCTCACTCCCCCGCCCCCCCCTTCCTCACCGTACTCCCGTACGGTACGTGCAGCGGAGCTCCTGGACCCCGCCGTGCCGGTCGCCGTGACCGTGTAGATCCCTCGGTCTTCGCGGATGAAGCCCGTCACCCTCAGCGTCGCCCCCTGCTGCTCGGTGGTGACGCGCTTGTCCGGCGCTTTCCCCGGAAACTCCGCCACCTTCACCTTCCCCCGGTTGGTCCTGCCCTCCGCCTCCCTCTCCCACGTCACCGTGGCAACCTGCTCTCCATCGGCCAGGTCCAGCCGAGCCTCCAGAACCAGGGTTTGACTCAGAGTCACATAGACCGGTTCCTTACTCTGGAACCGGACCGACAAGCTCAGGTACAGCTCCGGACCTACAGAGAGAGGAACAGAACAACACTGTATCTCACTTCTAATTATACCATTAAAAAAAATAATAATTCAAAAATTGGACATCAAAAATGTAAATATGTACATTAGAAATACATCACTATGTAAGAGGTCTGTTTTTATGTTAAGTTTTCTTTACATAAAATGTATTTATTTTTTATTGTGTGCGAGTTGGTGGAATTGAGCAAATACCGCTAATTTGATTGGTTCTTTGTCTCTTCCTGGCGTTACTGGTCACTGCTATTATAACTCTGAAAAGTTAGACTATGCATCCAATTTAAAAATCGCCCTAAATTTATCCCTAGGGAGTTTTTGCTTTGACAATAATTTTACCCTTCAAATCGAAGATGACAGATTAGCGATTGCTACCACAATAACAATGTATTCATACAAACAACTTTCTTTCAGTGTGTACAATACAGCTAATTACCCATGATTAATTTATATAGCCTTTTTTGCTCACCTTTATTTAGGGTGGCAATAAAACATCTGAGTTTAAATTCCAAGGACACAGGAGCTGCTCCTGTTTCCTCCTCCTCATGGTTGTGCACACGTGCAGTGTGGTGTTAGAGAGAGCCCTCATACACTGCATGGCCAAAAGTATGCTGACACCAGACATCCAACATTTCATCCAAAATTATGGGCATTAATATGGAGTTGGTCCACCCTTTGCTGCTGTAACAACCTCCACTCTTCTGGGAAGGCTTTATACTTAATGTTGGAGCACTGCTGCAGGGATTTGCTTCCATTCAGCAAGAAGAGCATTTGTCAGGTTGGGCATGATTGCGTGATTAGGCATGGCTCACAGTTGGCTTTACAACTGATCCCAAAGTTGTTGGATGGGTTTGAGGTCAGGGCTCTGTGCAGTCCAGTCAAGTTCTTCCACACCGTTCTCGACAAAATCATTTCTATATGAACCTCACAGTGTGCCCGGGGGCACTGTCATGCTAAATCAGGAAAGGGCCTTCCCCAAACTGTCAGGGAAGCACAGAATCAACTAGAATGTGATTATATGACGTGGCATTAAGATTTGCCTTCAGTGGAACAAAGGGGCCAAGCCCAAACCATTAAACACAGCCTCAGACCAAGGGGTGTCCAGATACTTCAGGTCATATAGTGTACCTCCTGAATCTAACTCTGATTCCAGTTGGATCTTCACTTGACCAAGTTGTGTACTGAGGTGAGGCAATAAGGTAATGCTGGTGTGCTGGGAAGTGGAAGACCAAGTTTGTCCAAATTTGTCCTCCACGTTCAGGACATGCATGTGCCTCCAGCAGGGTGATGACTTCAAACGAGCATGCAATACTGGTACTGTGCCAACTTCTTTAAGAATTTTATTTCACTGTAAGTCTGGAAACCCATTTAAAAATTGGAGCTAGTAACTCAAGGGTTGCAGGTGCGATTACAAAATGGGACAACTTAACAATTATTACTGAAAAAAATATAGCCAAGCCTTTTGAAGTGTTTCTACTGTACAGAATCTCACTTAACTGCATCCAATTACAAATAAGTTTGAATACAGTAACAGTTATAGCAACATGTACCTATGTTATGTAATAGCGCTTATGTCTCCGGTTTTAATTTAGAATCTATATCTCCAAGTCCTATCCCAACTTTGATCTCCACCCAACGTAAATTGAAAAGCAGAGACAAAACCTGTAACATCAGAAACCAAACAAATATCTCTACAATACCTAGTCATATTCCACCTCTAAATACACCTACAATAAACATGGCTCTGCTACATGTAGGATCACTCACCACTAAAACATTTACAATCAATGATTTTATCTCGGAAGAATAATTAGACGCCTCAAGGCAGCACCGTGGAGGAACAGAGCTACTTGTGACCTGAAGCGATCCTGTAGAAAAGCTGAAAGAACATGGAGAAAAACTAAACTTGAGGCCCACCGTAGCATTCTGAAAGAGCGCATTGCGACTCGTAACAAAGCTGTTCGCACTGAGAGACAGATCCACTTTTCAAAAGTCATCACTGAAAATAGCGGAAACTCTAGGGTTCTATTCTCTATCATTGACAGGCTACTAAATCCAAGCCCCCTTGACTCAATCAGTCAAACCTCTGCTCTGAAATGTGAGGAATTTGCATGTGATAGGTTCCCAGTTTTATTTGGTATACATATATATATTTTATGTAGTGTGTTGTGTTTCCGTTTCTGCCATTACTGTGTCTGTAGTTTGCATGCCTCTGTGTCTAGCCCCTCTGTAGTGTGTCTCAGTATAACAACTCTAGTGTCTGCAGCAAGGATGTCACATTTCTATGCTAAATGCACTGGCTCCCAGTTTCATTTAGAATTGACTTCAAGGTACTTTTACTCACCTTCAAAGCTCTAAATGGCACAGCATCCACATACATCTCTGACTTTCTAGCTTTGTATCAGCCAACAAGAGCCCTCCGGTCCTCGGGTGCTGACCTTTTAACCATTCCCATAGTACTACACAAAATGAGTGGGGAAGCCGCTTTCAGCTATTACTCCCCAAAACTGTGGAACACCTTACCCAGTCACATTAGAGATGCAAGCTCTGTGAACATTTTCAAAAAAATGCTCAAAACCTACCTGTTCGAGCAGGCTTTTAATGAAATATCTGTTTCACGGTTTTCTGGGCCATCTCTGCCTTTGCTCTTAATTATTGAACTTTTATTACTTTTTAATGTATTTTAATTGTATTTTCTTTCCATGTACCTTAAAGGCTTTTATTTATTTATTTTTTTGTGTGTTATCCTTGGCCCGTTGCCCTTCGATCAGACACTTATGATAAGATGGTTCGCAGTTTGCAGGTGACATCTGAAACAAATCATCCCCAACAAACATCCCAGTGATGGCGGAAACTCACATAGCACCACCAACATACAAATGACCCACGCAGAACACGACTGATGCCTCCTGCCACTCATTCCTAAAAGAGAGAGATAAAAAGAGAGAGAGGGAGAGCGAGAGGTAGAGACATGACAATGTGTATGAGAGAGAGTGTATGACAACGGGAACTTTACAAAAAGAAAAAGATAACTACAGAATGGTTGTTTGCTCAGCTTAACGTGACACGGAATGGAGAGATAAGACACGTCCTAAAGAAAACCAACAGAGTGACAGCGCCCGTGCTCTGGAATTCCCTTACCGCCAAGTCTTCGATGACGCCGTTCCGTTCCTTTCAGTTGCTCCGGTCGGTTCGGGCTCAGCTTCGGCACTTCAGCCCAAAGCAGGGGAACACTCCTGCGGGAAGGAGCGCCCAGCCGTCAGCAGGTTCTCGATTCAAAAGAGGTGCGAGCGAAAAACCGAGGCGCAGCAGTTGGCTGCGACGAAAACAACGATAGATTTACTCAGGAGCCACATCTGTCCAAAATGTAAACAAGTCAGACAGTTTTCACGGTCTGGAAAAATTTTATGACACGTTGTCATACACATCAATGTCATCAAGCTAACGTATGGAGTTGCAAGCATGAAAGTCTCCGGCTGAGTAGCTTAGAAATCATACTTCTACATGGTGTCAGAATAGGTCGCCTTTAATGCTTCCCGGCGGTATGGTCACCGAAACTTACGGTGGTTCATTAAAATCAGTCTTCGATTGACTTTACGGCATTATCAACGCCGTTCGATTGTAATTACAGTTGCTAGATAGTTAGCCAGGCGAGCGACCGGCCCGCGCTGAGAAGAAAAAAAAAAGGGAAAAGAAAACAGAAATGGATCAAGTCCAAGTGCCAGCGGAGAACTTTCAGATTGCACCCCCGAAAATGTCAACTGTGCAGAGGTGGAGAAGTGGTCCAGCTGGATTAAAAGATTTGACAGATATCGCAATGCATCAGGTCTCAGCAAAAAGGATGATGCATTTCAAGTCAACGCGCTCATGTACTCAATGGGAGATGGTGCGGGGGACATTCTTGAAACGTCATCGTTGTCGGAAGTGGATAAACTTGTGTATTCCAAGGTAAAAGACTACTTTGATGGACATTTCGTGGGGAAACACAATGTCATTTTTGAAAGGGCAAGATTTAATGTGAGAACACAAGATGAAGGGGAATCTGCAGACTGTTTTATAACTGCGGTTCACAAATTAGCAGAGGATTGTCAATTTGGGGCCCTGAAGGAGGAATTCATTCGGGACAGGATTGTCGTGGGGATCAGAGACAGTGTTTTATCTGAGAAATTACAGTTGGACTCTAAGCCAACTTTAACAACAGCAGTTCAGCAGGTCAGACAAAGTGAGACTGTCAAAAAGCAACATAAATTAATGCGACACAGTAACCCCACTCCAATGACAGCCAGTTACGTAGACAATGTTTCATGCAGACAGAAAAGCAGTGCTGACAGAGCAAAATACACAAGCGACATGCGGCAGATGTGGGAAAACTCCCTTCCACGCGTGGCGCAAATGTCCAGCCAAAGACGCCGCATGCCGAAAATTCCGTAAACAAGGCCATTTTGCAAGGCTGTGTACGAGACGGGCAGTGCATCGGCTAGAGGGAGACGTCTTAGAACAGGACAGTATTTTTATTGGGACGGTACACAATGGACAGACAGGCTGGCATAGCGAAGTGTCGTTTAATGGGGAAACAGTGTCGTTTAAACTGGACACGGGGGCTGCGGTTACTGCTATCCCTGTCAGCATGTACAGCTACTGCAGAGATGGACCACTACTAGCTACAAAGAAAAGACTTTTAGGGCCAAATAATAAAGAATTGCAGGTCATGGGCCAAATTCAGTGTCAGCTGCAACACAAGTCAAAAACCGCCACACAACCAGTTTATGTTGTTCGCTCGTTAGCTAGACCTTTACTGGGACTTCCGGCTATAGAGGCACTGCGCCTGGTTGAAAAAGCACATGAGGTGGCGGAGCCAGGGCAGGCATACAAGCAACAGTTTCCTAAACTGTTCTCTGGGCTTGGCAAGCTGGAAGGGGATTACAAGATCAGGATAAAGGCTGATGCTGTTCCATATGCTCTCACCACCCCAAGGAGAGTCAGTTCCGCTGACACCCCGTACTCGTCTAACAGGTGTCAGCGGAACTGACACCTGTTAGACGAGTACGGCCACATAGACATGCAGGCCCCCTGGATGGTTAAAGGACTATGTTTATTTAAAAAGAAAAAATGTTGACAAAAGGAAGTGTATGTGTTTAAAAGATAACAGTAGACTCCACAGTAGCTAGTTGTTAATTTTCAATCTGTGCCCGAGAAGGGGAGATGTAGTAATAGGCACGGTCTTGTACGCCCTAGAAAGGTTGCCGTAGTTCTATGCGCAGGTCATGTGTGAGCGGTGGAATAAAGTATGGAGTTGCAAGCATGAGTAGCTTAGAAATCATACTTCTACAAGTAACACAGATAGCCTACCTCCTTATCATTTGTGGTAATGTCAAGGAGGAAAGGTAGCCTACTGTAAAAGCCAAAAAACCTTAGGCAGTTTTTTAAATTTGGTCCCTTGACTAGACCAAGATGGCGGCGCGTGCACAACGCGAGGCTCAGTGTCTCTCAAGTTTTAGCAAATTAGCGGTTATCTACCTAGTCGTTTTAAGTCTGTTCACTCAGAACAGTTGTGCATACGTATCGTACACCCGACAATAACTTTTGGATATAGGATTATTCAACTCGGACAACTTTATCAGCGATCTCCGGCTCTACACTGAGACCGTCAGGACACCGGAGGCTACCAACCCGGCTCCGCCGACCGGAAGTACTCGCAGTTGGCGTCGAGACCGTAAACAAAAGCGGGGGACAAGAGGAGGGCTAAGAGCCAAGCTAAGGCTATCTCCTCATCGGCTATCTCTACCCAGCATTTTCCTCGCCAATGTACGGTCCCTGGCGAACAAGATGGATGAACTGCGACTGCGGATCACAACTCATAAAATAATTATGGACCGCAAGGTCATGATTTTTACGGAAACTTGGCTTAACAGCGGCGTTCCCGATAGCGCCATTGAGCTACCGGGGCGCTACATCCTCAGGGCGGACAGAACAGCTGATGACTCCGGTAAAACCAGAGGTGGGGGATTGTGCATTTATGTCAACAAAGCTTGGTACACGGACAATGCCATTATCGAGAGTCACTGCTCTGCTAACCTAGAACATCTCACGGTTAAGTGCAGACCTTTTTATCTGCCCAGAGAGTTTACATCTGCTGTTGTTACTGCAGCATATATACCCCCGGGGGCTAATGCTAAGCATGCTATGAAAGAACTACAGGCCGCCATTAGCAAACAACAACCTTGCTGATAATATATTTAACATATTTATATCTATCCACTGTCTATACTGTTTATAACTGTCTGTACTGTTTATACCACATTGTATTGTATTCATATTTATCATATTGTATTCATATTTATTCACTTTCATACTGTATATACCTTAGCTTTTCATTCCATATTTATATTATACATATGTACATACACCTTACTGCACTTTACTGCTTCTTTTGCACTCCGTGCAATGACAATAAAGTTGAATCTAATCTAAATGTTTAAATGTGCCCAGCATTCCAAGGCTTGCTGTAAGATTCAGTAGCCAATCAGGACTTGAATACAAGTTTTTTATAGAGTGCAAAAACCTTGATATTATTTATTTTAATTTAATTTCTTTTGTTGTTGTTGAAAACACAACATTCCAAGACTGTACATTGTTGTCAGATTATTTGTAAGACGCTGCTATGCTGTAAATAGTTGTTGATTAAAAAAAAAAAATGTGTGTTGAATAAATGACTTATTAATAACAACATTCACATTACATAGTCATATTTTCAAATCTCCAGTCAGCTTTTAGCACTGACTTCATGTAGGGCCCTCCATAGCTTTTTTAAATTCTCAATTCCGCCATTCTGCCCATCATTCTGTTATCACAGAAACTATAGGGCCCTACCTTAATGCTGCTATCAGTCTGTCTATAGGGCCCTACCTTAGTGCTGCTATCAGTCTGTCTATAGGGCCCTACCTTAATGCTGCCATCAGTCTGTCTATAGGGCCCTACCTTAATGCTGCCACCAGTCTGTCTATAGGGCCCTACCTTAATGCTGCCATCAGTCTGTCTATAGGGCCCTACCTTAATGCTGCCACCAGTCTGTCTATAGGGCCCTACCATAATGCTGCCATCAGTCTGTCGCTGGCCCGCGCCGGGCCCCCGTCAAAAAAGACACTTGGCTGCTTGCCTGCCGGGCCCTGTCAAAAAATACTTGCCACCGGGCCTAGCAACCTTTCTGGGGGAAACCCTGTTGCGTTTCCTGAAATGAGATGTTAGGGTGGGGAGGGGAACGCGAACGTCGCGAGCAACTTGTTGGCGCTGTGGGAAAGTGTGGAAATTTCTGGGAAACACAGCGCTGGAAACCTTATGGTCCCAAGAGGAGGTTGTCTCTGCTTGCCGTGTCAGACGCACTGAATGGGCATCGCCGTGTTTGTTTTACCCCTACCGCGACGGTTTCCTTTGTCTCCTTCCTGCGCTCTAAATACCGCCATTCTGTACCTGAACAATCCTTTCTAATTCGAAATTAAAATAGAAAGTATGCTCTCTTTCTCTCTCTCTCTCTGTTAACACGCACCGGTCTTGTTTTCTTTACTGGAAAAAGTATGCGTGTGCATTATCATTGCCACACGGCGGATAGAAAAATAAACAAAACAACCACCGCATTCCCGTAACGGAAGATGTCAACAAGGTCTATTTAACTAGGCAGAATAATACACAGGCACGTCACACAGCGGTGTACTGTATTGACCTGTATTACGCTATCCTTAACTAACCCCCCGGCCAACCCTTTATATATAAAGTCCTTCAACAAACTCACTTTCACTTTCCCATCATGTTATTGCCGTTTTTTTCTTTCTTTGTTTTGGGTGGGGCTGTTGGTTTGTTTGCCCTCTTTTGTTTGTTTCAGTTAGAAAATTGCAACACTAAAATAAATTACAGATTACTCTTATTCATTAGAGTTTAGCACAATTTTTGTAAACCTCCATGCTGGCCTCCCTCTCCGTGTTCGAAGCAGTTTATCCAGCTAGCGAAACAACCAAGTATGCCCAGAAAGACTCTCAGGGGGTTGCGTTGGCTTTGAGTTTACTGTGAGACATAACCAGACTGTGAAACTGAAAAACAAATCAATACAAAAAAGTCCATGAATAAAGGCTCCTACATACATCGTCCTTTAACCAAAAGGACGATGGCTACCGACTGGTAGCTAAACTATCAGATTTGCTTCATGATAACTGAGAAAACAGCAATTCTAATGATGTACAAATTAACAATATTTACGTTCCACAATCACAATAGATGAATAAAGACTTATGAGATATCAGAAAAACTTACTTAGATAGCTTCAATGTACAGAAGGAAAAACTTCTACCACAAAACCAGGGAGTGCCTGCTTCACACGGAAATGGAAACAGTACTGGAATCTTCTGTGCTATTTTTCCATTGGCTGAACAAAAAAAAAAAAAAGAATTTTTTTTTTCTTAACTTTTGATTGGGTGGGCAAGACGCACCCACCCCTGTCCATAGCCACCATTGGCCATGGTGGTGATACTCTGTTGAACAGTTGTGTCGCAGTTGGAAAAAACTGCTTGCAGTTTAACTTCTTGCCAGCAGCGGGAGGCATTCGGCCACAATGTGAACCGACCTCAGGAGAGACAGGCAGCACACAGCTTGGTAAATGGTAAATGGACTGCATTTATATAGCGCTTTTATCCAAAGTGATTTACAATTGATGCCTCTCATTCACCCATTCACACACACACACTCACACACCAACGGTGAAAGGCTGCCATGCAAGGTACCAATCAGCTTGTTGGGAGCAATTAGGGGTTACGTGTCTTGCTCAGGGACACTTCGACACTCCCAGGGCGGGGGATCAAACCTTACCTCCTGAGCTATGTCGCCCCTATGCTGATGGGGCAGAGATCTACAGCAGGGCTCTGGTACACCCTGCTCTTTCCCTGATCCAGGATCAGTCTACACAGCTTAAATCCTCTTTTAAAAATCTGAAAATACCCCAGGGGTGAACAGAGAACTGGGGCACTGCATGTCTGGCCTCTACACTGAAATAAATAACAGCTGATATTTAGCTGAGTTCTCATAAGGCACTGTGACTTCACTTGATTTCATGTTTACCTGTGATTCGCCATGATCATACCTGATCACATGACTCTTTCCCCTGAGCAAACACACCTAGGAGAGGATCATGGGTAATACTCTATCTTTGGATGTCTCTCTGTCTTCCCCACCACTGTCCCGACCATCTCCTCTTCCTCTTTCTCTCCACCCTGGTCTCAGCTCCCCATCCCTCTCTCTACACACATCTACACCTTTGGTCTTCTTCCTCTGCTTCTTCTTCTTTATCATCATCATTGTCTACTACTTCTTTGTCTTCTTCATCTTCCTCTTCACCTTATCCATTGTATTCGTCTTCTTATTCATTGTATCTTCTTCTTTGTCTTCTTCATCTTCAGTGCCATCTCCTCAAATTATTCTGCATTTATTGATTAACCAGCCACTCTTTTCCCCTGAGGCAGAGGGTGATTGGCAGCTTATGTTGACAGCTCGTGTTGTTCTGTGTTAAACAGTGTTCATACGGCTGGATAACTGTTCAGGTGGCCCAGGGTGAGCACCTTCCTCCAGGTTACAGTGCCAGAGGCCTGTTGCCTGGGAGACTGATTCCATAGAAACTTTGGTACACGACAGCCATAGTCATCTGCTTTCCTGCTGTCTCCACCCTTCAGCCCACCCCCCCACCCCCCCACCCCCCCCAATTCAGATTGTGAACACAACAACCTCAACGAACCAAAAAAATAAAATAATAATAATAATAATAATTATATATATATATATATAAACCTATAAAAGCATTACATTGTAGACCGCCGAGCCGGCAGGTGGAGGATGAGCTTTTCTTCCTCTCGAGATTTCTTCCCTTTGGGGAGTTTTTTTTTATCACCACTGTTTGAGCATCTCTCTCCCCGCTTGGGGAGTATTTTTTTTTGTTTTTGTTTTTACCTCACTTGCTGTCTCTTTGGGGGGTTCAGGCCTGGTTTTTGCCCACTTCTCCCTCTGCTACTGTGTAAAGTGTCTCGTAGGCAGTTTGCCTGTAGAAAGCGGCGCGCAAATAAAATTTATCTGACCTGATTTGATCCAAGAACCTTTAAAAAAAAGGTGTTCTTAGGAGTCAGAATCGATACCGTATCAAAAAACACGACTATAAACAAAATGGTCCGCAAAACCTACGCCTCACCGTTTTATATGCCAGTGTTGAAAAGTCAACTTTGTTCAACTTTTGAAATTAGGTTTGACCTGAGACCCCAGAAGATCTGCTGAAAACAACAGCATCACAGCGTTTCCATCGTCGCCGCCCGGGGAAAAGGAACTCGGCACACAATAACAATGAGAGGGAGGGGAGAGCATGCAAACAGAGAGGTCAGGGTGGGGAAAGACCAGGGGCCTACATTACCCACAAGCGTGGTTTTTCAATGGTAATCAAATCAGTGTCGGGTTGATGTGCTATATTGATGGTTTTTTTTTTTTGATCTTGTACTGTGTGTCATGATTTAAGTCATGTATAATGTCGCCATTAATAAGGGATTTAATTTCTAAAATGTCTCATTTCATGATCATACCCAAGAAAACAGGTGCCAACCATATATTTGACTGGTTTTAGCTAATCAAAGTGCTTTATTACAGCTAAAACCTGGACGCTCAGTGAACCTACAGTAGCTACCACCACTGCACTCCACGCTCTAGGGTATGATTTTAACATTGTGGACACACACACTCACACACACACACACGCACACACACACGCACGCAGACACACAGACACACACACACACACCTGAGAACAGGCAATCAGGCAATGCACTTTTCTACAAACATATTAGTGTGAAAGTTTGTACTTATGATTCTCTGATTACCCCAATAGAGAAAACGAGCACTCCTAAAAAAGTTCAACACGGAAAGGGGAACCATTGCTTCTTGAATCTCAGTTGATCGAGTGACTAATCATCCAAAAGTTCTCAAATGACTATATCCAATACATACATGATTTTATTCTTGGACATTCATTTAAATTAACATACAATATCTACAAAAGAATTACATCTCTTAAGTTGTTCACAATAGCATTGTGAGTAAATTTATTGCAATTAAATTTATAAATAAATTACCTGAATTCAGTGGGAGCCATTTTATAAACAGACACATCGCAGGTCTTGTCCTTTTATAACAGAGTTACATCCAGTAGTTATGGGCTTCAACCAGTACTGAATATTTATTTATCTTGACATTACAGATATTAAATGTATCAAGCCCTTTGGAATCAATTTTACATATATAAAATGACGGTACTGCAAAAAAAAAATTAAAATACTGCATATCAGAAAGAAAGAAAAAAAAACATTACAGAAAATTTTGAAAAAAAAGAGGAAAATGAAGTTCAAAAATAATATAAAAGACAACACAATGTAACATATACACAGTACTGGACAGGTGAGGGGTCTGTACATAAGAGTGCTGCACTTAGACGGTGGTGGCCATTCGTACAGCTGGGGGAGACACCTCATAGGGGAGTGTGGAGGACCGCTCTGATGGGGCCTGGGGGGCGGAATAAACAGATTAAATGAACAGGCGGGGGGGGGGGGGGCATGTACCTTTGGCATCTGGTGTCTGAAACCAAAATGGCACCCATTGGAACTAAGGTCATAAACGCATGAAATGAGTGTCCACTGATTACTTCAGAGAATACCGTAAAATATGAATGCTGAGTACACTGAAGCGCTTTTGATCTGGAAGCAGATGACCGACAGCTGTGATTGTCCTGCAGATCTCAGTAATTTTGGTACACATCGTCATCATATGAAGGTTGTCTCTTCATTTCCTGATACTTCAAAGCACACACACACACACACACACACACACACACAAAAAAACACAAAAACACACACAAAAGCAAACAAACAAACAAAAAGAAAATTAGCACATAAATATACAGCAGAAAATGTCTTCCCAAAAATGCTGGGAGACTTCGTCTGGATAAGGAGCATGTGCATTGCGGATTTTCACACAATAGTATTGTCCAGAGGTGGAAAGTCCAGGGGTCAGAGAGAAAAAGTCCTGCCCTGTCCTACCTACAAGCTCAGCCAGCTGATTTCACCAATCAGTTCTGCTTCCTGGTTGAAGAATTGTGCTAATTTGCAAATCCATGTGATTGGAACAAAATAATCGGGGAGAACTTTTACTACCTGGACCTGGGTTTTCCACCTCTGGTTTTGTTGTTTTGCAGACGATGTGACCACTGGGCACGTTTTGAAGTGTGCACATATACACATTCATGTTGACATTTCTATTAATATCATTTAACAGACTCTCTTATCCTGAGTGACTTTAAAAATTATAGGACAAGACAGCTTCATACCCATGTTTTCAGCAAGCAAAAACTCCAATGACTCCTGTCCACATAAGTTCCACAGACATTGTCTAATTTGACAGCTTTCATGAAATACGTTCCACGTGTCATGACTGCATGAATGGAAAATATCTGTAACACTTCGCCTTTCCTTGATTTTAAAAATCAATGTCTAATGGCTAACCTTTACATCCATTCATCCACCCATTATCTGTACCCGCTTATCCTGAGCAGAGCGTATCCCAGTGTGCATTGGGCGAGAGGCAGGAATACACCCTGGACAGGCCACCAATTTATCGCAGGGCCTTTTAAATCCTTTCCACAAAGTCCCGAAATCCTCAAGACACGTTCATTATGCAAGAGATGTGTGAAAGTGTTTTTTGAAGGATGTACTGTACCCTGGGTGCGTCCTCCACCTCATAGATGCTCTCTGGGAGTGCATGCTCTCACGTTTGAGTACACAGTTTTAATCTTCACTTCCTCCTCTCCAGCACATTTCACTTCTTTTAGGGAAAGGTCTGCGTGTTTGGGGCGCCTGTCACAGAGAGGTGGAGGTGGAGAGGGACAGGAAGAGGGGGAGGGGGAGGGAGGGAGAAAGAGAGAGGGGGGGAAAGAGAGAGAGGGAGGAGAACGAAGAGGGAGAGAGAGAGGGGAAGGAGAGGGAGGGGGGACAACGGAGAGGGAGAATGGAGAGAGGGAGGGGGAGGGAGAGAGAGGGAGGGGTGAGAGAGAAAGTGAGAGAGAAGGAAAAAGAGTGAAATAAAAGGAAGTTAAGCTAAAAGGAACAGCACTTTGGTAAAAAAAAAATTAAAAAAGACATGCAACATTTGCTTGCATTCTGGATAAGCGACTGAATTTGTAGAATTAATTTTTTGTTTAAACGCACAAAAATCCTGGTATCATCTTAATTTCCCCCATGTAAATAAATGACCTTTGTGCAATAATTAAATTCATTAAGCATTATGACACTATCAGCATTAAAGTTACAATCTCGAAGATTTCCGTTTCGTTCTCTTTGGCGGTACCAAATGGTGAGCAGCGGTAATTGCAGGTGTGTTTTTGGACCTCACTTCCCATAGACCAAACCGGACCCAACCAGTGTCGCCTGTGTGACGTCAGTCAGTTGGCACCTGGGCTACGCCAACTATTACACTTATTATTTACTGAATAAAAAATGGTTGTTATACAACAATGCTATGTACATACTCATTCATTGTCTAACATTAGACTAACTTAAGATGTCTTTACACTGCTGAGCTGGGTTAAAATGCTGCAGCAGACCTGGGGTAGAATTAGTGATGATCAATTTCCACAAACGTTCTTTATCCACCTTTTGCCCGGTATGAACATCTTTACACTGCAGAGAAGAATTCGCAGGATTCGCTGGGGCTCGTGCAATTATGTATCTCGTGCACAACGAACAGTCTTTTTCCTGAATGATTGTTGTGTGATATTTCTGAAACAACTGCCTTGTTTCTGATTTTGCTAGCTAAACTGTTCGAGAATGAAGCTGAGCTGGGTATTAAATTAGCAATCAGAATAAGAAGAATAAAACAAAAACAAAGGAGATTTCATCAAAAAGGGCATCAAGGCTGAAGGAACATATGAGGAAGCGTAATAAAACGCTAAACCATACTGCCGTATTCTTTTATTTAGTTTTCTCCGGAAAACACAGATATCAGACCCGGCTCTGCTCCACCTATACCCCGGCTTTATTGCAATATATTGATGAACTTGATGGCAATGTAAATAACGGTAACGTTAAGGCCAGTTCAGATCAATGATTCGCAACGAGACGAAACGGTTTTAGAATGTTGCAGAGAAAATTGCAGCGGTGTGAACTGGTTAGTTGCAGAGCGTCTGAAGCAGAGACTGTAAAAAAATAGCCGTTGCCTAGGGTCTCAAAAGACCCACCTTGTCAAATCGCCAAGTGCAACATTTACAATCAAACGTCTTGGAATTTTGCAAGTTGCATCCAGTCTTGTTGCGAATCATAGATCTGAACTGGCCTTGGCTTTAGTTAGCTACACTGCAACGTTGCAACAAGGTAGCATTGCATTAGAAAGACGGTTTGCGAGGTCGGTACCGGGCGGTAGCGTTAGCTAGCGTTTTTTCTTAATTGTTAGCTGACATTAGATTGTGTTAAGTACACTAGCTAGCTAGCTAACGCAACGTTACCTGATATGAGAGATGGATACTGTGCGCAACGTTGTCTAAACTAATGTTGCCTTTCTTGACATGGTCCGGTAGCTAGCGTCAGCTGTGCAAATAGCTTAATTTATAGCGTAATTTAGTAATGTTACATTGTCATCAAATGTAATACGAAATCTACATCAACAAATAATATGACCTCTCGTGTTACACAAAAACTTATTAGGGTTCCATAACCCGCTCCCTTTCTCTGTTATTGTAACGCTAGCAGACACCGGAAATAACAGTACGCCGCTCACACACAAGTGAGTTGAAGAGCAAGCCTGTTGCGTCCACCTACCCTCTCTGGCGGACCAACCACTGATGTGTGATGGAAAACGCGTCACTAACTATGCGCCGCTTGTGATTTTTTCCCGGGAATGTCACCACAGACACCCAGTTCTATAATCATAATAATCATAATAATAATAATAATTAATAATAATAATAATAATAATAATAATAATAATAATAATAGGCTCAATCACCATTGTGTCACCTAATTCAGTGATAGATAGTGACTTGACAGAAATTTATTTTAATGAAAATCTTCGAGATTATTACTTTAAAAGCGCCTTAGTATAAATCTTGAATTAACTCTTGCTCACTACAGACTCCTAGATTAATGCACTGCAATTGTAATACTGGGCATATAGCCTGTTTCTGCAAATAAAATGACCTCAAAAGTCTCCGTTAATATATGCTTAGATTTCAAGTAATCCGTTTAAATGAGCAAGCCATTTATGCGAGTATAATATGAGTACTCAAGTTACTATTACCCAATTAAAGTGACACACAGTGCATACAGTGACAGTTAAGCAAATGGGTAAATTTCAAACGTACCTTTTAGTGCGTTTACAATATAAAAATGCTCCCAATAGAAGACATATGAGCACAGCTCCACCGATTGCTCCAAGGACAATTCCCCACTTTCCAAAGTGCTCCACTGTCAGAAATACAGGCATCATCATCTTTATTATCAGCCATGGCAACAGTAGTCACAGTAACAGGAATCCAAACTCTTTGAGTTTGACACGCGTTTTGAGGCTGTGAAGTATAAAGGTTAGGAAAACTGGGCTTGCAGCTCAGAGGTTGCCATTACATTACCATTTATGCTAAATGCAAGACTGTGCTTCAGTCAAAATGTTGAAACTTCCTCAATTCAGTTCAGCAAAAACCATACATATGGGTACTGCACATACAAAAACAACTGTTATGATTCATACTTCTAGTGTTTCACTAATAATAACATCATGTGGTAGAGGCCCACAGTAGGGGACTTTTGCGGTGTTAAAGTTAAGCTCTGGTCTGTAGACACAGAATTATAAGCTCCAGAATTATATAAATGGTTAAACATACCACTTAGCACTGTAAGGGCAATAATAAAAAGGTGTAAAACATATGGAATGGTTGAAAATTTGCCAGGAAGAGGAAGCAAGTGCATGTTGTCCCCACGGATGATGAGGAAGATGGTGAGGGAGGCCATTCATAACCCAAAGATCACTGTTTAAGAATTGCAGAGATTAGTTTGTTTCTTGCAGTCAACAAGTAAAAAAAACAAAACATAAAATGGCATCTCCATACCAACTGACTCTTTGGAAGGGTGGAGATGCCATTTTATCAGGAGCTTGCCAAACCTCTTTGGAATTATGACTGGAAGAGGATGCTATTGTCAGATGAGACCAAAAATTAATGTTTTGGCCATACGCATTTATTTACTTCCTTCAAAATGCAGTCAGTCCATTCTTTTTAAACTGACAAATAAATTGCAACACTTCCTGTTTAGTACCACAACTGTACTCACAGATAAATTGATGTTTATCGAACCTGTGTTATGAAGTTGTTCCACTGACCTACATCGCTTTGGATAAAAGCATCTGCCAAATAAATGTAATGTAACGTATTGTAATGTTGCAGTGTATCTATAACATCGTTAAATTGCACATCAGCCATTAACTCACCGTTAATCAATCCAGTTCTACCCAGACTTAAGTAACACATTCGCACATTCGAGCACTCTGTCCCTGTAACTGCAATCATAAAAATACTCAACAGTCTTTGCACTTGTCTCACAATGTAAACTGCTATAATGTGTATATTATCGCGAGCTCAATTCAATGCAAGGTGCAGATGTCACCCGGGCTCATTTCCCTAGCCTTCCACCTCTTTTCCCTAGCCTTCCCTTGATGTTTGTCTTCCCCCTCTCACACCCTCTTCTACCACCACTGCACCACCCCTGCATTTTCTGCATTTTTTTTCCTGCATTGTATGATTCATTGTATGTATTCATGTATTGTAAAGCGTCTTTGAGACCATGAAAAGCGCTATATAAAATAAATGTATTATTATTATTATTATTATTATTAATAATAATAAATGAGCAAACTGAGGGACTGACATCATTAAAGTGCGTTTTTTTTTTGTGCTAGCCACACTCGCCTGTGATAGGTAGCAGGTAGAAGTCGTCTCCGTGCTCATTGGTGGCATTGCAGTAGAAACGGTGGCCCCCGTCTCCCATTGGTCCAGTGAGGACAGACCTTAGGACCCGCCCACTGAGTGTGGACGACGTGTTGCCGCTCTCATTAGTGGAGGAGCCCACGGAGGACCAGGTGACCTTCGCTGGGGGGCTGGAGTCCACAATGCACTCACACCTCCACTGCCCGTTACCCAGGGTGCAACTGGAGTTCCGGAGAATAAGAGGGGCATCTGGAAGAGACACAGACAGACATGCGTGCACATCCTGAAAGGGTAAACAGATGCACGCTAAAAAAAAGGGTTTGAAACATACACATAATAAACATGTACACAGGAGCCCTTCATGGATGTTCAATCCCACAACGCACTGCTGCGGGTCTGTGAGTCAGGGGGTCTCAGATTAAATCATCTGAGATAAGATCATTTTCAAAACTTCATTTGATAAAACTTTTTTAAAATTTATTTTTAATTGAAAGTCATTTTCAAACAATAACTGTAAAACATAAGAGGACCCCCTTTCTGCAACAACAATGTTAAATGCAAGACTGAGCTCCAGTCAAAATGTTGATACTTCCTCAATACAAACCACACCAGCAAAAACAAACCATACATATGGGAACTGCACATACAAAAACACCTGTTATGATTCACACCATAGGTGTTAAAGTTAAGGTTTCACACAAGAGGTTTTTGCAGACTCTGGCCTGTAAATAGATGATGAGTCACGAATGCACTTTTGCGTCATGTCCTTACGAACCGCGGATACTCAAATCTGGCCCTCAAAATCAGTAGCACTGCCCTTTTTCTCTCTCTGCCTGACGGTCCATAGTCCAATAATGCCTCTGATTGGCCAGAGATTTCAGTCACCTGGTGCGTCAGGTTTAAATCACTCCCTGATTAGAGGGGAGGAATGAATCTGGTAGTACTGCTGCCCCGGAGGCTAGATTAGATTACCCCTGCTCTATACACTTGCCCTATGTGTCTTACACAGGGCCCTAAATCAGGGGTCTCCAATGCTGTCCAAAAAGGGCCGGTGAGGGTTCAGGTTTTTGATGTAGTCCAGCGCTACATCATCTGATTCTACAAATTAACCAATCATGATCTTCAGTCAAGACCTTGACAAGTAGAGTCAGGGGTCTTATGATGGGTCCCTGTGTATTATAAAATGTACGCAGGCACATCATCATAACTGCACTGGCCCACATTGCCCCTGGCCATAGCCCATTACTGCAATTGCATAGCCATTCCCCAACAAAATGCACTCGCCCACGTAATCTCCCAAAATGCACTTCAGTCGAGAACTTAGAGAAATAGAGTCAGGTGACTTTAGTGCTGGGCTCATACAAGAAAACCCACACCCACGCCAGCCCCCTTTCGGATAGGACTGGACACCCCCTGCCCTAAACTGAGAGGTCAGAGAGAGGGACGCGCTTACACTCCACGTTGACCGACGTGACGGGGGAGCTGGACTCGCCCATCTGGTTCCAGGCGGTGCATCGATAGGGTCCGGAGTCTCTGGCCACGGGACGGACCGACAGCTCGCTGGACTCCTCCTCCAGCCCGATCTCCTGCCCGTCCCGCCCCAGGTACCAGCGGTATCCCGACGCCTGTGGGTAGCCCTGTCCAGTGCAGGACAGGGTCACCCCCTCTCCCTCACGGGGGCGGGACGGGTGCTGGGTCACCATCACATTAGAGAGAGGCGCTGAAACAAAAGAAATATGTATTTAGAAACTGTGTCGAAAATTGCATGGTGTTACTTTTAAATGTTTGTGTATTTTAAATATCCCTTTAAATAACTCTTAAAGAACTTATATAGTGCATGCATGTGTGTTTTTGTGTCTGAGTATGCATGCATTATGTGTGCACGTGCACATGCATGTGCATGAATGTGTTCATATGCATGTGTGTGCATGTGCATGTATGCAGGGGCGTGGTTGTGTTCATGTGCGTGTGTGTATGCATGAATGTGCCTGTGTGTGTGTGTGTGCGTGTGCGTGTGTGGTTGTGTTCATGTGCGTGTGTGTGCAGGTGCGCGTGTGTGTGTGCGCCTGTGCGTGCGTGTGCGTATGCGTGTGTGTACACATGTATGTGCGTGTGTGTGTACATGCGTGTGTGTTTGTATGCATGCATGTGAGCTGCGTGTGCATGCATGTATGTGCGTGTGTGTGTGTGTGTGTGTGGTGCATGTGTGTGTACACGTGTATGTCTGCGTGTGCGTGTGTGCATGTGTGCGTGCGCCTGTGTGTGCGTGCGTGTGTGTGTGCCCGTGTGTGTGTGCGCCTGTGCGTGCGTGTGCGTATGCGTGTGTGTACGCATGCATGTGCGTGTGTGCGTGCATGCGTGTGTGTTTGTATGCATGCATGTGAGCTGCGTGTGCATGCATGTATGTGCATGTATGTGCGTGTGTGTGTGTGTGTGGTGCATGTGTGTGTACACGTGTATGTCTGCGTGTGCATGTGTGCGTGCGTGCGTGTGTGTGTGTGTGTGTGTGTGTGTGTGTGTGTGTGTGTGTACGCATGCATGTGCGTGTGGGAGGCAGTCACACACACCTTTCACATACACCCTGAGGAGGCGCTCCTCCTTGCCGTGCCGGTTGCTGGAGACGCAGGTGACGCTCACCTGCTCGGTGGCGGCTTTGCCGGCCCACTCTCCCCTCACCGTGTGCACGCTGGTGGTGCTGGGCTGGGCGGGGCTGGCCGCCTGGGTCACCCCGTCCACCCTCCACTGCAGGGAGGCCGAGGGCCTGGCCGTAGCCTCGCACCAGCAGCTCACAGCCCCAGCATAGAAGGAGCACCCCGAGGCCTCGGATATGTTGGGCTGGTCTGGAGGGGAAGCAGAGGCCTGGGTTCAGACAGCAGCAGCCTTCACTTTCACCAGGGGGTGGAGCCAATGGGGTACATCAGGAGAAAGGGGTGGAGCTAAGTGGTACATCGAGGAAGAGGCGGAGCCAAGGGGGTACGTCAGGGGAAAGGGGTGGAGCCAAGGGGCTATGTCAGGGAAAGGGGTGGGGCTATGGGGGTACATCAGGGGAAAAGGGTGGGGCTAAGGAGATATATTTGGGGAAGGGGTGGAGTTAGGGAAATATAACAGAGAAAGGGGTGGAGCTAAGAGCTTATAACAGGGAAAGCTTTCCCAGGCACTACCGAGTCTAGGGGGCCCATAGAGGTGGGGTGTGTATGTTTGTGAAAGAGGACCGCTTGAAAAAGAGATGACAGTAAACACACACACACACACACTCACACACACACACACTCACTCACTCACACGCACGCACGCACGCACACACACACACACTCACACACACACACACACACACTGTAATCCCATAATCCCAAAAACACAAAGTACGCACACTCTTTGATGACTTCAAAGTCAGACGAGCTGCCACTCCCCACGCTGTTGCTGGCTTTGCAGCGGAACAGGTTCTGGTCGCGGCGCAGATTTGAAGCTTTTATGTCTTTAGAGGTGGCCTCCAATAGCTTGGGCTGGCCTTGATCCACAAAGTACCACTGGAAGGAGGTCGCTGGGGGGTTGGCCTGACTGCTGCAGGACAGGGACACACTTCCACCAGGTGGAAGTGCGTTTGGGGGTCCATGGACACTCACAGATTTCGGGGGATCTGGGGAAAGGATAACAAAAATGTGTAATTGGGCCAATAGGGATGCCTGGTCGGCCCGCAGGTAGAGGGTACCAATGTTTGGCTGGCATTCTGGTGGAGCATTGCTGGAATGTTGCTGGGATGTTGTGACTGGCTAAATTAGGGCACACAACTACCAATAAAACATTTTTTCTAAAATGTATTTTCTCCATTATTCCAATTTTTCTTTTGCCTGATAGTGCTTTGGTAAGTGGCAAGCTTTATGCTCAGATTGCGGTAACCATGGCAACTCACAGGTGACACGGAGCACAATCTTTCTGCTGGCTGTCCGGCCCCCAGGATGTGTGACATCACACACCACGCCCCTCCCATGGTCCGCCGAGTTCACTTTCCAGGACGTCTCCACGGACATGCACCAACGCCCCGCCTCTTCTTTATTGTGGCTCCAACTGAGCGCCCCCCTGTGGTTGCGGAAGGAGACGGAAGGGGGGGAAGGGGGGCAGGTGTGGATGACATCACAGGACAGTTTCACCACATCTCCCTCTGTTAGATCACTGCGCAGCACCCTTATCTCCGGCTGAGGGGCGTTATCTGCGGATAAAACAAATCGCGCACATGCACATTTAAAGTGATAGGGGGTTGTCTTCACCAACACAACACACTTGGTAACCAAAAAAAATTATAAAATAAATGAAAAAATGAAATAAAGATTAATTTAAAAAAACAATTTGTAAGTCAAGGTGCAATTCAGCATGTTTGGGCATTCCAACATGTCGAGAAAAAGGGGGGGGGGGGGGAACAGAAGGGAAAAAGAGTTTAATCACAACTGCTGGTTTATTATTTTTTTATGTACCTGTAACCTCTAATGTCACCGTCTGATCATAGAAGTAGCCGTCCAGTTGATTTGGCTCAATCCACACATAGATCTTCTCAGCGTTATGTGCTTCTCGTGTCGGGTTGATTTTGAGACTGCAGTTCCCCTTTCCCGCTCTGCCAATTAACTCCGTGCTGTCACGAAACTTATCTATGACGTCCCCCGGTTTGGATTCGCTGTATACCAGCGGGTATCCACGACTGACGTACTGGTACCAAGTGACTTCAACGGCCTCGTTAGCGGTCGGGGGAGTGAAGGAGCAAGGAACGACGATGCAAGACCCGACCGGAGCGGACATCTGCTTAGGAATCGTCACTGACCACGGCTGTCCAGCCGCAGCCACACTCCAAACTGCCAGACCTGTTCAAAATAACAGAGACCGCAGAATTGCAATGCGGTAGGCTAAACACTCAAGGTCATAAATATCCTTTTCATATTTTTACGATGGATAATACTGATATATGTTTGTTTTTTTTTGTTTTTGTTTTTTTGCTATGTACACAGTATTATCTGGTCATCGCTGTCTAATATTCAGCCAATTAAGCACTTTCCCCATTAAATTTATGGGAGAGTGCTACAAACACAAAAACATCTGATGGTGATTTTTTTTTAAACAAGCACCACCATCAGAGAGAGAGAGAGCAATCCATTGTCATCAGGACACTTCAGTTCACCTCTATGACCTAATTTAAAACACTCTTGCAAGCTTTCGTTGTTACCTTTGATTTCCTTCCATTTCTGTGACTGATTTCTATTATTATTTCACTGCAGCCTTCGTAAAATCCACAGTAAATTATCCCAGTGAACGTTTTTGTGTTGAAAAGTCGGTGTTAAGTCCGTAAAACGCCCTCTTGGTGTTCAGGTTTAAATCCGACTACATTTGGTTGAAAAGTGAAAGGACGTAGCCAGGAAATTTTCGGGTAAAACTTGAGCTGTATTGGGGTTAACCTAAAAATGGTGTCCAAAAATGGTGAGCTATTGTTAGTGAATCAAAGATTACATACAAGAACCCGGGCTGATCTGCGCAGTTCAGTACAACTAACTAACAGTCACTCACAAGTAAAGACAATACATCCAATCGCTCTCCTAACACTCTCCAAGCATTCCCAAGACACACTCTAAAATCCCCTGGGGCCACAGCTTCTTTTATCAATTTTTGCTAACTCCTCCTGTTGTGGAGCTTAAATTTAGTACTTCCCACTAATTTCTTTTGTTAGTCATGTCCTGTTTTTGACACCATTATTTCCCAATTCTTTGACACCAATATTTATGAGCCCCTTCCTTCATTAAAAAAAAAAAAATGCTGGTGCTCATCTCCCACATGAATCTCCCTCCCCCTTCTATCACAAATCATATATTCTGACGATACATTTGCGTATAAGGCAGAAGCTTCCTGTCATGGTTCTGTGTTCCTGTCTGTGTTTTCCCTGTTGGGCCGCCAGATGGCGGCACTTCTGTTTTGTGTCCTGCTCCCCCTGTGTAATTGTAGGATTGTTTTCAATTGTCCTATTATTGTTTGCTGGTCGTCTCGTTTTCCCTTCCCTCTCTGTGGCCTGATTGTTCATGGTGCCCTCCTGTGTCTCGTCAGTGTCTGTTCTATTTAAGTTTCCCTCTTCCTTGACTCAGGTGCTGGATCCTTGGGCGTATGCCTCTACTCATGTACCTGCTCCATGTGTTCCTGCCCATGTTCTGGTTTCCTTGTTTTTTTGGATTTTCTGGATTTTCTTTGTTCCTGTGTTGTTTTGAAGTTTTCCTTCGTTTGTTGAGAGTTGCCCTGCAAGGCCTTTCGTTCCCTTTTGTTACCTTTTCCTTAAGTAAAGTCTTTTCTGATCTTTTGGAGTTTTGAGTTTGTCCCCCTCTGCATTTGGGTCCAAACCCCCACGCACCCTGACATATCCGTTCGTTCTACGTATATGCTTGCATACAATGCTTAATTCGCAGGGCAGAAACTGTGTGTATTACGTGTTTGTTCGAATTGCACGTTTTTAATATGAAGCACTCACTGCTGCAGGTTGTTAATCTTATGGCTCAGGTTGACCTTTGTCCACTCTGCATCCTCCCTCCTTTGCTAGCCGTATGATGCATCATGGAGGTGGCGGCTGGTGCTCTTGAATACATTCCTTTCCCATATACATTGGGCTTGTGCTTTTTGAGTACATATATATTTATTTCCCACACTATAGCATCCAAAAATATCTTGTGCCCTCGCAGCTCTCTTGAAATACCGCGGCCAATGCATTTTCACACATTTTAAGACCGAAACTGCAAAAGATAGGTCGCGGTATTTTAAGCCCCCACCCCCAAGGAAGCGAGCACATGCTTCCTCCTGCCAGTGCAGTGGACTGTCCATCAAGGTTAACATTTTATCTGAACTGCAATAACTATATAAAATATATCTTACTTTTTAGAATGTACACATGTTGAAAGCCATAGGTAAAGGCTAAAGATAAAAACAATCAAATTCAGAATACCCAGTGTTACAAATGCAATTTCCTGTATTTTGAAAATACAAAATACATGTATTTTATCTAGATACATTTTCTGGCTCCACTATTTTTGTATTTTATTTTGATGCATTTAGTTGAGGGGTATTTTGTATTTTGTAACAAGATACAATTTGATGTATCTTTGCCCATCTCTGCCTGCACCCACACTCGCCCTTGATACACCTGCCCCAAGGGTGCCAACTCTTACTCTTAATTATTCAATTAGGAAAGTGCCAGCACTAGTGTATGTACTGTACACTAGTTGTCCAGGAAGCTAAGGTAAGCTAAATGACCTTTGGTATCCACGTATTGTACGTCGCTTTGGATAAAAGAGTCTGCCAAATAAATGTAATGCAATTAGCTGCAACAAAAACCAGCACACACAACCAGCTGCCCTGGGCTACAGTTGCACTCAATGCTTACAGTAGTACTTGCGTCTATACTTAACTGAACAACCCCTCATTATCCCTGCAGGTTAATTACCAAGATCCATAAATGCAAGCAATTCCAATTGGCGTATGTTACAGTACCTTGAATGACACTGCAAAGAACAGATGATCTCCTGAAGGAACCCATGAGCTCTGTATCTAACGTAAGAAAAAGACACTGACTTCATGGGTCAAATGTAACAAAACAAAACAAAAAAAAGAAACAGACGTGATTATTTGCAGGATGAAAATGATTTTAGACTGTCTGGCAGCAGAAGAAAGAGGTCCTAATCCCTGGTGTTTTATCAAATGTACAGTTTGAAAAACTGTGTTATTTCGAGATTTAACTTTGAAGACACATCCTTTTATGCAGTTGATTGCTACATGACAAACATTCATTTCCTCAGAAAGATACTTTTAATTAGTTGAAAAAAGACACCACATAAGTCACTTCCTCTGTCAAACCAATTGACATACCTTCACATTCAGAAATATTATGAGTTGTGAGCGATAAATATAATGTTCTGTGTTACGAACCTGCAGGATCTTGAAGTTGTTGTCTTGCTTTTGAGAAGTGCGTATGGTTTGCACTGGTCCTGCACAGTGCTGCATTCCTCTTTCAGAACGTCAGGACTGATGCAGAGCTGAAGATTATCTTCTGCAGGGCATGACTACTACGACACAAAACCGTGACCTCAGATAGCAATCGCTGCGGCCAGCTCTAGTATTTACACCACCCTAGGAGAGATTGGGGAGGGGGGGGTGGTTAGCTCATACCCTCATCCCCAGCCCTAGATAGATCCCCCACCCCACCCCACCCCCCTCTTCTAGACAGTATTGTGCATTTTATTTTATTTATGGGTAGGGCGATCAAATTAAGTTCTCTACATGAGAAAATATAACCTCACTTAAACTGGGCGAGGCTTATTTTTGGTCTGTGAGGAGTTGCTGTTTGGGGGGGGGGGGGGGGGGGGGGGGAGGGGGGCTGGCCGGGGTTTTCGGTAGGAAGAACTGCCTCACACCCTCATTCAGCCGCTCATTGTTATTCCCATGACAGTACTCAAGAAGTAAACAAGGAGGGTTCCACTGTTCCATGTTGATGTTTTAAAATCTAAAATTAGCACACACACACACACACACACAAAAAGATCCACCTCTTAAACGGGGAGAAGCCAGCAGTGGCAAATTCAGGGGGAGAAAAAAAAAAATCAGATGTAAAAGAAGAATACTTGCCCAGGAAAATGCAAGAGCTCTCAAGTGCAGTGATCCCATTTGGAAAAGTAATGTATTTACTTTGCCGGGAAATTCTAAATCAATTTAAATGTAATGTGCAATATATGTATAAATACATAAATTAATACGTAGTTAAACTTATTTTAAATATATGTATGAAATGCACATATGCCTCACAACATTATATATCAATATATGTAAATACATGTCATAAATATGCAAAATAAGCCTATTTTTAATATTTAAATATATTTTCACAATATATTTGAGGTGTATATAAATATATATCTATATCTATATCTATATATATATAGAGAGAGATGTATTTATTACACATTACATAAACATATGTAGTTCCAATACATCATTTCTATGTATCATTTTTCCTTATGGGAAATACAGTCACATTTATGTGTAATTCCCTAGGAATGCTATGGGTGACGCTACAATCATTGTTTCAGTGAGAGCACCTGGACATGCTTGCAACAGTCAGGTATCCGTGATCAGGTATTGGCTGACGGACAGTGGCACTGGCCACCAATCACAACACAGACCCTGTGTCTGTAATGCATCCTTCAGAGGCCTTTATTGTGTTTTATAAGTGCTTTTCAATACAAACAATGTTGCGGTCTATATGGCACCCAGTGGAACAGATGAACAAACAAGATCAGTTCCTACGGGTCATAAGAAATGACCAATCCAGTTTTATTTCCTTCCACAGCTTGGCATGCGCTTTTTTAAAATAACGATTCACACACTGTAAAGTCCTGACTGAGTCTTCTCAGCATCAATCATATATAAAAATGCAACGCAGTTTTTATGCAACCTTATGAGCCTTTTCAGTAAAAAGAGTGTTCTCGCTGTTAGTGTTAATCAGTTTAACCACCAGGGTCCAAGTTGAACTATGCGGTTGTTCCCTGTACTTGGACCGGTACTTCTCTCTAGGGGTTTCGTCATACTTGTTCCTGGTTATGGTTATACACTTTGTTGTACGTCGCTCTGGATAAGAGCGTCTGCCAAATGCCTGTAATGTAATGTAATGTAATGTAATGTAACATTGACTTTTAACACTTCTATGCAAGGAGTATTATTATTTTTTTTAATTAAAAAACCACTGTTACAAAAAAAACAATACAAATTTTATTTATTATTTTTTTTAAAAGTATCTCTCCTTTTGTTTCACTGCCTCAAATCGCAGAGGAGCGACCGGCTCGGCCCCTGCTGTCCCACAGCTGACCAGGAAGTCACCCAACAGGTGTCGCCTCACTCGCACAGCCCCCTGTCAATCACCAGCAGGAAACTGACAGGGCGGGAGGCAGGAAGGGGCGGGGCCACAGCGCCCCCCCCCCAGACCACGCCCCCTCACAGCTGGTCCTCCCAGGGCTCGCGCAGCCTCTCGACCCCCCTCTGCCGTTTCCTGCGTCGCCTGCGGGACAGATTTGGACACGTCTGGCTGACCAATGGCAGGCCCTCACAATTCCTTCAGCCAATTAAGACACAGACCCACCACCAGACCGGAGGAGACAAGGCCACACAATCACATTGGCGCTAAACTACACAGTCTGTCAACAACCCTGTTCCTGGAGATCTACCATCCCACAGCTTTTCATTTCAACCCTAATTTGGCACTCCTGACTCCACTAATTAGCACCTCAATCAAGATCTCCAGCTGGTGAGTGAGGTGTGCTTTGTTAGAGTTGGAATGCAAACCCATAGGACGGCAGATCTCCAGAACAGGGTTCTAGTTGTTGAGTTAGGTGCACTTGGTTGGGGCTGGAGTGTAAAACTACAGGATGTTACATCACAAGGAACAAGGTTGGTCACCGCCAATGTTGTATACCGAAGAGGGTGAATTGGTGAAGGAATGCCAGAGAGATGGTAAATGGACTGCATTTATATAGCGCTTTTATCCAAAGCGCATTACAATTGATGCCTCTCATTCGCCAGAGCAGTTAGAGGTTAGGTGTCTTGCTCAAGGACACTTCGACATGCCCAGGGCGGGGTTTGAACCGGCAACCCTCCGACTGCCAGACAATTGGTCTTCTGAGCTATGTCACCCCAGAGATGTCCAGAGATGGATTTTCTGTTGGTGGGCAAATTATGTCTTGGAAGTAGTTCTGTTTAGAATGAGAATAAATAGGAATTTTCCCAATCTTGCCCCCAAAATGAGATACTTAGCCCAGAGGCTGAATAAGAAATTTGAATAATTTATTGGCAATGCCTATGTGGTTAAGGAAATTTTGTAATGAAAATGCAAGCTTGACAATAATGTTGTGAGAAATAATTTTATGTGACATTACCTCCGTTCTGGATGGCGCATCCTCATTCATATTTATGAAGCAGGTTTGACATTTCCTCGGGAAGTTAACTCACCAGACTGAATAACCTAATGAATGCGTTCACACTGTTTTAAGCAAGCAGGAAAATACTTGCTTTTTAGCTAGATCTCATAATCACTGTTTTGCTTCTTAACACACACATGCTTCTTAAATATGAATGTAAATATACATATAATTAAGATAGTTCAGCCTCTGTGCATATTCAGGACGTTCCCTGACAAGAATACAAGTTGGATCACAACTTGCAGACACTGTTCTCCCTTGATTTGCATTATAACACGCCTATCTTGTGTCAAAATCCCACCATCTTTGTGTACCGATGAGAATGGTCTTCTGTGAAGCAGTTTGTGCTGCAAACCATTGTACGAAAAGTGCTATATAAATAATGTTTATTATTATTATTATTATTATTATTATTATTATGACAGTGATCTCCTTGCTGTGACAGAATGTGTTTGTTTTGCTGATAAAAGTAACATATTTTCTTTCGTGGAGTAGAGGGGTTAGGGTTGTCTGCAAAACTCTTTAGTTTTCTGATTTTATTTTATTTTCTTTTTTGAGGTGGTGGGGGAGTTTTGGCAGCTGCGGTGCTTTTGTTCGCCGCGGCAAAGCGGACTGGCGGGTGAGCGTTCCGCGGACTCTTACCGCCACGCGAGGAAAGCCAGGACGCCGCCGCCGCCGCAGATCAGGAGGAGGACCAGGAGGGCCACGCCCACCGCGGTGCCGCCCCCCTGGCGCTCACACGGCTCTGACGAGCAGAACGAAATCGGGCGAGAATAAACACACACACACACACACACGCGTCTCCGTTCTTCTGGAAACTTCTCATCAGTGAGTGCAGGCCTTCCCTCTCTTACCCCTGGCTATGCTACAGACAGGCCTGTGCGGCCAGGTGTGTGTATACACTACAGGTGTGCAGACAGGTATGTGTATACACTACAGGTGTGCGGCCAGGTGTGTGTATACACTACAGGTGTGCAGACAGGTATGTGTATACACTACAGGTGTGCGGCCAGGTGTGTGTATACACTACAGGTGTGCAGACAGGTATGTGTATACACTACAGGTGTGCAGACAGGTGTGTACAGACAGGTATGTGTATACAGGTGTGTACAGACAGGTGTGTGTATACAGGTGTGCAGACAGGTGTGTGTATACAGGTGTGTACAGACAGACGTGCAGACAGGCATTACCTGCGGTATGGGTGTACAGACAGGTGTGTGTCCAGGTGTGTGCAGACAGGTGTGTGTGGGCAGGCCTGTGCAGACAGGTATGTGTGGACATGTGTATGCAGTCAGGTGTGCAGACAGGTGTGTGTGGACATGTGTATACAGTCAGGTGTGCAGACAGGTGTGTGTTCAGGTGTGCACAGTCAGGGCTTACCTGCAGTGTAGGTCGCTGAGCTGTGTCCCAGCCGGTTGCTGACGATGCAGGTGAAGTGTCCGCAGGGTCGGCCTGACAGGTGCAGCTCGGTGCCGTCGGGCGAAGCGCGGCCCACCTCCTCCGTCACCGGCGCCTTCTCGTGCAGCCAGCTGTACCGCGGGTCCGTGCCCCACGCCTCCCCGCACCACAGCAGCCAGTGCGACACGTTTATCGCCACGGAAACATGGTTGACCGCCTCTGGGGGGGGGGGGGGGGGGTGGGAGGTGGGAGACAAGTTTTACAAAGAAAGGCAAACACACGGACACACACTCACATGCACACACGCACACACACTCCCCCTCTCTCCTCCTCCCCCTCCTCCTCTCTCCCCCTCCCTCTCCCTCCCTCTCCCTCCCCCTCCCTCTCCCTCCCCCCCCCCCTCCCCCCCTCCTCCCCCTCCCTCCCCCTCCCCCTCCCTCTCCCTCCCCCTCCTCTCCTCCCCCCTCCCCCCCCCCGCCCCCCCCTTCCTCACCGTACTCCCGTACGGTACGTGCAGCGGAGCTCCTGGACCCCGCCGTGCCGGTCGCCGTGACCGTGTAGATCCCTCGGTCTTCGTGGCTGAAGCCCGTCACCCTCAGCGTCGCCCCCTGCTGCTCGGTGGTGACGCGCGCGTCCGGCGCTTTCCCCGGAAACTCCGCCACCTTCACCTTCCCCCGGTCGGTCCTGCCCTCCGCCTCCCTCTCCCACGTCACCGTGGCAACCTGCTCTCCATCGGCCAGGTCCAGCCGAGCCTCCAGAACCAGGGTTTGACTCAGAATCACATAGACCGGTTCCTCACTCTGGAACTGGACCGACAAGCTCAGGACCAGCTCCGGACCTACAGAGAGAGGAACAGAACAACACTGTATCTCACTTCTAATTATACCATAAAACTTTTTTTTTATTTTTTAAAACCATTCGAAAACTGGACATCAAAAATTTTAACACGTACATTTAAAATACATCATCATATAAGAGGTGTGTTTTTATGATAAGTTTTCTTTTAACATTTAAATTTTTTTTTTTTACTGAGTTGAAGTAGGTGGAATTAAGCAAATACCAGAAATTTGATTGGCTCTTGTCTTTTTCTGGTGGTACTGCTCACCACTTTTACAAATCAGAATTTTTTTCCCCTAGAGAGCTTTTGCTTCTACAATAATTGGGCGATTCATTGGTGACGACAGATTAGCGATTGCTACCACAATAACAATGTATTCATACAAAACAACTTTCTTTCAGTGTGTACAATACAGCTAGTTACTCCTGATTAATTTATACAGCCTTTTTTGCTCACCTTTATTAAGGGTGGCAATAAAACATCTGAGTTTAAATTCCAAGGACACAGGAGCTGCTCCTGTTTCCTCCTCATGGCTGCGCACACGGGCAGTCTGAAGTTAAATGCTGAACAGACCGCATTTATATAGCGCCTTTACCCAAAGTTAAAGAGCCCTCATACACTACATGGCCAAAAGTGTGTGGCCACCAGACGTCCAACATCTCATCCAAATTATGGGCATTAATATGGAGTTGGTCCACCCTTTGCTGCTGTAACAACCTCCACTCTTCTGGGAAGGCTTTATACTAGATGCTGGAGCATTACTGCAGCGATTTGCTTCCATTCAGCAAGAAGAGTATTAGTGAGGTTGGGCACTGATTGGGCGATTAGGCCTGGTTCACAGTTGGCTTTCCAAAGGTGTTGGACACAGTTGTCATCAGGGCTCTGTGAAGGCCAGTCAAGTTCTTCCACACCGTTCCTGACAAAACCTTTTCTGTATGGACCTCGCTGTGTGTCCGGGGCCACTGTCATGCTGAAACAGGAAAGGGGGCCTTCCCCAAACTGTCAGGGAAGCACAGAATCATCTAGAATGTGATTGTGTGCTGTAGCATTGAGAGTTTCCTTCAGTGGAGCTAAGGGGCCGAGCCCACTGGTCATCAACGTGTCCATACACAGACAAACGTGTCCGCGGCAAGACTTGTCTGTGTCCGTGGCAACAAAAAAAAAATTGATTGGGAAATAAAGTTCATTTTTTTCCCATGATAATATACATTGCAATCTGTTTGAGAACAGCGAGGAGTACAATGAAGAGCAATACTCCTGCTCACATCAAGCCCAGACACCTGCAGCTGTGAGCGAGGTTTCAGTCAAACGAACGTTATTAAATCCCAAACACGAAATGCCGCATTGATGCCTGTTTTAGGATTGCCACCTGCCCAAATACAACGGCTGACTTTCCAGTCTCCAAGTTTTCATCATAACAAGGTAGGGCACTGTTTTTTTTATGTTAGAAATACTATCATCATGAATTGTGTAGCATATTAAAATATGTACTATGGCACACTGTGAGGTCTAGCATGCAACTGTGTGTTTCTGGTAATATTTGACCACTTCAAGTTTCGTATGTCCGTGATAAAAATCGCATTTTGACCGAAACGTCCGTCACAAGCCGACACGGTGATGACCCCTGGCCGAGCCCAAACCACGAACACATTTGGACGGAAGAGTGTCCTCCGGAAATGAGAAAGATGTCCAGGTGTCTAACAGGGGGCTCGGAACACAGTATGAGCTGTGCGGAAATTCCATTCAGGGGTCACCTGTCACTTTGCTGGGGGAACAGATTACGCTTTCAGATGTGCAGAGATTTTTTTTGTGTTATCCTTGACCTTTGCACTAATGATCAGACACTTATGATAAGATGGTTTGCAGTTTGCAGGTGACAAAGCTGAAAAAAAATTATCTCCAACAAACATCCCAGTGATAGCGGAAACTCACATAGCACCAAGAACAGACAAAAGACCCACACAGGACACCACTGCTGCCTCAAACGAATCATTCCTAAAACAGAGAGAGAGAGGGAGAGCGAGAGAGAGACACATGACAATGTGTATGAGAGAGAAAGTGTATGACAATGCACAATTTACTCAGTGTATGACAACGGGAACTTTACAAAAAGAAAAATATACAGAATGGTTGTGTGCTCAGCTCAACGTGACACGGAATGGAGAGATAAGACACGTCCTAAAGAAAACCAACAGAGTGACAGCGCCCGTGCTCTGGAATTCCCTTACCGCCAAGTCTTCGATGACGCCGTTCCGTTCCTTTCAGTTGCTCCGGTCGCTTCGGGCTCAGCTTCGGCACTTCAGCCCAAAGCAGGGGAACACTCCTGCGGGAAGGGGCGCCCAGTCGTCAGCATGGCCCACGGTTCTCGATAAAGCACCGCGAGCGAAACCCGAGGCGCAGCAACTGGCGTTTTCGCGTTTCCTGAAACGAGAGGTTAGGGTGTGGAGGGGAACGTAAACGCGAACGTCGCGAGCAGCTTTCCGGAGCTGTGCGAAAGTGTGGGAAACAGAGCTGGAAACTTTATCGTCCCAAGAGGAGGTTGTCTGCTTGCCGTGCCAGACGCACTGAATGAGAGACTATTAGGCGTCACCGTGTTTTTTTCTTCTTCTTCTACCTCGACAGTCTCCGTTTTCCTGCGCTCTAAATACCGCTGTTCTGTACCTGAACAATTGTCCTTTCTATTTCGAAATTAAAGTAGAAATTATGCTCTCTCGCTCGCTCGCTCGCTCTCTCTCTCTCTCTCACTCTCCCTCTCTCTCTCTCTCTCTCTCACTCTCTCTCTCTCTCACACACACCGGTCTCGTTTTCTTTACTGGAAAAAGTATGCGTGTGCATTATCATTGCCACACAGGGAATAGAAAAATAAACGAAACGACCACCGCATTCCTGGAACGGAAGATGTCAACAAGGTCTATTTAACTAGGCAGAACAATACACAGGCACGTCACACAGCGGTGTACTGTATTGACCTGTATTACGCTATCCTTAACTAACCCCCCGGCCAACCCTTTATATATAAAGTCCTTCAACAAACTCACTTTCGTCCCCCTTTCCGTCATGTTGTTGTTGCCATTTTTTCTTTATTATTTTTGGGTGGGGGTGTTCGTTTGTTTGCACTGTTTTGTTTGTTTCAGTTTTTAGAAAATTACAACGCTAAAATAAAGAAAACTTTCTTATTCATTAGAGTACAATTTTATTAAACCTCCAAACGTGACTGAAAGGAGGGTTCTCGTGACCGCGTAGGCTCAAACCCTGTCCTCACACTGGGGACCGGATAAGATGCGGTAACTATTTAAGTATACAAGTTGTTTCTGAGCTTCTTCCGCTCTGTTTTGTTTGCATATCTTACAAGTCATTATTACTATTACTACTGCTGCTACTGCAACAACAACAACAATTATTATTATTATTATTATTACCCGCTTATTCCTGATGGGGGGGGGGGGGGGGGGGGGGGTGTACTGGAACCTATCCCAGCATGCATTGGGCGGGAGGCAGGAATACACCCTGAGAGTTCGCGAGGGCACTCACAGGGCAGTGCACACGCATCTCTCTCTCTCTCTCTCTCTCTCTCTCACACACACACACACACACACACACACACACACACACACACACACACACACACACACACACACACACACACTTACCTAGGGGCAATTTAGTTTAGACTGTCCAATTAACCCAACCTGGATGCTTACTTTAATAGGTTATTGCCGTGCCTCCATCTGCTCTGAAAGCAGTCTTTTTGAATCAGATTCTAAAAATGAAATATCGATCCTCAATAAGATTTAAGCCCGACCGAGAGCATTGTCTATAAACTTTTACTCTCAAAATCGGCTCAGGAGATTGAGTGCATTGCACATGAGTGCCTGTAGGTGGTGCTCGACATCAAGAACAGATCAAATCAGACGGATGTTCACTTGGCAATTAACGTCCCGGTAGCGCAATCAGATCAATTAGATACAGCGAAATTTCCCCGAGAGGGAATGTTTGATATGTAATTATATAATAACATCTTTATCTTAATAGCAATTTCCCAGCTGTACAGCACAGATCGTGCACAAAATAAAAACAATACAAGATAAATTAAAATCATGACAAGATATGAAAAAATGGACAGAGGATAAAGTCTTTTTTTAGTGGCCTATAATAGTCAATGCAGGAAGAGCAGCAGTGAAATCAGCTTGCGTCTAAACTGCATTACATGTTAGCACAGAGCGAAAGCAAAAACAGTAGCTATGCTCCAGTCAACACATAATGTTCTCAGGATTTCAGCCAAGAGATAACAGAGCTAGAGTTCAGTTAATTATGAAACAAAAATATTGTTAACTCTTAAAATGCCGGTAACTGTTTAGAACACCCTTTTTTTTTTTTTTTTTTTTTCAAACAACGCACACAAAAACAGACTGATTCATGGTGAGAGTATTAAAGGGGAAATCTGGTATTATCAGTGGCTTGGTGAGAGTGATGACATCACTGCGTTCACTCCTTGGAAAACTTTTATTGGAAAAAGAGGTGGGTTTCTGTGGTACTGCTAAGGATGGCGAGAGAAAGTGGAGACAGAGAGAGAGAGATAGGGAAGGGTGGAGAGGAAGCTCTCAATTTTAGTGGAATGAAGCTCTCTGGCATTTGTCAAGCCTCCACTGGAGAGAGATAAGCCTGTTTATGAGAACAGAGACTGAGGAAGATGAAGGGATAGCATTGCACAGCAAGTGCCATGCCCCCGCACGTCCTCATGGTCCTCACCTAAACCTCTACCTTTCTCTGCTCTGTGTGCGTGGTCAATCATCACCATCACCATCCCCAACACCAGTATCATCATCATCACCTTCAATCATCATCATCATCACCTGCACCTTCATTCTGTCTTCTTCACCACCACCACCAACACCACCATCATCACCATCACCATCCCCAGCACCAGTATCATCATCATCACCTTCAATCATCATCATCATCATCACCTGCACCTTCATTCTGTCTTCTTCACCACCACCACCAACACCACCATCATCATCATCACCATCAATCTGTCTTCTTCATCCCCACCACCACCACCACCATCATCATCATCATCATTTTAATCACTTTCATCATGTCCTCCTCACCATCATCATCATTGTTGCCATTATGTTTGTCATCAGACTCTTCATCGAAATCTTCATCAACTAAAAACCAAATTCAACAAGTTCCACAAGTTCTGTTCTTCACAGTACGTCCTGTGATCTGTTTTTGTGTGTGAAGGTGCTGCAGTGTGATCTGTTTATCTAGATAAATCTAAGTATATTTGTATGGTCTCAGCTGCAGGTACCCAGCTATATAAATGACAGAATGATGTTCAGATAAAGATTGACACTACACGGGCCAGAGTACACAATAAATGTCCAAGCGGCAGGGTTGCAGTCGATAAAAAGTTATTACCGAGCCGAGAGGCTGCCCTTGGATTAAAGCGCGGGTCGGAAAGATTCATGGAGTATAAAAGGGAAAGGAAAAGGCCATCTCAGGCAACGCTGGGCTTCGGAAAAATGCCGACAGCGTTCTTTTCTTTTCAGGACCCACTTACAACGAATGGCCTCAAGTCCAAATGAGTCAGGTAGCCAATAATAATAATAATAATAATAATAATAATAATAATAATAATAATAATAGTAATAATAATAATAATCATCATCATCATCATCATCATTTATAAAGCCATACCTTTGAGAAGTTATTGTCACATTTTTGTTGTCAGTTTAATTCAGTGACGTACCATGTGATCCGTACTTTCCTGGGGAGGGAAAACAATGCCTGGAAACCAGTCAGATTGAAAAAACAAAACCCATTGTGGATTCAGACAAAGCAACAGAATCCGACTGTGATGAGAACGAAAGCGAAATTAATTTTCGTCTGTCGTAGGCGAATGGCTGAAACATCGCTGGGGCAGAAAATAATAATATTCAAATGTAGATTTTCTTAAAAAGGTCAGTTTGTTCCCCTAGTTCACGGGGTAAATCTGACAGTGGAGTGTGGAAGGGTGAGTTGTATTTGCAGGCTGGAAGGACCCCGGTGTGCTCATCCGGCCCCGTCGTCCACCAGGGGCCAGCTGTGCGGTCCTCTCTCATGACCCCCCAGGAGCTTCCATTGTCCAATCGGGTGGAGGAAAACCGACGCCGTGGGCCAATCGCGCAAGCCGTGGGTGCGGTCAGCACTCTGTCAGGGTGAGGGTTCTTTTCAAACTTTGGAGTCAGACCTCGGCAGCCAGCCTTCGGGGGGTGGTCGGCTAAATGGGGGGGGGGGGGGGGGGGGCGGAAATAAACATAAATGTGCTGCATCCATCATGGTCAGTGGCCAACCACCCCCCCCCCCCCCCACCCCTCTAGTCCACAGCCAGCCTGCCAGGCTGGTTTACAGACTATACGACGTGTCACCCGGGAGACCAAACCCTTTGATCTTTCATCATTGTGAACATATTTTTAAATTATTATTCAGATGCGTCAAAATTTGACGATGTCTACGCCTGCATCCGTACAGTGCGAGCCTACGTCCCCGCCGATGACACAATAATAAATAATATCTCTGCCTGTTTTCAGAAGGCAAACTTTTTAATGCACATGTGCATTTAATTCGTTCTTTATTTTCTCAGTAGTAAGTTGTAAATGTCTGACCTTTTAAGAGTCTTTTACAAGATTCTGCCCCCCCCCCCAGGAAAATGTAGCTGAAGAGCTCAGTACAAGAGCGTCATAAAACAAATTTATCTGATTCATTTTTATATTTACCAATGGATCTTAATTAAAAGAATAAGATAATAATGTCTGATAGCGAAATCAGCGAAGTAAAAGCGGACAGATGGTTGTCTCGGCACACAGTTAATTTAGTACTGAATAAAAGGTGTGGACCTCTCTAAGGGTGTCACTGACTGCGAGCGTGCAGTCTGTACTATTCAGGGAAGCAAACACGACATATCTTATTATATTTGATCTGAGGGTGTGGAAGATAAAAAAAAACTACCGCAATGATGAAATGCTAAGCTTCTTATCTACATCGCAGTCATGTTGTGACAGCTGATACTTCCTTGGGTCTTGCTTCAGAAGTCAATCTTACAGGAGTTGCAAGCAAAGTGCAAATATTTAGTGAGTTTGCTTCATTTTCTTTTTTAAAGTAACAAGTATTGTTCTTCACAAATTGTGAAGGAATTCCACTGGCAGTCAGCTGAACAGCATTAACAACGTTTAGTCAACATACCTGTTTACAATGGAAGATTTGGCTTAAAGCCCAAAATCAAGAAATAAAGACAACATGTAACAGTACATGAGAACACTGCAAAACCTTGTGAAAAAGCATGTTGGAGTGCCTGGCTCCAAATGTGTAGATTATTTGGTTCCTGACCTTTACTTTAACCAAGACAGTTTCACCAGAAACCAGATTTCTCAATCAAGAGAAATCACCAAAGGAAATGACCAATGGCTCTCTAACATCTCAATTAAATAACATTACATTTATTTGTTAACGAATGCTCCTATCTAGAATACAGATCCAGTGTTCTACATACAGTCCCTTAACACAGCTGGATGTTTATACAAACAAATTAGGCCAAGAACATTGCTTAAGATACAGCAGCAGCCCCCTATTTGGGATTTGAACTCACAACCATTTGAGTAACAGGCCATTACATTACATTACATTATAGGCATTTAGCAGACGCTCTTATCCAGAGCGACGTACAACAAGTGCATAGGTTCATGATGTAGAGGTGCAAGGCCAAGATCACTAACTGACATAGTCTTATGTCAAGGAAACAAATATAGTCTGAATTGTTGAGAAAATAATCCCTGTTTAGTTTAGAAAGACCGCAGTGATAAGGCACTCTATTACACGTATCGTGGAGAGCATTCACAGTACATCAGTATTAGAGCCCGACCGATGCCAGATTTTTGGGTCCGATGCCGATCCCGATTTTTGAGAGTCCTAGCCCACCGATTACCAATGTTTTGACCGATATTTTGTCAAAAAGTGCAACATTTTCAAATCAATTTGAAACACTTATATTTTAGAACTTTTAACTTATAAGCAAACAAATAAATAAAAATAAACACACAAATAACTTTTTGATAGATAAAAAAATGTAAAAGATGATATTAAATTAATTATATATATTAACACCATCTTCAAGTGGTGTGAATTCAAACTAACTCCACATGTTGCTTTTACTCCTTTCTTTTCCAGCCATCTACGAAAAAATCTGTTTTCCAGTTTCAAACATGTATTTTTATGAATATTATTATTGTTGTTGTTATACATTTGTTATTATTTCTTAGTATCTACTCTCAGTAAATTAATTAAATTTTCTTATTTTATTCCTACTACATGATCTCAAAGAGTAAGACTTTATCTAGCGAGCTTCCCTGTCCATAAGAATTCGGTGGTGAAAAAAACTACAATGCGCTCTGACGCGTGACTAGATGACACACACTCACTGCAATAACGCATCAGCTGTTGACGCAGCCTCATTATTTCTTATTATTTATTCTCAGTAAGTTAAATGAATTATATTTTATTATTTTATTCCTACTACATGAAAAAGACTAAGACTTTATCAAGCGGAGCTAATGAGTGAATCAAGTGTAACGTTAGATGAAACTAAATTGACTGGATAAAATATGTAACGTGAGGCTTGTCCATAAGAATTCGGTGGTGAAAAAAACTACAATGCACTTTCGTGCAGGTTACCCGCGCTAAGTGTTGGTTGATTCACTTCTCCAACAGCAATCCTTCTCTCGTGTTATCACGACAAAGCTAGATAACATGGCTTAAAATGATCCACGTTAGAAGTGTTTTATCTGCGTTTTTACTATCTGGTTAGCTTAATACGATGACGCGTGACTAGATGACACACTCGCTTGCAATAACTTGTTGGCTATTGACACAGCATCATACAGTAGCTAATATCATTATCTCAGATAAAAAAACAAATGCGTGATGCATTCAATCACCATTTTATTTTGGCTGGTTATTTATTTGAGAACAGCCTACAGCGATGTCTGGAAATGTAGATCCTACGCTGCTTATGTGCTCACTACCGCTTCATAAAGTAAATGTAGATCCTACGCTGATTATGTGCTCACTGCCACTTCCTAAAGCTAGCTTGCTAAAGTGACCCAAATATGTTAGCTAGCTAGCTCGCTCGCTTGATAATGAGGATTGATAAACATAGTGGTAGTATAAACGCATTTAATTAAAAACTTTCACTAAATATACATACCTTTATTGCGGCAATCGAATCTGTGCAGACAAGTCTTGCAGTGGAGAATATTGGATGAGGCACGAGTGACAAACGTCTTTTTACAGAAGTAGCGCGGCAGCTGCTGCAGTTCACACTTGTATTAGAGCTCCCTCTACTGGATAATTCTAGTAAATAGCAATTACAACGTTCGAACAGACAAGTACAGATAAATAATCAATGTTTTTTTTGTTTATTATACTTATTTAAAAATCGGGACACATCGGCTGCGTAAGTGCTGATCCCGATGTCGTCAAAAAAGTCAATTAATGGCCGATATATCGGCCAAACCGATATATCGGTAGGGCTCTAATCAGTATGGCTATTTCAAACAAACACAGCAGCTGGCTCTCTGATACATACATGCAGCGTTTTACACAAACAAACCTGTATTTAATAAATTAATAAAAAATAATTAATATGAGTTTAAAAAAAAAAACAGAGAATCAGAACAAAACTGGAGACGTATTCCCCCAAAAAACACGGAAGCTGAACTCCCGGTAAATGGTGAGCTCTACACATTGCTGCAAGAATGGTGTCCGTGAAGAGAAGTCCGCAACAGAAACCGAGAGCTCTAGTCAGACATCTGCTCAGACATCCACTCAGACATCAGATGGAATTCCTGAATAGTTTCAAGCGAAGCCCAGTGTCGTCAGGCATCATCCTCCTCTGGGATTCCTGCGTTTCCTGCGATGAACAGCAAGAGAGATCAATTTTAAGACAGTATAAATTTAAGAATAACAGAGTAACAGAATTTAAAAAAAAAAAATGTCTTCAAAATTACAGGAAGCCAGTCAAATACCGTTCTCTCCAAATGCAGTAAAAGCACACAGCGACTGATACCAGGATGGCAAAAGAAAACAGCACCCACGGTGTGGTACAATCATGGCCTCCGGTCTCCGGTTTGTCCGGATTTGTATCACAGCCTAGAACACAGCAGATAAAAACCATGAGCAGCCTGAAAACAACAGCAGTGGTGCCCAGTGAGAGGAGAATAAATAAAACAGACTTTTAAAATGACTGCCCTCATCGGTTTCCCTTTCTTTTCCTCCTGACTCTGCATTCAAGCAATTAATTTACGTCCTAATTGATATTTAATTATTCTTAATCGCCAGCTTCGGTTGCAGATTTCTTAAACAAGGACGTGGCAAAAAACGTTTTCAGAGTTTGCCCATATCCACAGATTATTTAATCTTGTGGATAAATGTACCCTTTCAGTGAACATTCGGGGACAATGTGAAGATCAGTTATACTGAGAAGATACTACAGTTGATATCTGGGATCTGGAATATACCACCCATGCGCCAACTGTTGGCCCGGTTCACAAATAAGTAAAGCCCAACTGAAACTTATTTGAAATGAATTGTTTACACTGCATTCATGCAATTCACATACATGGCTATACAAATAACATGGCATTTGAAAGATGAGAGTATTTAATTCAATTACTTTAATCGGACAACTGGCATGGATGTTTACCAAGATAAGTTCATTAAAATGGGTGGTCCAACGACACGTTGAGACAATGGGTGTCATCTGTATGTATTTATGAGCTGTGCTACAGTTCTATGTTAGCATGGTTAACTTATATTTAGCACTTTAGTGACGTACATACACACGCTTGTTAGCCAGGCCTGATACTATTGGCCATATAATTGAAGTGGATGCGTGGTATGTCCGTCAGGATAAATGGCGCTGCTGCATTAAAGTGATATAATGCTGAGTGATGGTGCGAAGGTAAGATTGCCAACTCTTCTATTTCAGTCTCACCAAGGACTGGTTATTGCTGCTTGTACATATTTTTTTTTGTAAATTTGCCTGCTTTTTACCTTGCCTAAATTTGCTGCCTCCATTACCTCATATAAAATTGAGCTATCAAGATCATTCTGGGGCAGTTACTAAGTTACCGTCAATTGTCCCTTTGAAATAAACAAATAAAAATTTTAAAAGTGCACCGAGTATTTACGTAAATGCGGTGTACGGATTGGTGGAGAGGAAATCAGGAGCCGTACTTGTGTTGTAGAAGTGGTTTGAGCTGGTCCCCAAACTGCTGCTTACGGTGCACGTGTAATTGCGCACGCAGGTCTCAAATGGATACAGCTTACTGCCGTCGGCCGAGAGATTTTGGGCCGAGCTTGGCACTTCAACCCCGTCCGCCAGCCACACAAACTTGGGAATGTCCCACTGCTCAGAATCATGGGATACCTCACAGAGAAGAGGGATTGACACTCTGGGTGCGACTTCTGCAAATAAAATATGCACAAATATTTACATAGGTGTGTGTGAGTGTTTGTGTGAGTGCGTGCGTGCATGTGTGTGTGTGTGTGTGTGTGTGTGTGTGTGGACTTGTGTTTGTGGGTGTGTGTACAGTGAGTGAGAGAGACAGAGAGAAAACAAAACATGTAAAACAGAGAAAACACATTCAAATTTGACTCATCGCGTGTTAGTCTGCGTTCTTCATTTGCTTCACAAAGCAAGCCAACAGACCATCGTCATTTTGAATGAGACAGAAAGAGAGAGGGAGGGAGACAGAGAGAGAGAGAGAGAGTGTGTGAGAAAGGTAGAGAGACAGAGGGAACAGCAGTAGAGAGAGAGTGTGTGTGTGAGAAAGGTAGAGAGACAGAGGGAACAGCAGCAGAGAGAGAGCGACAGACTCGGCAAGGACAGCCTGGCGATAGGCTGGAGAGAGAGGGGAGAGAAAGAGAGAGGGAAGGAGGGAGCGAGCGAGCGAGAGAGAGAGAGAGAGAGATAAACAGCAGTAATCAGAAGCTGTCAGAGCCGCACAGCAGCTGCGGTGTAACTGGCACTGTGGCGCTGGAGACAGGAGAAGCCGTTTGGCCCCCCGCGAGTCGCCGAAAAGACGAAACTCTACGGCCGACCGGGCGCCAGCTCACCGCTCTCTGTCACGATTCGATGGGCGGACGCCTGACGTCCAGCGTCGTCCGTGACGGTTATGGTGTAATTTCCGAAGTCCTCCTTGGTGAGATTAAGCACCCTCAGTGTTAGTCCGTCCTGTTCGACGGACACACGGGCATTCCGGGCGGGGGGGTAAACTCTGAACTTTGACCCAGTCTGACCTTCCACCATGCTCCACTCTGGATCCAGCACCCTCTCCTCTGGTGTCTTTTTGATCGTCGCCCTCAGAACCAGGGTCCGGCTCAATGCCACGCTGAGCGGCCGCTTGCTTGGAAATTCAACCGTCAAACAGACGCATGGCCACGCCCCTGAGCAGAATTAAGAAACAACAACAAAAAAAAAAAATAAGAACATCTACCGTCAACAATTTCACCTCGCGATACGTTCCATTTAAGAAACGGACTATAAAGAGTGACTAAAGATGTGGCTGATTAAAGTTTACACCATGAACTTGTATCTTGTTATGCTCTTACTTCCTTCAGTCAGACACATCTGTGGACAGAGCTGAACTCACATTGCACCAGCACCAGCAGCAGTGCCAGCACCGGGGCGAGATGCCAGCGCCTCACAAGCAATTCCATTCATGCACCTGAGAAGACCAGAGAAATGGCTGTTACAATAGTTACACCTCCTTTCCGTGTCCTTCTGCACTGAAACGTAAAGCTGCGGTAACATGACGCTAGGGAAGAATCATTCTACGTTCTCCTTAATGTGACGATGGGCACGCTGTGCACATACTCTTCTTTACAATTATGACGTCACCAGTAAATAATCTATCGCTGTCACTCAGGCTATCTTCGGCACTCCCATAGTCAGTGGCGTCATTGAGTGGAATGTTGTTATTCTGAAGCTATTGTTAGACAATTGTTTACCTCTTGGTCCTCCTCCAATATATTTTGGAACAAATGAAAACAGTTACGCCCCATATCTTGGGGCTCCCCTTGGGTTCGGGGCAAAGTTTTAAAATGATAAATTACGCCCTTGCCTTGGTGGTCAGTGGAGAAATTTGTATGACGTGTGATGGACTCCAGGAGCAGGACTGAGTTCACTGCATCCAGAGTTTGTTTCATGACTAGTGGATCCTGGATGAAGTGATCTTTGAAACGGACATGGTGAAAGATTAACATGGGAGGGGCTGCATTACATGACATTATCACAGTGCAGCCAGTTAGCAGATGCTCTCATGCAGAGCGACATACGCAGCTTTTACACAGCATACCCGCTGCATTATCAGCTGCATTTACAGCACCAGCCCCGGTGACAAATTCCTCCTCATTCATCATGTTACCAAGCCCACTTGCTTCTTCCCCGTCTCTGATTTTCAAACCATACATGCCAGCCAGACCCCTCCTGTTAACAATTAACGGAAATGGGACTGGTCTCCTAGACCCGCGGTTAAAACGTAGCCCAAATGAGTTTGTTTCCAGTGTAGTCATTGATATCAGTGCAACCATTGTGACATAAAATGATTAAATATGTAAAAGGTGTTTTAGTGTTTGTTATCTTGCTTTGATAAAATCAACTCATTCTTTCCACACGCTTTCAAAACTATTCACTTTACATACAGTCTGATGGTTTTCAGCGATGCAAGACATCCTTAAACAGTACTGGGACAAATTATGGACACATTGGATTTAAAGAAGAAGATTAGTACAATTAAGTTTTATTTATGCCCTGTAAAAATATATACGGAACTATTACCTTCTTAACCACGAGTGGAGACCTATTGTACGCCGCTTTAGATAAAATCGTCGGCCAAATAAATGTAAATGAAAAAAGAAGTAAATGACCACCAGTAATTTAAAATTAATTCTTAAAGCCAAAAGAGTTTTATTTGCATGAATATAGAAAAATACTGAACAAAGAAATATATGTTCAAGATTATTATTATTATTATTATTGTTAATAAACTTTTATAAAAATGATTATAAAATGTCTCGTTGCAAGATACTCTACATAAAACTGCTCAATTATGTAGGCATGAATTACTATATAAGAAGATGTAGTGATTATTATTTGTTTAACATAAATGCGAATTATTTATTATTTTTTGTTTGATGTTCCCTGCGGAAAACTCCAACTCAAATAAGGTGATTTAAGACGTGTCTGTCACGGTTGCGGAAGGTGGGACCGTGCTCAAAATTCGAAATACGGACCTGTCACCTGATAAATAAATAAGTAGACTACTGACATAGGTATACGTTTTAAATATTACATAACAGGACGAAAACGAGAAGCGTTCCTGTACGATTGGGATTGCGACTGGCTTTCTGTTTCACTTGGTTTCTTGGGTATAGTGACTATTCGATACTGTTACATAGCGGGGGTGATCTTGACAAAATAAATAAATAAATAAAAACTGTAAGGGGGAATTATTTTTGATCTTTTCTCCACTCCAGACCTTACATTCCCAACCAGTAAATAAATGGCGACCTTTACTTTCTCTTTTCCATTCCTCATGTCATCTCTTTTTAATATCACTTATCGCTTATCCGGGGGCAGGGTCGCGGGAGGTGCTGGAGCCTACCGAGCGGCAGCTAGCACAGCTGAGGCGAGTGCGCTACGCACCGCGTCACCGTCAGCCGCCCTTCTGTCCTTCACAGGACACCGCAAATGAAGTGACTCCACCTAGGGAGGCAGAGCGCGTGGCCAAAGCGTAGGCTACGTCAATTCTGCCGTTTTTTGTTTTTTTTTACAAAGCCCGTTATCCTTGTTTATTCTCCCTTATCCTTAGGCTTCTCCTTCTTAGGGACATCCTTCTTCTAATTCTCATTCTCTTCATCTTTCGGCTTCTCCCTCTCCATCGGCGTATCCTTCTCCTTATCCTTAGGCCTCTCCTTAACCTTTGGCTTCTTATTGTTTAATGTCCGCCATCATATCAGCCAGCTGTTTTTATTCTGAAGTAACCGCACCCGGAGCAGAGCATCTGCTAAGTGATGATAATGCAATGTAATGAAGTTGCTGCAATGACCAGCTACATTAAATCCTCATGGAATCTCTAATCCATTTTAAAGGCACTCCAGCCATCATAACTAACTCAACACTCAACAAAGAATTAAGTGCACTTACCAATGAGGGTTTAGTTATTGGGAAACGAGCGTCCTGCCCACCCAATCAAAAAATGTAAGAAATTTTCATCCAACAGCCCCCCGCCGCCCACCCAATCAAAAAATGTAAGAAATTTTCATCCAACAACACCCCCTCGACAGCGTCCAACAGCCCCCCCCCGCCCACCCAATCAAAAAATCTAAGAAATTTGCATCCAACCCCCCCCCCCCCCCCCCCCCACGACTACGCCCAAATTGGCCACCTGTTATTTCTACCAGCCCACCCTAATATAGCAGGTTAAATCCGGCCCTGGTTAAGTACCGGTTTACAAATAAATTTGCAGCCTGCTAAAAAAATAAAATAAAATAAAATACATTTTAAAAAAATTAAAAAGACTGAATAAAAAGCAGCAGCATCTCCAAAAAAGGGCTTGTTTATTAACATTAAAATATTTATGGCCTGATTCATTAAAATCAGGCCATCAGCTGATTGGTGTACAGTCTTCCATTTTGTCACTTGCAATCTGCAGTGGAATTAGACTGAGGTTGCCCAGGCCACACAGACCTTTTTTAAACTGAGGACACGTTTATCCTCTTTTGGAAGCTGCCTTGAATTTTTTCCTCTTCTCCTCTCTTCATTTTGAAACCTTCTTGGAACTTTGTTACGTTTTTGCCACTTCAAAAATTCGTAACCATTCATGGTTTGTGCTCATACTGGGCGATCTTGTCTGATTATTCCGTGAATCCTGACGATAACGCAGCATTCCACACATTCGGGGCGCAGTTCTTGTTTGCCTTTAAATAATAATAATAATAATAATAATAATAATAATAATAATAATAATAATAAATAAAGGAATTAACGCCGCTACCCTGGGTGCGGCCCACCCATATAAGCATCAGATCTTCAGTTTGATGTCTCACCGTATATGAACAAATTGCGTGCTACGATGCAGTAGCAGTGTATTGGCACCAAAGTCTCCTTTCCCATTCAAGCTAAATATTCTACAGCACCTTACCTGAATTCAAGAGAAACGAGCCAGTCACTTTTCTTGATCCTCGATTAAAAAACAATAACAATATTTTGGAATATTGTGGCAAGCTACGGTTGCAATTCTCTGCTGCAGTTGACGGAAGGTTTTCGCTGCAGCGTGCGGAGAGGGGCAGATATGAGCCGGCGCTCGGCGGCGTTTGTTATTGGCTTGTTTTTTGTCAACGTAGCGGCGACCTGGAGGTTGAAGTTCGTCTTTTCTGCAATATGTATAGTTTAATGACGCGTGCTGTCTGGCTAGAATTAACGGAATCTCTACCACGATTTGATGTGACTGTCAACTGCATTTGAAGACGTTTGAGTAAACTGCCATGTAATGTACGCTACATTCTTGTTTGTGGTTATCACGTGTTATAAAGGTGCTGGTACTTTATGTAGGCAGGTTCGTCAGCTTTCTCGTGGTAGTCAGTGTGTCTCACCGTTCTGTTGATTTGCTTGGCTGCAAATGACAATTCAAAATGTGTGTTTAGGCTTAAAGCAGTTAATAACATAGCACAGTGTACTAGGAAATGTAGGGGAGCAAAGGGAAAGGCCAATACAAATCTTAAAATGCCCCTACATTTTTTAAAGGGGGCAAAAACGCCCCAAGAATATGCCACTGACAATTTTTGTATCGTCTGTGGTTTTGTAGGCCAGGCCTACTTCTTTTCTTATTTCTCTCACTTAAATGTAAATGTAAGAGCTTGTTTAAATGTAAAGATGAAAAATGATTTCATGCACTAATGACTAGAGCCATTTTCAGAAATGCCCCCAGAATTTAGATTGTGGGCGGAGCAAAGTTCACCGTTATAAAATGTAAAATTTTCTACACAGGCATAACACCAGTAAACAGTAAAGTAATAAATGATGTAACAGTAATAACAGTAATTAAATTGTTGTGCAGTGACAGATTTAATACATTTTAATGAAGTATTGTGCATTGAAGTTGTTGTATAACAAAGACACACGCATGAAAGAAACACAGACAAACACACGCATGCACACACACTCTCCCTCTCTCTCTCTCTCTCTCACACGCAAACAAACAAACAAATACACAACAGGAATATGTCTAAACTAAACATGTCTGTCCAAAATCTTCCCTCCCAATGCACCCCCCCCCCCCCCCCGACACACACACACACACACACGCACAAACACACCCACACACACACACGCACGCACACACACACACACACACGCACGCACGCACGCACACACACACACAAACACACCCACACGCACGCGCACGCGCACGCGCACGCGCACGCACACGCACGCACGCACGCACGCACGCACGCACGCACGCACGCACGCACGCACAAACACACACACACGCACGCACGCACGCACGCACGCACAAACACACACACACACACACACACACACTCACACACACACACGCACAAACACACACACACACACACACACACACACGCACAAACACACACACACACACACACACGCACAAACACACACACACACACACACGCACAAACACACACACACACACACACACACTCACACACACACGCACAAACACACACACACACACACACACACACACACGCACAAACACGCACACACACACACACACGCACACACTCACACACACACACGCATGCACGCACGCACACACACACACACACGCGCGCACGCGACCAAACGAATGTTCCCTTTTAGGCTCTGCCTGGCGGAGATAATAAAAAAAAGTCTAGGAATCCAAAGTATGGTGAGCATTGCCATACCTAAATGAGGTCTCCAGCTGTCGATAGCCAACTAAGCTAGCTTGACTATTAAATGGACAAGCGGTGGGCAGCACGATGGTGCAGTGGGTAGCACTTTCGCCTCACAGCAAGAAGGTCCTGGCTCTTAAATGGAATGGACTGCATTTATATAGCGCTTTTAAGTGCTTTACAATTGATGCCTCTCATTCACACACACTCACAGGCCAACGGTGGAAGGCTGCCATGCAAGGTACCAATCAGCTCTTTGGGAGCAATGAGGGGTTAGGTGTCTTGCTCAGGGGACACTTTGACACTTCGGCACGACGGGGGATCAAACCGGCAACCCTCCAACTGCCAGACAACCGCTCTTACCTCCTGAGCTATGTCACCCCAATCTGTGTTACTCCTTTACCAAAGGAACGATATGCCAGTCAGCAGTCCAGCAGGATTGTGCTGAATCCTCTCAAACTGCTTGGCCATCGCAGTTAGGGCACAAATTACATTGTTGACCAAATGCCCCAGGCTCTGCGTCAGTTAGGGCAGGACTGTAGGTGGTACTGTTGACCAAATGCCCCAGGCTCTGCAGAATCTCCCTCACCAGTGTGGGCCGATCAGGTAGGATACCTGTTTGATAAACATTACAGGTGAAAAGACAGCTAACAAACTCAAGACATAAAGCTGTAAAAATAAAAAAAAAGTTTTACCAAAATGACATGTAAATAATGTCTTCCCTTTTTCCCCAGTTTGTTTTTCAGTATTCATCAACTAAGCTTAAACTTAAATTGAATAAACGCCATGAAAGAAAATGTGGCTTGTTATTACTCTGGTACGGCAAAGATAATTTGTACAGTTTATTAGTACATATTGCTTGTACAGGTGAAAAGCATCACATATATCATGCTCTGCTACCTCTCTTGGACTTAGTGTCTCAATGGTATTCCCCCACACCATAGGGATACTATGTCCAGAGGTGTTAGTAGAGCATGGCATAAGTCATGCATTCACTTGTGCTTGCACCAAATATTAATGGGTCCCATCCATACCATTTAGATTTTATTTTGATAATATTTGATTTGGAGTAGACGTCTTTGTGGTAGAAGGTCTTAGGTAATCAGATTGCAGTTCATAGTCTTTTCAAATATACTTCTCACACATAAACAAATTGCACATAAAACAAAAAAAAAAACAACAATCAATAAGAAGCCTTTCTGAAAAGAATGTGGTTTAAGAAGTAACTTAAACCCGGTTACGATGATTCGGCTGGCCTGACCTCGCCCAAGCTGCTCCAGAGTTCAGAGGCCTTAACAGTGAGGGGCCCAGTCACAGTTTGTTTTCCAGTCTAGATTTTAGAACAGCCAGAATGTTCTTGCCTTCACCTTGCCTCTGCCTTAAGGATCTCAGGCTGGCTCACAGGGGGATAAAAGGTTCGGAACATAAACAGCGGCTAAACCAATGCAGTACTTTAAAGAAGTGATCAGTAAAATCTTAAATTCACTCCTACATCTTATTGGCAATCGAACCCACGCCTCGCCCATGCAAAAAGGGGCGAAAATAGGAGTGATGTCATCTTTTCTGTTGTGCTAGAGCCTGGTGGCAGCATTCTGAAACGCCAGAAGCCAAGATAAAAATAAAGCAAGAGAGTTCCATTACACTACAAGCATTATATTACCAATCCAGTGTGATTTACACAGCATTATACATTGCATCCATTTATACAGCTGAATACATACTGAAGCAATGCAGGTTAAGCACCTTGTCCAAGGGTACAATGGCTGTGTCCTACCGGGGAATCAAACCTGTGACCTTCAGTTTACAAGACCAGCGCCTTACCCATCATGCTACGCCGCCACCCTGAGTTACAATCACTAGAGCATCTTGAGGTCTGCAATGTTCCTGAGCTTTTATAAAAAAATACAGGACTGGCCCCGCCCTCTTAATCTGCTCTCCAGAGGCCCGTTTGTACTTCACTGAGTAAATGGGGGCGCTGAAGAGCAGCATGCAGAGTCTTCCTCTGTCTCTCTACCTTTCTCTCACACACACACTCTCTCTCTGCTGCTGTTCCCTCTGTCTCTCTACCTTTCTCTCACACACACACTCTCTCTCTCTCTCTGTCTCCCTCCCTCTCTCTTTCTGTCTCATTCAAAATGACGATGGTCTGTTGGCTTGCTTTGTGAAGCAAATGAAGGACACAGACACAGACACAGGAGTGACATAGCTCAGGAGGTAAGACCAATTGTCTGGCAGTCGGAGGGTTGCCGGTTCAAACCCCGCCATGGGCATGTCGAAGTGTCCTTGAGCAAGACACCTAACCCCTAACTGCTCTGGCGAATGAGGCATCAATTGTAAAGCGCTTTGGATAAAAGCGCTATATAAATGCAGTCCATTTACCATTCCTCGTTTTTAACGTTTTGTTTGAGGAACGCCACGGCCATTTCAGTCGAAGCCGAGCCTCGTGTCATCGGTCCGCATCTGAGGCACCCTGGAGATTCAGTCTCTGCTCCGGGATGGAAGCTGGTGGGTCAGTGTTTCTATGCCTACTGACAGGTGAACAGCAAGAGAGATCAATTTTAAGACAGTATAAATTTAAGAATAACAGAGTAACAGAAATGAGTAACAGAAAAAAAAAATGTTTAAAAAAAAAAAAATGCCTTCAAAATTACAAGAAGCCAGTCAAATACCATTTTCTCCAAACGCAGTAAATGATGACTGATACCAGGATGGCAGACAGAATTCCCACAAGCACCCGGGGTGTGGTACAATCCTGGCCTCCGGGCTCCGGTTTGTCTGGATTTTTATTACAGCCTAGAGCACAGCAGATAAAAACCATGAGCAGCCTGAAAACAACAGCAGTGATGCCCAGTGAGAGGAGACTAAAGCAGACAGACTTTTAAAATGACTGCCCTCATCGGTTTCCCTTTCTTTTCCTCCTGACTCTGCAATCAAGCAATTAATTTATGTCCTAATTGATATTTAATTATTCTTAATCGCTGGCTTCGGTTGCAGATTTCTTAAACAAGGACGTGGCAAAACGTTTTCCCATTTGTTTGCCCATATCCACAGATTATTTCATCTTGTGGATAAATGTACCCTTTCAGTGAACATTCGGGGACAATGTGAAGATCAGTTATACTGAGAAGATACTACAGTTGATATCTGGGATCTGGAATATACCACCCATGCGCCAACTGTCGGCCCGGTTCACAAATAAGTAAAGCCCAACTGAAACTTATTTGAAATTAATTGCTTACACTGCATTCATGCAATTCACATACATGGCTATACATATAACATGGCATTTGAAAGATGAGAGTATTTAATTCAATTACTTTAATCGGACAACTGGCATGGATGTTTACCAAGATCAATTCATTAAAATGGGTGGTCCAACGACAGGATGAGACAATGGGTGTCATCTGTATGTATTTATGAGCTGTGCTACAGTTCTATGTTAGCATAGTTAACTTATATTTAGCACTTTAGTGACGTACATACACACGCTTGTTAGCCAGGCCTGATACTATTGGCCATATAATTGAAGTGGATGCGTGGTATGTCCGTCAGGATAAATGGCGCTGCTGCATTAAAGTAATATAATGCTGAGTGATGGTGCGAAGGTAAGATTGCCAACTCTTCTATTTCAGTTTCACCAAGGACTGGTTATTGCTGCTTGTACATATTTTTTTTGTAAATTTGCCTGCTTTTTACCTTGCCTAAATTTGCTGCCTCCATTACCTCATATAAAATTGAGCTATCAAGATCATTCTGGGGCAGTTACTAAGTTACCGTCAATTGTCCCTTTGAAATAAACAAATAAAAATTTTAAAAGTGCACCGAGTATTTACGTAAATGCGGTGTACGGATTGGTGGAGAGGAGATCAGGAGCCGTACTTGTGTTGTAGAAGTGGTTTGAGCTGGTCCCCAGACTGCTGCTTACGGTGCACGTGTAATTGCGCACGCAGGTCTCAAATGGATACAGCTTACTGCCGTCAGCCGAGAGACTGTGGTTCGAGTTTGGCACTTCAACCCCGTCCGCCAGCCACACAAACTTGGGAATGTCCCACTGCTCAGAATCATGGGATACCTCACAGAGAAGAGGGATTGACACTCTGGGTGCGACTTCTGCAAATAAAATATGCACAAATATTTATATAGGTGTGTGTGAGTGTTTGTGTGAGTGCGTGCGTGCATGTGTGTGTGTGCGTGTGTGTGGACTTGTGTTTGTGGGTGTGTGTACAGTGAGTGAGAGAGACAGAGAGAAAACAAAACATGTAAAACAGAGAAAACACATTCAAATTTGACTCATCGCGTGTTAGTCTGCGTTCTTCATTTGCTTCACAAAGCAAGCCAACAGACCATCGTCATTTTGAATGAGACAGAAAGAGAGAGGGAGGGAGACAGAGAGAGAGAGAGTGTGTGTGAGAGAAAGGTAGAGAGACAGAGGGAACAGCAGCAGAGAGAGAGCGACAGACTCGGCAAGGACAGCCTGGCGATAGGCTGGAGAGAGAGGGGAGAGATAGAGGGAGGGAGAGAAAGAGAGAGGGAAGGAGGGAGAGAGAGAGAGAGAGAGAGAGATAAACAGCATGAATCAGAAGCTGTCAGAGCCGCACAGCAGCTGCGGTGTAACTGGCACTGTGGCGCTGGAGACAGGAGAAGCCGTTTGGCCCCCTGCGAGTTGCCTAAAAGATGAAAACTCTACCGCAGACAGGGCACCAAGCTCACCGCTCTCTGTCACGGTTCGACGGGCGGACGCCTGACGTCCACCGTCGTCCGTGACGGTTATGGTGTAATTTCCGAAGTCCTCCTTGGTGAGATTAAGCACCCTCAGTGTTGCTCCGTCCTGTTCGACGGACACACGGGCATTCCGGGCAGGGGGGTAAACTCTGAACGTTAACCCAGTCTGACCTTCCACCATGTTCCACGCCAGATCCAGCACCCTCTCCTCTGATGTCTTTTTGATCGTCGCCCTCAGAACCAGGGTCCGGCTCAATGCCACACTGAGCGGCCGCTTGCTCGGAAATTCAACTGTCAAACAGACGCATGGCCACACCCCTGAGCAGAATTAAGAAACAAAAAAAAACAAAAAAACAATAAGAACATCTACCGTCAACAATTTCACCTCGCGATACGTTCCATTTAAGAAATGGACTATAAAGAGTGACTATAGATGTGGCTGATTAAAGTTTACACCATGAACTTGTATCTTGTTATGCCCTAACTTCCTTCAGTCAGACACATCTGTGAACAGAGCTGAACTCACATTGCACCAGCACCAGCAGCAGTGCCAGCACCGGAGTGAGATGCCAGCGCCTCACGAGCAATTCCATTCATGCACCTGAGAAGACCAGAGAAATGGCTGTTACAATAGTTACACCTCCTTTCCGTGTCCTTCTGCACTGAAATGTAAAGCTGCGGTAACATGACCTTTAAAAAAAAAAAAAACAACAACAACAAAAAACTTACAGAACAAGTTTCTAAATACATGACTAAAATGAATAACACCTCTGTGTATTATTGAAGTAGAAACAGAAACGGAGGGCATTTGAGCGATTCGAGTCACTGAAAAAGCTGACTCACCCCATTGTTTTCAGCAACCATACACAAAATCAGTCATGTGACTTCACATTTTTGAATAGTATTTAATTATGCACACTCTGCGATGGACGAAGGCACACTGAAAAATTGGTTAGCACATTTAAGTTCAAAACAACTTGTTTATTTTTTTTTACTGCTTTTACGGAAGAAAAAAAATACACATCACACGTGTTTGTGCTTTATAAAGCTACAATATGAGGCTAAACCAGTGGCACAGATTTAGCTCTATATTGCTGGATGATGCAAGTTTCCTACAATGGTGGGGATGAGGTATTATGGGCCAAGAGGCCTGGGGCAAGTTGAATTATTACTGAATAATTATTATTGGAGTTGACTATTACCAATTTATTATTTTACTGTGATTCTACGTGGCATTCCTGAATGTTATCACACCAGTGAACTGAGATGGGACACTATGAGGCTAAACCTGTCAGGGTTCTGTTGTCTTCCCCCTTGTTGTTCTCTGTTGGCCCGCCAGATGGCGGTACCTCTGTTTTGTGTTCAGTTGATTGTTTTATTGTTTCTCGTTATCTAATTATTAGTTGCGTTTTGTCTCGTGTTCCCCTCCCTCTCTGTGGCTTGATTGTTCATCGTGCCCTCCTGTGTCTCGTCTCCGTCTTTCTATTTAAGTCTCCCTCTCGCCGACTCAGGCGCTGGAATCTTTTGCTTTGGTTTGGTTTGTTCGGTTTGCTGCCCGCCCGCCCGCCCGCCCGCCCGCCCGCCCGCCCGCCCGCCCTGTTTTCCCTCGTTTTTGTATTTTTGTTTTCTTGTGAATTTTTTGAGAATTTTTTGTTTGTGAATTTCGCCCTGCGAGGCTTTTTGTTCATAGTTTAACTTGGACCCTGCAGGTAATCTTGTTGTAGCTTATTCTTCTGCCTCTGTAGCTTATTCTTCTGCCTAGTCGGCTTTGCAGATGTTAAACCAGAATAGTGTTCATTGTTCTCGGCTAGAAATGGCTGTACAAAATAAGTAATTGCCCCGGACCCAAGGGGAGGAATATATAGCTTTTACGCAAGCCTTTGCGCGACACAAACGGAACCAGTGGAGACACCCTACGCGTCGCGCCGTGCTGCTTCGCCGTGCTGCTTCGCGACGCTTGCTTAAAGCTCTATATTCCTAGTAGCTCTCGCAGTCTGCAGTGGGATTACATCGTGTATTTCACGTTTGTTCACGACTGTTGATTATGGGTTAAGTGAATACTTTGGTGAGAGACCCTTTTCAGTTTGTTAATTTGGTAATATTTCGTTAACTCGTAAATACGTGAGAAAGTAAACGCTTTCAAGAATTACCATAAACTTAAATCGCAACGTAGCCTGCATAATAAAACTCAAACTGTATTCATTTATTTGCTTGGTTAACAAGCGTGCCAATTTCATGAAGAATATGTAATGATCATAATAAATAATCCGTAATCAACCATTGGGAATTCCCGTGTTGTCTTGTCATTCACGTCAAAACATTTATAGGATCAGATTTAGTAAAATCAGCTAATCATGAAAAAGACAGTAACAGTTTAATCTTGAAGGGATATGAACACCACAACGCCATGAACACCGGAAGCTTAGAAGTACAAGTGCAATAAAGGCTTGCTTACAACTTCATTTATGAAATAGGTGCATTTTCATCGGCAAGACCACTAAATAATCTGATTTTTTTAAAAGCTCTGGATTATCTGATTTTTATTAACAAGCCCTTTTTGAAAGCACGGCGAACGAAGACATCGGATAAGTCAAATAGGCTGAGCAATGGTTGGTTAAAAACTACCTTCCAACACTCAAGCTAACAAACCGCTGCTCGGTGCATTCACTTCTACGTCATTCAATAGGCTACGTCTTTCTGTGGTGTATTTTCAAATTTACCCCACCCCCTCCGCAAAATAAGACAGCGAAACTAAGTTTGCCTTTTCCCCAGGTTCCAGTTATTTATTTATTTATTTTTACAAAACGAAAAGGCTTGTATTTATTTAGCTGCTTATAAAATATCTGGGAGGTAACTAGGGACACACCCCCAGTAATATAAGGATGAAATATAAATCAGAGCATGTATACCTAGCATTTTAGAGCATATTTCTGTGTATAAACAGGCCATCGTGACGCGCGACAAGCCGAAAAAATAGAACTGAAGCGAAAAACTACGCTTCAGTTCGCTTGTGTCGCGCGAGCTTCGCAGCCGGTACGCGACGCGTTCGCATCTGGTGGAGACGACGTCGCCCGCTGCCGTTGTAATAACAGTACTTCAACTACGCTTCAGTTACGCGCGTAATACGCGCGTAGTGCGCTCGCGGCCGATACGCGTGCGGTGGGTGCCCGGCTTAAGTGTGTGCACAGCGTGCCCATCGTCACATTAAGAACGTAGAATGATTCTTCCCTAGCGATGTGCTTAAGAAACTATCCAAAACTCAAAGTATGCGGAACAGCAGCCTTGACAAGTGGAATGTGGAGTAGTAACCACGGTTTCGTTTACCCAGGTGAAAAGAAACTTAAAGAAATTTAAAGCAACAGCATTTTGTTAGCTTCATTGATTCAAACAAACCCATACCGTGAAAGGCGCTGCAGTCTCTGTTCAATGTTGTTAAAGTAAATTTTAAAAAAATAATAAAAAATAAATTAGAAAAGTTTAAATTAAATTTCAACCTTAATGACCAAAATGCAGTGCCTCTCTCGTTTCCGAATAACTTGATTTGGCTCTGAAGAATTAAAATAGGCCTACGTGTAAAAGAGTCAGCTTGCACGGTCATCAACAGCGACTGTCATCTAAACGTTCTGATCGGAATTTCCCGGTCATTGCGATTCGCACGCCATTCAAACCGCGATATTCGCATAGCCTATTACATCATTTAAACGAAGTGTAACGCAATTACGCGCACAACCACTCTCCGCTGGCAATGTTAAATGTTTAAAAAAGTTACCTGACTGACGAAGGCTCAGACAAGTGGACGAATACTGTGTCTGTCTCGTTTCGTGTCTACTGGAGACGGCGATATGGCCGTGGTGGCGTGGATGTTTCGTCTGGAATCGTAAACCAAACACTTACTTTCAAGAGTGTTCACAGTGTTAACACAATTAACGGAAATGGGACTGGTCTCCAAGACCCGCGGTTAAAACGTAGCCCAAAATGAGTGTTTCCAGTGTAGTCATTGATATCAGTGCAACAATTGTGACTACTCGGAGGCTCGAAAACATTAAATAAAATATGTAAAAGGTGTTTTAGTGTTTGTTATCTTGCTTTGATAAATCTCAACTCATTCTTTCCACACGCTTTCAAAACTATTCACTTTACATACAGTCTGATGGTTTTCAGCGATGCAAGACACCCTTAAACAGTACTGGGACAAATTATGGACACATTGGACTTAAAGAAGAAGATTAGTACAATTAAGTTTTATCTATGCCCTGTAAAAATGTATACGGAACTATTACCTTCTTAACCACGAGTAGAGACCTATTGTACGTCGCTTTAGATAAAATCGTCGACCAAATAAATGTAAATGAAAAAAAAAAAGTAAATGACCACCAGTAATTTAAAATTAATTCTTAAAGCCAAGAGTTTTATTTGCATGAATATAGAAAAATACTGAACAAAGAAATATGTTCAAGATTATTATTATTATTATTGTTAATAAACTTTTAGGAAAATGATTATAAAATGTCTAGTTGCAAGATACTCTACATAAAACTGCTCAATTATGTAGGCATGAATTACTATACAAGAAGATGTAGTGATTATTATTTGTTTAACATAAATGCGAATTATTTATTTTTTGATTGATGTTCCCTGCGGAAAACTCCAACTCAAATAAGGTGATTTAAGACGTGTCTGTCACGGTGGGACGCAACTGCGGACCGAGGGGATCCAAAAGTAAACCGAGGGGTAACCACAAAACCGCCGAGCGATAGAAAGGGACAGGGGAAATACCAAATAATAAAGAGCTAAATAATCACTCCCTCCACTCACTGAAACTTCTGTCAGTGGACTCAGAAAACTAAAAGGAACTAAACACTGCCACAGCGTAGCTACACAGAAAGTACAACCCCACTAGAAAAACAGAGTGGAATAACTTACAAAAGAAAAATGACACTCGCAGCCTGGCGGGTAGAAAACAAAAGGAAGACTAAAGAGACGAGGGCAAAATGTCCTTCACAGCGCTAAGAGATAATCAGCTAGAGAAGAAACCAAATGGTGATTGAATCTTGCAGATAGGCTCAATGCAGCAACTTCTGCCGATTCTTACACCCCTACACACCAAGAGCATGACAAACAATGAGTCTGCACAGAATCCCAGAAATCAGGTGCTAGATATAGGGCTCCCACACCTGACCCTCATCAGGGACAATTAACTCAGAGCCAATGCCTGTGAGGTGCCATCACCTCACTATATCACTCACACACCTGCCCCTCATCAGGGACAATTAACCCACAGAAATCAGAGTGAGAGGTGCCACCACCTCACAGTGTCTTGGCACTTTTAGCTGGTCAACCAACTGTTTACTGGCTGACCGGCCTATATAATCAGCCAGTCCACCAGTTTGGCCACCTGCTTACTCTACCATCTTTTTTTATTATTAATCCTTTATTTAAATAGGTGATCACATTGAGATTGGAATCTCTTTATCAAGTGAGACCTATATACATAGGTAACAAACACATACAGGCATAGAAGCAGACAGATACAGTACAGGCACACGTTACAATTAACAAACAGACAGCATACAATCAATCAAAGCATTTACATACAGAATGTTAGTATGTGTATGCGCTTGTGCGTCTTGAAAAGAATTCCAGATAAAAGGGGCAAAGAATTTAAAACAGGACGGACCAAACTTGGTTCTCGCATGTGGTGTGTCTAAAATCAAATAATCAGATCTTGTGGAATAGTTATTGACCTTCAGTGTGATTAATGTCGAGAGGTAAGGGGGAAGTTTCATGATAAGAGACTTATAAATAAACAAAATGCAGTGCCACTCTCCTTTTTGTTAAGGAGAGCCATCCAACTTTATCACAAAGTAAACAGTGGTGAGTACGATAACCATACCCAGCAATAAAGCGCAAGGCACTGTGATAGACAGCATCAAGAGGTATTAAAGTGGTAGCAGTAGCATGCCCATAGATAATATCCCCATAATCAAATACAGACAAAACAGTTGATTGTATAATAGTTTTCCTATTGGCAGGAGAAAGGCATGCTTTGTTTTTACAAAGGAATCCCAATTTTATTTCAAGTTTCTGAGCAAGGTTGTCCACACGTGTCTTAAAGGACAGTGTACTATGCAGCCAAAAGCCTAAATATTCGTAAGAATCAGAGTCTCAATTTGCGCACCATGGAGAATGTGAATACCAACATAGGGGGAAACCTTTTGTTTAGTCTTTGAGAAATAGGTACACTTTGTTTTATCAGTGTTTTAAACAAGTTTATGATCTATGAGGGACATCTGAAAACCATCAAAAGCACACTGCAAATTGGCGATGGCCACACTGAGCTTAAAGCCAGCAGCATATATATAAGCTAGCATCGTAACCAGCTTTGACCAGCCACAAACCCGGTATGACCAGCAACAGACAAGCAATGAGACAACCATTTTAGAATCCCAGCCGGTCTTAGCTGGATTTTTAAGCAGGGTTGATATTACATTTATTAGATATTTGGCCTACGTGTCTTATGCCAAAAAAGAGAAACGGTTGCGAAGTATTATAGCCGATCAATCGTAAAACTCTGTTAATAAATGCAGTGTTTCCATAATTTGTGGCTGTATTTTACACAAGAAATTGTGGTTTAATTAATTAATACCATCCCTTGTAATGTCACCCCTGGGTCTGATCTTTTAAAATAATTCCGACAAAATTCCCAAATCTTAGTTAATTTCAGTGCATGCAGTGTGGCTTGTCCTACATATGTAACTTCAACCAAGCCTGGCCACCCAATTTACCGAGTAAACTGTCCACATCAGGCTACTACTTTAGCTATAACACTAGCGAATGGCGGAAATTAAACAACCAAGATTAAATTATATCAAATTAAAAACATTTCACGGCACACCCTAGTAACACACTTACTAACGTGTTAAAGCGTCATTGCCCAGAATTAAAGACAACAATTAAACACACTTACTTGAAGAGGTACAAAACACACAGGTGAGAATAAGGCTGTTACACTAACTCTGTTTCTAAGATACTGCGAACCAACCTCCTCCGAGGAACTCCTCTTTCCTGGCGTGTCAGATTTCAGGTAGCTAGGCAAATAAGTAGACTACTGACATAGGTATACGTTTTAAATATTACATAACAGGACGAAAACGAGAAGCGTTCCTGTACGATTGGGATTGCGACTGGCTTTCTGTTTCACTTGGTTTCTTGGGTATAGTGACTATTCGATACTGTTACATAGCGGGGGTGATCTTGACAAAATAAATAAATAAATAAATAAATAAATAAAAACTGTAAGGGGGAATTATTTTTGATCTTTTCTCCACTCCAGACCTTACATTCCCAACCAGTAAATAGCCTAAATGGCGACCTTTACTTTCTCTTTTCCATTCCTCATGTCATCTCTTTTTAATATCACTTATCGCTCATCCGGGGGCAGGGTCGCGGGAGGTGCTGGAGCCTTCCGAGCGGCAGCTAGCACAGCTGAGGCGAGTGCGCTACGCACCGCGCCACCGTCAGCCGCCCTTCTGTCCTTCACAGGACACCGCAAATTAAGTGACTCCGCCTAGGGAGGCAGAGCGCGTGGCCAAAGCGTAGGCTACGTCAATTCTGCCGTTTTTTTTTTTTTTTACAAAGCCCGTTATCCTTGTTTCTTCTCCCTTATTCTTAGGCTTTTCCTTCTTAGGGGCATCCTTCTTCTAATTCTCATTCTCTTCATCTTTCGGCTTCTCCCTCTCCATCGGCGTATCCTTCTCCTTATCCTTAGGCCTCTCCTTAACCTTTGGCTTCTTATTGTTTAATGTCCGCCATCATATCAGCCAGCTGTTTTTATTCTGAAGTAACCGCACCCGGAGCAGAGCATCTGCTAAGTGATGATAATGCAATGTAATGAAGTTGCTGCAATGACCAGCTACATTATATCCCCCCCCGCCCGCAACTACGCCCAAATTGGCCACCTGTAGTGAGCACTGGGGGGAGAGAGGCAGAATCCCCTGTGGCAACACGCCCACGTTCTCAGACTCACCTGACAGGTGACGCGTCAGCCGGGAGGTAGAGATAAGCCGGGGGTTTAGCGAGGGAGAGGAGAGCTTCCTGACGTGGCAGTCTGATTGCATGTTTTCCAGAGCGATCTGCTCGATTAAAGTTGTTTTTGCACACTTGAAAACCAAGCCAGTCGTTTTTCTCTGCAAACTCCACACACCTGTTATTTCTACCAGCCCACCCTAATATAACAGGTTAAATCCGGCCCTGGTTAAGTACCGGTTTACAAATAAATTTGCAGCCTGCTAAAAAAATAAAATAAAATAAAATTTAAAAAAAACACTAAAAAGACTGAATAAAAAGAAGCAGCATCTCCAAAAAAGGGCTTGTTTATTAACATTAAAATATTTATGGCCTGATTCATTAAAATCAGGCCATCAGCTGATTGGTTTACAGTCTTCCATTTTGTCACTTGCAATCTGCAGTGGAATTAGACTGAGGTTGCCCAGGCCACACAGACCTTTTTTAAACTGAGGACACGTTTATCCTCTTTTGGAAGCTGCCTTGAATTTTTTCCTCTTCTCCTCTCTTCATTTTGAAACCTTCTTGGAACTTTGTTACGTTTTTGCCACAAAAATTTGTATCCATTCATGGTTTTTGCTCATACTGGGCGATCTTGTCTGATTATTCCGTGAATCCTGACGATAACGCAGCATTCTACACATTTGGGGCGCAGTTCTTGTTTGCCTTTAAAATAATAATAATAATAATAATAAAAAATAAAGGAATTAACGCCGCTACCCTGGGTGCGGCCCACCCATATAAGCATCAGATCTTCAGTTTGATGTCTCACCGTATATGAACAAATTGTGTGCTACGATGCAGTAGCAGTGTATTGGCACCAAAGTCTCCTTTCCCATTCAAGCTAAATATTCTACAGCACCTTACCTGAATTCAAGAGAAACGAGCCAGTCACTTTTCTTGATCCTCGATTAAAAAACAATAACAATATTTTGGAATATTGTGGCAAGCTACGGTTCCCCTGACACGCAATCAGAAAAGATGCTTGAAATACAAAGGCTCTCTCGTGTAATTCCACAACATACTCACCTCAACGAACGGCAAAGGCGAGAAGCTGACAATGCACCACATGCATTCACAAGACGGTTACTCATAAATGATACTCATATTTAACAGACAAATTGGAAAAATGGCAATTCTCTGCTGCAGTTGACGGAAGGTTTTCGCTGCAGCGTGCGGAGAGGGGCAGATATGAGGGGCAGTTTGAGGGGCAGATATGAGGGGCAGTTTGAGGGGCAGATATGAGCCGGCGCTCGGCGGCGTTTGTTATTGGCTTGTTTTTTGTCAACGTAGCGGCGACCTGGAGGTTGAAGTTCGTCTTTTCAATTTTCTGCAATATGTATAGTTTAATAACGCGTGCTGGCTGGCTAGAATTAACTGAATCTCTACCACGATTTGATATGACTGTCAACTGCATTTGAAGACGTTTGGGTAAACTGCCATGTAATGTACGCTACATTCTTGTTTGTGGTTATCACGTGTTATAAAGGTGCTGGTACTTGTCGGCAGGTTCGTCAGCTTTCTCGTGGTAGTCAGTGTGTCTCATCGTTCTGTTGATTTGCTTGGCTGCAAATGACAATTCAAAATGTGTGTTTAGGCTTAAAGCAGTTAATAACATAGCACAGTGTACTAGGAAATGTAGGGGAGCAAAGGGAAAGGCCAATACAAATCTTAAAATGCCCCTACATTTTTTTAAGGGGGCAAAAACGCCCCAAGAATATGCCACTGACAATTTTTGTATCGTCTGTGGTATAGTAGGCCAGGCCTACTTCTTTTCTTATTTTTCTCACTTAAATGTAAATGTAAGAGCTTGTTTAAATGTAAAGATGAAAAATGATTTCATGCACTAATGACTAGAGCCATTTTCAGAAATGCCCCCAGAATTTAGATTGTGGGCGGAGCAAAGTTCACCGTTATAAAATGTAAAATTTTCTACACTGGCATAACACCAGTAAACAGTAAAGTAATAAATGACGTAACAGTAATAACAGTAATTAAATTAAAAAGGCAGTGTTGTGCAGTGACAGATTTAATACATTTTAATGAAGTATTGTGCATTGAAGTTGTTGTATAACAAAGACACACGCATGAAAGAAACACAGACAAACACACGCATGCACACACACTCTCCCTCTCTCTCTCTCTCACACGCAAACAAACAAACAAATACACAACAGGAATATGTCTAAACTAAACATGTGTCAATCCAAAGTATGGTGAGCATTGCCATACCTAAATGAGGTCTCCGGCTGTCGATAGCCAACTAAGCTAGCTTGACTATTAAATGGACAAGCGGTGGGCAGCACGGTGGTGCAGTGGGTAGCACTTTCGCCTCACAGCAAGAAGGTCCTGGCTCTTAAATGGAATGGACTGCGTTTATATAGCGCTTTTAAGTGCTTTACAATTGATGCCTCTCATTCACACACACTCACAGGCCAACGGTGGAAGGCTGCCATGCAAGGTACCAATCAGCTCGTTGGGAGCAATGAGGGGTTAGGTGTCTTGCTCAGGGGACACTTTGACACTTCGGCACGACGGGGGATCAAACCGGCAACCCTCCGACTGCCAGACAACCGCTCTTACCTCCTGAGCTATGTCGCCCCAATCTGTGTTACTCCTTTACCAAAGGAACGGTATGCCAGTCAGCAGTCCAGCAGGATTGTGCTGAATCCTCTCAAACTGCTTGGCCATCGCAGTTAGGGCACAAATTACATTGTTGGCCAAATGCCCCAGGCTCTGCGTCAGTTAGGGCAGGACTGTAGGTGGTACTGTTGACCAAATGCCCCAGGCTCTGCAGAATCTCCCTCACCAGTGTGGGCCAATCAGGTAGAATACCTGTTTGATAAACATTACAGGTGAAAAGACAGCTAACAAACTCAAGACATAAAGCTGTAAAAATAAAAAAAATGTTTTACCAAAATTACATGTAAATAATGTCTTCCCTTTTTCCCCAGTTTGTTTTTCAGTATTCATCAACTAAGCTTAAACTTAAATTGAATAAACGCCATGAAAGAAAATGTGGCTTGTTATTACTCTGGTACGGAAAAGATAATTTGTACAGTTTATTAGTACATATTGCTTGTACAGGTGAAAAGCATCACATATATCATGCTCTGCTACCTCTCTTGGACTTAGTGTCTCAATGGTATTCCCCCACACCATAGGGATACTATGTCCAGAGGTGTTAGTAGAGCATGGCATAAGTCATGCATTCACGTGTGCTTGCACCAAATATTAATGGGTCCCATCCATACCATTTAGATTTTATTTTGATAATATTTGATTTGGAGTAGACGTCTTTGTGGTAGAAGGTCTTAGGTAATCAGATTGCAGTTCATAGTCTTTTCAGATGATACACTCATGATATACATGTATAATTTATGTCATAAATCCCTTTGCTAACATAAGAAATGAAGCACTACAAAATAGGAACTTACGCAAAAGACGAACTTGCTTTGGATTTCTCTTATTGTTTATGACTAGCCCGGGATTAAAAAAGAAGCAGTATGCTTGGGGCAGCTATTGATTACATTACATTACATTACAGGCATTTGGCAGACGCTCTTATCCAGAGTGACGTACAACAAAGTGTATAACCATAACCAGGAACAAGTATGACGAAACCCCTAGAGAGAAGTACCGGTCCAAGTGCAGGGAACAACCGCATAGTTCAACTTGGACCCTGAAGGTTAAACTGATTAACACTAACACAACGAGAACGGCAACAACGCAGTCTATGGAAAAAATACAAGCAGTAGTTAAGACAGTTAATGCACCTAAGTCACCTACGAAACAGCTGCCCAGTTACAACCCTAAGCTTACAGTCATTTACAGGGGGGTAGGGAGGGATGGGGAGAGGTGCAGCCTGAAGAGGTGAGTCTTCAGTCGTCGTTTGAAATGGGTCAGTGACAATGGGTCAGAAGATGCATGGTGGGGAAGAAAAACGACCCAAAAACCGGACCCGAAAATCAGATGCTTTGTGGCGTCCCGTCAAGCTCGGGTCGGGTTGCAGGCCTCTATGACGGGGCGATGTTGCTGTACGTAACGGCTCTGTCCCACTGGTGACGCGTTTCCACCATTTTAATTTTTTTTTGGTCGGTCGCGCCTTTGGCCGTACACATTTTCTTCGACTGAGGGGGCGACGTAGCTCAGGAGGTAAGAGCGGTTGTCTGGCAGTCGGAGGGTTGCCGGTTTGATCCCCCGCCCTGGGCGTGTCGAAGTGTCCCTGAGCAAGACGCCTAACCCCTAATTGCTCTGGTGAATGAGAGGCATCAATTATAAAGCGCTTCGGATAAAAGCGCTATATAAATGCAGTCCATTTACCAAGTCTTCGGCCTCTATTTGAGCACTGGCTCCCTTGCTTTTCCACAGAGCAGGGAGGTGTGGACTGTGTACAGAACGGGCTGGGGCTGTGAGATTCAGAGAGATAAACTGTTTGCACAGGGAGAATGCAGGATGGGAGTGTAGGAGCCGTTTATGAATTTTTATTTTTGTTTTTTGTTATTGTAAATGAAAATTATTAATAATTACTGAACTATGAAACTGTAAGCATTAGATTTTGGGATTCTTTTGATTTATTATATGATATGCATTTATGCCTTATAATTACCCGTCAAAAGACCTTACCTGGCCTGGTTACGTCATGCTTCCCTGTATATCTTACGTGGATGATAATGGTTACGGATGTGGGAGGGGGTAAGACCGGGGAAGCAAAAAAGTTTTCTACCGCACGACCGTACCACGTATGCACCTGCACGGGACGAAGGGTATTTTTTCGTTGTGTTTGTTTAAACTAAAAGAAAGCAATAAAATGATCGTTTCATTTTACTTTCGGGACGGAACTCTTCATTGGGAAGGATGCGTGTAGACTTAATGGCTATCCCAGGTCAGAAGTGGCTACAGTTTTAAAATACGAAACCACTACAAGGAGTGTCCTTTTTTTATCTTTAAAGGGGTTCGTGTGGCCGCCAAGTTTGTGTTCTAGCTCAGTGCTGCCACACTCAATTTTTAACTAATGAACTAAATTTTCGCCTTCGAGAAAGCTTAGTTGAGTCACTGGGGTTTTAGTTCTGGGCTAGGATGAAATAATGTTCCCCCTACCAATTTGGCCCGCCTCCCCAACTCCCCCCCCCCCACCCACCCACCCCTCGCATATCCTAGGAGTGGACTAAGAGGTAAAACATTTGCCTGTTTTCAAGGACCGAATGAAAACAAAATTTGGGGAAACTCCACTGGGGGAGGCGTTAGGCCATGTGTCACCGCTGCGTCCCGCGTTCTCCGTCGATTCGGCAGGCGAGCGCCCGTCCCACCTCCGGGGAGGGCGTGTCTTCGCCACGGCCGCCACACGCCGGGCGTGCCAGATTTTTTTCTGCAGGAAGGACCGCAAGGTATCTTCAAACATTCTGGAGCTGAGCGCACATTCCGTCACTCGTCAGCTCCTGGGCGTCGCCGTTTCCGACAAACCGGTTCTGTCGAGAGAAGTTCACCGTCAGCATATTAATCACGGTTAGATAGAACTCCTGTTAATCCTGCCACTTTGGCCGCATAGCAAACAAACAAACAAATAAATAGTCGAAATTTGTAATGGAAGCGGTAAGTGTTACCAAGAAAATAAGTAAATAATATTAATATTAGTAATATTATAAATTAATTAAATGAGTGCCGGGCATGCTCATCACTCTGTACATCACTGATAAAACTTCCAGAAATATCTTCCAAGTAGTAGTAGAATGACCACCTCCCTGGTTTTCAGACAGTTCTTATCCAAAAAAGACTATGCGCCACACTCACCATAGCCTTAAAAAAATGCTATTTAAAATAATATACAACAGCAGTTCAGACTGCAACAAAAATCAAAGGAGCTAATTTGTTTCCCTTTTAAGAGCGCATCAAGCTCATGGGTGGGGCTCACAAACGACCAGACTAGGGGTTGTTGCCCTTTTAAGATGACAGGTATTACCTACGAACAGGTGTATGGGAGAGAATAAGGAAGTGGAGGGGAGAATCGCTTTCCCATAGAAAGGGCTAGAAAGAACCTTCTTCAGTATACAGAAACGAACAAGTGGGGGAAAAAAAAAACTACTCAAAAACTCTACAATGAGGAGAAAGAGGAAGTTGTCTGGTAAGTGTATTATATAAATATATACGTGTGTTGAATGTATAGACTTGAATAGATTGCTGTGGACACACGAGTCCCAATGTGTGGTTGCTTGTGAGTGTGTATGTTCCAGCAAAAACGTTTCTGTTTTCCTGTGCGTGTGTTCCAATGACCACTGCTGAACAGGACTACATATCTCCAGTCTGTCTGGCCTCATTTTCCCATAACCTATGTGACTTCAGGTTGTGATTTTTATTCCCTGTTTTTTTATTTTATTTTATTTCTGCGCAGGCTTCCCTGAACAGAGGAAATGAATCCGCTCCTGCTTCCTGTTGTTGCCGTGATTGTGTCCGCTGGTAAGACCCTTCTTCCTGCCCTCCTGCCCCCCCGTCTTCCTGCCTTCCTGAAAAGTGCTCAGAACGGATAGGAGGTTTCCGATCATGGGTTCAGTCATTATTAGTGCTTCGGTTGTTTTGTTGTTCTCAGGGGGTTTTCCTAAAAGAGTAAAGAGGAAAAAAATAAAAAATAAAAAGCTGCGATGAGAATGACAGTGCGCAAAACAGGACAGACCAAAAAAATTTAAATATGTTGCACGACCACATTCATTGGATTCTGTGCTGATGGGTGGGTAAACCTGTGTGTGTGAAATACGGAGGGGGGCGGGGTCAGAGCAGGCACGACAGACACCTTGTTTAAAAAAAAAAACAACAAAAAAAAAAAACCCGAAAGCAAAATTTAAATGATTGCATTTCCTTTATTTTTTTTACAATACATTACTGCATAGTGTCAGTGTTTTCTTTTTCTTTTTGGCTCTATGAAACCAGTAACCCGTTCAAAGCTCAAGGTCCAGTTTTATTATCTCGCCGAGGGAAAATTGCTGTGCTGGGTCTGTTTGTTTTTAAATGCCGCATCTTTCTCACCAAGTCAAAGTTTCGCTAAATAAACCTCAGCTTTCAGACTTGGGGGGTAAATAAAGGTTTAGTATGCTGAAGCAGCGCCGGTGAGAGGTGAGACATGTGTTTTCAAACGCCCTGGGCCACAACCAGTCCTCAAAGTCACTTCCAACGGCTTTCCATCAGCTTTTTTCCCTATTTTTTTTTTTTTTTCACGCTGGTTCTTAGATTAATATTTTCCGTGCACTTGAATCAGTGAAGTTGATGTTACATTACATTACATTACAGGCATTTGGCAGACGCTCTTATCCAGAGCGACGTACAACAAAATGTGATGTGGCAGAGTACGTAACTTGTTGAGCAGGCTGGGCGTTCCGGAAGCTTTCCGAACCCTTGCCCTAATGCCATTGGATCAATCGGTCCGTAAAAACATCAGAGGAATCCAAAATGGCGCACTGTGACTGGTTCAATCGGCATGTATTCCTCTGTCTCTTCGTAGATATGCTAAACCTTTCTTTAACCAGGCATTCTAAAGACCACCGTTTATTTAGCAAAAAAAGCTGGCTTTTGTGGGAAAGTGCTTAGAGGCGGTACATGAAGACAGACAGTCAACACTACACTTATTAATATTCCAGGGTTTTATGATTGTGGCTCTGTCAGGAAAGGCCAGCCCCATAATCGGCCATTGGTCGAGCTCAATGGCCAGGACTTTGCTGCTCCCAGACTGGCTATTCATACTTAATTTTAATACAGCTGTGGAACAAAACTCAAGTCTGTACTCTGTTTAACTGCTCCCCCAATCGAACATGTGACCTGTATTATCCACTCCCCCAATCTGCCATGTTACCTGAATTAACCACTCCCCCAATCTGCCATGTTACCTGAATTAATCACTCCCCCAAACTACCGTGTGACCCATGTTAACCACTCCCCCAGCCTAAAATCTGATCAGTATTAACCACTCCCTACCCCCCCCCCCCCCCAATCTGTACAAAATGAGCATTGTACCTTATCGAACCTGTGTTTTGTAGTTGTTCCAATGACGTTGATATGCACTTTTGTACGTCGCTTTGGATAAAAGCGCCTGCTAAATAAATGTAATGTAATGTAATCAGCCTTGTGACCTGCATTAACCAGCCATCTCCCCGTCCCGCTCCCCCCCCCCCCCTCCCCCCTCCCCAGTGCTGCCCCCAGTCATCCGGTCCCAGAACCCGGTCCCGATCCAGTTCCAGACGGCCCCAGTGCTGGTGGCGTCCGGCGTGGAGGCGGTGATGACCGTGGTGACGGTGTCGCAGGTGCTGACCGTGACCTGGGTGTCCCCCGCAGGGGACACGCTGGGCCTGTGGGTGCCTGGCAGCCCGGTGATTAACCCGGTGGCTCAGTACCAGGGCAGGCTCACCATCAGCGCCACCCAGCTGCGAATCGCCGCCACCCAGCTGCGGGACACCGGGAACTACACCGTCAAGGTCGACCCCATGGCAACCACCGGGCTGGGCCCCAACTCCCGCTCCGTGCAGCTCAGGGTGTTCGGTGAGTGAGTGAGTGAGTGAGAGAGGAAGGGAGTGAGTGAGTGAGTGAGTGAGGGAGGGAGGAAGGGAGGGATGGAGAGGGAGAGAGAGAGAACAAGGGAGGGGGAGGGAGAGAGAGAAAGCAAGCAAGGGAGGGAGAGAGTGAGTGAGTGAGAGAGAGGGAGGGAGGGAAAGAGATCATCCATCCATCCGGCCATTATCTATACCCACTTATTCCTGGTCGGGTTCGCAGGGGGTGCTGGAGCGTATCCCAGCGTGCATTGGGCGAGAGGCAGGAATACACCCTGGACAGGCCGCCAATCTATCGCAGGGGCTATAATACTGATAGTGTCACTACCACTACTATGATGATGATGATGATGATGATGATGATGATTAATCTTCTTCTTCTTATTATTATTAGGGTTAGGGTTAGGGTTAGGGACAAGGACAAGGACAAGGACAAGGCCAAATTCCACGCTATCTGACCCAAAAAAACAACACAAGAGATCAGGGGAAATCCTTTCAAATTAGCCGCGTTTCCACCGCAGGAACTATACCCCGGAACTAGGAACCTTTTGAGGAACTCCGTGCGTTTCCACCGCAGGAACTAGGGTCTAAATTTAGTTCTGGGGGCTTTGTTTTACCCCCCAAAACGTTCCTGCTCGGGGGGTAGTACTTTCCGAAAGTACAGGAACCTTTTGGGTGGAGCTTGCAGCGCTGAACATTTCTGATTGGTCGAGTACTCGTAGCGTTTGTGTTGTATTTATTTTCCGCCATTACCCGCCATGTTTGAAAATATGCAGCGGAAAACCAATTTATTTTCATAATAACTTCAAATCAAACTTGTATGTTATGCGGCGCAGTAGCCTACTTTTGGTTATAGCCTATCAACGTCTTGGAATTATAACGTGTGCTCTTCTGTTCTTTTCTTGCATTAGTATTCGTTTTATAAAATGCTAAGCATTCGTGCTGGGACAGCATATTACGTAGGCTACCAAAACATTCAAACGGATTAATTCGGTTGCTGAATATTTTCTTCCGGATTTTCTTAGTTAGCCCGTTGTAATTGACTCGAAACGTTTGATACAGTTATGTGAGGTATGCGGTAGTTCTGCATAATTAACATTGGTGATACAATACAAGCAAACTGGAAATCACCTTCCGCACTTTTTATCCGGGTAAAATAACAGGTTAATTCTAGTAATCTTCCCTTTAGCTTTTTCAGACTGCCGTAATTTTACTGCCATTTTTCAATTCCACGAAAAGACCAGGAAGACTATGGACTCATTTATGGTGCATGGTTCGCATCTGGAGGGCACACTTCGCTGCTCGGCTAGCAGTAACTTCGAAGGAAAGCAAACGGTGGCTGTACCACTACTAATTTACATTTTCACGCAAGTCCGAGTTTTCGTTCTATTCTTGTCATTTTGCGATTAGCCTATATGGAATTGACGACGAGAAAGTAATAAAACAGCTAATTGTTTACAACGTGTGCATGTTTTCTGCTGTTAATAAATGTGTTTGAGACGATATATGAAAATCAATAAATACAAAAGTAACCATATATAGTCATTGTTGGTAACCCGTTGTATATAAGTGGAATAAACCCCTCCGGGCTGTCCCGGTTATTAGAAAATAATGTAGGCTACTTCGGTGGTAGTATGGGGTTACAGAAGAAATCATATGACAGATGGACCGACGACAACGTCAGTGGACTAATTTCCCTAATCTTCGCGGTACTTTAGACCCCGGTGGAAACGCAGACAACCATTGGCTGAAGGAACCTTTTAGTTCTTGGTAAAGTAGTTCCTGGGACTGAAAGTTCCGGGTAATTTTGGTGGAAACGCGGCTATTGAGAAGCAAAAGACTGGCACACAGAGATATGCTATGTATGTACTCTGCATGGATTAAACTAAATTCAGTTACACAGAGTTTTTTTTTTTAAATTAAAGAAAGGACTAGTTTTTACTGCTCATACAGTGTCACTGCAACACAATAGGTGTCCTACCTTTAAAAAAATTTTTTTTTTTTAAACACCAAACAGGTGTCAGTTACACTAGAAATGGAGTATAAGCAGTATCTATCATCCAGACTGTTTAGAAGCAACTTCTGTTTCTAACACCCATGGTGTGTTGGGAACCCAACGCTTTTGAGCAACACACACGCGCACACACACACACACACACACACACACACACACACACACACACAACAGAAAAAAAGAAGAAAACATACGTTTCGGAGTTTAAATTGAACGCGTTCCCGGGACGGCCTCGTGTCCGTTTGTTCGAACCCCCACGGCGCCCCCCATCTGGCAATTCGCGGGTTTTCGACTGAAAAAAGCACCTTTTCTGGCACTGCTGCTCGTAACCAACTGTGAAAGACTGAGGAAAACACTGAATGACGAAGCCTGAGCATTGTGAACGAATGAGTACTGTAATTACGGTTATTAAAGAGTTATTGTTATGGTAAATTTTCACAGCGTTGCTCGTATTTGCGTGCAATAATCCTTGATGCCGTTATCGTTATAACCATTATTTATGTTTTTGAATAACCACTAATCATTGCCACAAGCAGCCATTTAATTTCCTGCAAATTGTCTAATCTCTCGAAAGGGTACCCTGCTGATTTCTCTTATTCGCGAAGCACTAGCAATAAATAAGCCTGCTTGCTCAGCTAATTGTTATGCTTTAGACAGCAACCACAGTCCGCAGGTAAGTTGTAACTGTTATGGAAAAAAATGGATTAAATTCAATTGAATTTAAGCCAGTGTGGGGAACACGGGACTAGAGAAGATAAAGAGTGATAAGAAAAAGAGGTGGGGAAAACTAGTGATGATATGAAGCGTGTTTTTGGAAAAAAAGGACCAATAGTGTCTGCAGGTTTAACTCCAGTCCTGGAGGGCCACAGTGTCTGCAGGTTTAACTCCAGTCCTGGAGGGGGCATTGTGTCTACAGGTCTAACTCCAGTTTCATTTCAGTCAGCAGCACGTTTCAGAACAGTTCAACAAATTCAGTACAATTGATGATGACGATGGTGGTGATGATGATGAAACAAATTAATTGAAATAAACTCATGTTTCTCATCCCTCCCCCCTCCCTCCCTCCCTCTCTCTCTCCCTCCCTCTTTCATCACTCTCCCTCTCTCCCCCTCTCCCCCTCTCTCTCTCTCTCTCTCTCTCTCTCTCTCTCTCTCTCTCTCTCTCTCTCTCTCTCTCTCTCTCTCTCTCTCTCTCTCTCTCTCTCTCTCTCTCTCTCTCTCTCTCTCTCTCTCTCTCTCTCTCTCTCTCTCTCTCTCTCTCTCTCTCTCTCTCTCTCTCAGATGCAGTGGTAGGTGTGCGTCTCCTCGTCCCCACCGTTGCCATGGAGGGGGGTAATGTCACCCTGCAGTGCACCTGGACTCAGGGGACGGACACCGGGGTGATTTGGGGAAAGGGGGGCGCGGCCCTCACCCCGGACCCCCGTGTGACGATTTCAGGGGGGTTCCTGGTGATAAACCCCGCCCGGAGGGGGGATGCTGGGCAGTACTCCTGCACCGTCAGCAACCTCGTGAGCGCTCAGACCGCCACCAACAGCCTCACCGTCTACTGTGAGTGCCCAAACACCGTCCCGTCAGACCACACCCCCCCGGGCTTCACCAACCCCACACCCCCCCCGGGCTTCACCAACCCCACACCCCCCGGTCATCACCAACCCCACACCCCCCCCAGGCTTTACCAACCCCACACCCCCCCGGGCTTCACCAACCCCACACCCCACTGGTCTTCACCAACCCCACACCCCCCCGGGCTTCACCAACCCCACACCCCCCCGGGCTTCACCAACCCCACACCCCCCCGGGCTTCACCAACCCCACACCCCCCCGGTCATCACCAAACCCACACCCCCCCGGGCTTCACCAACCCCACACCCCACTGGTCATCACCAACCCCACACTCCCCCCCGGGCTTCACCAACCCCACACCCCCCCGGGCTTCACCAACCCCACACCCCACTGGTCTTCACCAACCCCACACCCCCCCGGGCTTCACCAACCCCACCCCCCCCCAGTCTTCACCAACCCCACACCCCACTGGTCATCACCAACCCCACACCCCACTGGTCATCACCAACCCCACACCCCCCCCGGGCTTCACCAACCCCACACCCCCCTGGGCTTCACCAACCCCACACCCCACTGGTCATCACCAACCCCACACCCCCCCCGGGCTTCACCAACCCCACACCCCCCTGGGCTTCACCAACCCCACACCCCCCCGGGCTTCACCAACCCCACACCCCACTGGTCTTCACCAACCCCACACCCCCCCGGGCTTCACCAACCCCACACCCCACTGGTCATCACCAACCCCACACCCCCCTGGGCTTCACCAACCCCACACCCCCCCGGGCTTCACCAACCCCACACCCCCCTGGGCTTCACCAACCCCACACCCCCCCCCGGGCTTCACCAACCCCACACCCCACTGGTCTTCACCAACCCCACACCCCCCCGGTCATCACCAACCCCACACCCCCCTGATCTTCACCTGTTCTGCCCTCAATTTTGTTAACTTGACTTTACTACGTTGGGGGTGAAAGCGTCCACATAGATTCTCCAGGACCTCCCTTCATTTGTGGGGGGGGAGGGAAGGGGGGATGATGATGATGCTGCTGATGATGATGCCGATGATGATGATGATGATGATGATGATGATGATGATGATGATGATGATGATGATTTATCCACCGGTCACCTCCCCGCCCCTCAGATGGTCCGGACACCCCTGTTTTGGATCGGGGGCTGCAGGCGGACTGCGTCGGTGGGGGACAGGCGCTGGTGGGCCAGACGGTGAGGCTCTCCTGCACGTCCGACTCCCTGCCCCCCGCCCTGTTCTCATGGCAACAAAACGGCGTGCCGGTGGCGTCCGGCCAACCGGACAGCGGCGTGCTGAGCATCCAGACCTTCTCCACCAATCAGAGCGGCCGCTACGTCTGCACGGCCCGGAACGCCGTCACGGGGGGGACGTCTCAGCAGGGGACGGATGTCGTCATCGTCAGTGAGTAATGGCCGCCCGCCCGCGGCGCTCCTTGCCGCCGATCGATTCCGTTGTTGCCATGACGAAATAGAGCGGCGCTCAGCTCTGGGAGTGCCTTAGGAGCTGCTCCGCTAAGCGGGTTGTGTGAAAAGCGAAATGCGTTTGCAAATTTCTTTATCTGTTTTTTCCTTCTGTTTTTATCTTTCATGCCCCCTCCCTCTCCCCCCACCCCTCTCCATTATTTCTCTTGCCCTCTCTCTGTCCTCTCTCTCTCTCTTTCTCTCTCTCTCTCTCTATCTCCTCATTCCTCTCTTCTGCCCTCCTTCCCTCTCCCTCCCTCTCTTCTTCCTCTCACTTCCCCTCTCTTTCCATCACCCCAGCCACGTGCCTCAGTGCCGGCGCTGTGGCGGGGATCGTGATTGGCTGCATTCTGGCGCTCATCTTAATCATCATCGCCATCTTCCTGCTGGTGCGCTGGCGGAAAGGTAGGCCACGCGCCCGGCGCTCCTTCTGTCGCTAAGACCTCCGTGTTCACGTGCGTCATAGTTCATGCCATTGATTTGAGAAACGGCGCTTTCGAATGCTAGTGCTTGATATCTTGTGTGTGTGTGTGTGATATTTGCTGGTATTTATACGAAAGAGTGCAGTTGACATTCTTGATATCTCGTGTGTGTGTGTGTGATATTTGATGGTATTGATATGAAATAGTGCCGTTGACATGTTTGATATCTCATGTGTATGTGTGTGATATTTGATGGTATTTATATGAAAGAGTGCTATTGACATGCTTGATATCTCGTGTGTGTGATATTTGATGGTATTGATATGAAATAGTGCCGTTGACATGTTTGATATCTCATGTGTATGTGTGTGATATTTGATGGTATTTATATGAAGGAGTGCTATTGACATGCTTGATATCTTGTGTGTGTGTGTGATATTTGATGGTATTTATATGAAAGAGTGCCGTTGACATGCTTGATATCTCATGTGTATGTGTGTGATATTTGATGGTATTGATATGAAAGAGTGCCATTGACATGCTTGATATCTTGTGTCACGTGACAGTTGACCGGAGGCTCAGACAAGCCGCAGAAAATCCTAAACCAGACGGGTACCCTCGGCGCCATGTAAGAGACGTGTTTTACGCTCCATGTCCGTCATCCGGTGTCACCCTTCTACTCTGTCTCTGTCATTCACGCCTGGCTTTCTTCGCTCTTGCTCACTCTCTCAATTAAATTCGCCTAAAATTCAACGGCACGGTGCACGCTCTGCTGCGACGACTCAGTTTTGCACTCACGTTTGTCCACCTCGCGCCTGTGTGAAGTGAGGTCTGGTCAATCGTCTGGTATAGTCTCGTTGTTATTTTTGTCGTTATTACTTTGTCCAGTTACTGTCCTCACCTCTGTCATCATCGCGTTGAACAAAAGCAATCTCTGGATTGTGTTCATAATCCTGTGGATCACTGGTGACTGTCGGGCGCTACGACCGGCGCCGCGCGGCAACACTGCACTCTCCTACACCCGGATAGAACTCCTCCAACTACGATCTTCCACTCTCTGTAACTTCAAACCATGCACGGTCTTCCCGAGGGAAATCCGACCAAGAGAACGAGGACGACGAGGAAGGGGTCCGCGCCAGATTAAGGAGGCGACCCTTCAGACTGCATCTCCCCCTCTATAATCCTCTCAAATGTCCGATCTCTTCGAAACAAAGTTTGACATCCTTCGTGCCAAATGTCTGGTGGAGAGAACCTTCGAGGAGGCCTGTGTCATCGCCCTAACTGAGACCTGGCTTGACGAGACTGTTCCCGATGCCGAGGTTAGCCTGGACAACTTCGCCATCTTCAGGGCAGACAGGACGAAGGGATCGGGCCAAACGTGGGGTGGCGGGGTCTGCATTTATGTGAACAACAGGTGGTGTAATGACATCAAGGTCCACAGCAGGGTATGTACACCTGACCTGGAAATGCTGACTATCCCTTCTCCCTCCCAAGAGAATTTCCCGATGTTGTCATCAGCTGTGTTTACATTCCGCCCAGCGCTAACGTTAAAGTAGCAGCTGAGCTAGCGGCCGAAGATGCTAACAGCATGCTAGCCAAATACCCTGACGCCCCACTGTTCATTCTTGGTGATTTTAACAGCTGCAGACTAACCAACGTTCTGCCATCGTTTCACCAATACGTGAGTGTCCCGACAAGGGGGGAGAATATTTTGGACTTGTGTTATGGTAACATTACCGATGCATATGTATCCAGAGCTCAACCACCGCCTGGCTTCGCAGACCACAATGTTATTCTTCTTCTACCACACTATAAACCGGAATTGAAACGTCACAAACCTCAGGCATACAGCGCCACTCAGTGGTCGGAGGACGCCATGACACAACTTCAGGGTTCACTCGCATGCACGGATTGGGACATTTTCACTGGCAGACTGGATGAGAGGGTTTCTGTAATCACAGACTATATATGACGCAGGAATGTGAGGGACTGCTAAGAAACATTCCACTGCCAGAGACAACACCACCAGCACCCTTCTCTGTGGAGGATGTACGCCGCCAGCTGAGTCGGTGTAAGCCAGGCAAAGCTGCAGGGCCTGACGGCATCCAGGCACGGGTGCTAAGGGACTGTGCCATGGAGCCCTCTCCTGTCCTCCACCCCCTCTTCTGGGAATCACTTAGGACTGCTACAGTACCCTCAATATGGAAGACATCTACCATCATACCGGTCGCCAAGAAACCCCGCCCCTCAGAAATCAATCACTACCGGCCCGTTGCACTCACCTCAATAATAATGAAATGCCTGGAAAAACTGGTTCTACACTCCATCCTCCAAGCGGTCAGACCACACCTAGATCCCTACCAGTAAGTAACAGAAAGGATTCCTTTCAATAACTTTTTATCTCTCTCTCCCTCTCTTTCCCCCTCTCCCCCTCTCTTTTTCTTTCCCTCCCCCGTCCCTCTCTCTCTCTCTCCCCTTCTCTCCCCTCCCTCTCCTCTCTTTCCGTCTCCCTCTCTCTCTCTCTCTCTCTCTCAGGACCCTCCTCTCCAGCCAGCCCTGCCTCAGCCTCGTAACGGTCGCCCCGGCGACCAGCGGCTACACAGTCTGGACACGCTCCACCGCGGCGACTACGCGCTCCCACCGGACAGCTATCGCGGCGTCGACATACGCCGGCATCATCACCAAGGCAACGGCAATGTGCCTCAACTCGACGGCCAGTTGAACACCAGCGCCTTTCCGCCAAATGGCGTAGCGAACGGCGGTGCCTTTCCGCCAAACGGCATGGCGTTCTGGCAAAATGGATGGCAGAACCCAAACGCGTTCCCGCAAAATGGCCAACAGAACCCGAACGTTCTAATACAGACGGGGCAGACGCACCCCAGCGGCTTGCCCCCCGCGGTCCACGTGAACCTGAACACGCTGCCCAACGCAAGTCAACAGCCCAACACTGTCCACGTGAATCTAAATACGTATCCCAACGGAGGCCAACAGGACCCACACTCGCTACAACACAATAACGATACACAACCGCACGCTAGCCAGCACAATAACCGCACACTGCAACACAATAACCAGGACACTGATCACACGCTACAACACAGTAACCATCAAAACATGGACAGCATGGCTCAGATCGTACATTCAGACAGGGCTCCTCTTGCACAAACCGGGGTGTCGCATCCCACGGATAGAACTCGGAGAGCGTCTCATAACCGCGCGAGCGACCACGACGACGACGCACTGGGCCGCGGCGATCTGGTTCAGACCGGATACTCGCACCTGGTCAACCCCGCCCCTGCCAGCAGGAGGAACGCCGACACGCAGACCTACCAGCTCGCCTCGAACCCGAGGCACGGGCGAGACCGCGACCCTGAGGGGACCCGCGGCGTTTCGCGCGACGCCCGTGACCTCGCCCGCTCCCAAATGCCCTGGGACCGCTTGCGAGGCACCCCGGCGTACCCCAACGACGGGTTCCGGGGGGATTCGGACACCTCCACCGACGAATACCAGCCCCGTGGGCGGGGCAAGACTGACCGCTCGGACCCCGGGAGGCCGCCGCCCGACTCCGCCCCCAACGACCGGAGCAGGCCCCCCGCGGAGACCCGGACCGCCGAGCGGAGCCCCAGGTCACGTGCCAAAACCGTGACCCTGAAGCCCGACCCCTCGACTCCGCCCCCTCCGTACAACCAGGCAGGCCCTCACGCCCCTGTCCTCCCCCAGAACCAAACCGCGCGCCCCACGCGCTTCGCCCCTCAGAGCGAGGAAGTCCAGAGGACGGCGCCGCCGCGAGGCGCTGACCGGCAGCCGATCGGCCAGCCGCTTCCCGCCGGTCACGCCCAGGCTGCTACCCACAATGCACCGCAGCAGAGACCGCAAACGTTGCAGACCCCTGACGTGGCGGCGCATGCCGGGACGTGGAATTTAGACCCGCAGACACGCCCACAGCGCCAGGGAGACCAGCAGCAGGGGGCGCCGCTCGGACCCGGCGCCCAGGCACCTCCGGCGAGACAACCCGCCGCTCCCGCGCAGGTCCTCCAGGCTCCGCCCACCGCGGCACCGAACCCCAACCCCCTCACGCAGTCCGCCCTGCAGGCGCACACGGCTCAAACCCGCAACAACCCCTTCCGCAGCCGCAACCAGCAGACGGCCGCCGCCCTGCGGAACCCCGGGGGGGCCGCCCCGCCCCCTGCTCAGCCCCGCCCCCCGAACGCCGGTCCCGCCCCTCCGACCGCTCCGCAGGTGGCCGCCGTCGGCCGCCCCCCCACGCCCCCTCCCGTCCTGCCCCTGTCCCAGTTCCAGGCCCTGCCCAAAAAGCACCTCCCCGTGCCTGCTGCTCGGCCCCAGCCTGTCCCCGTCCCAGTCCCCGCCGCTGCCCCACACAGGCACCCCGCCCAACCGAATCGACAGAGGCACCCCCAGAACGCGCCCAGACACCCCGCCCACGGACACCCTGCCCACGGGCACCCCCCCAACGGGCACCCCGCCCACTGGCACCCCCCCCACGGGCACCCCGACGCACACAGACAGGTGAGTCAGCCGCCTAACGAGACGGCGCTTCAGCTGGGACTGCAGCTGCCACTCCGCGGCGCGGCGAAGTGCAGCGTCCCGGCGGCTAGCCGTCCACAAACGCATCTTTTGTCTCAGTAGCCGCGACGCCCCGGCGTCTTCCTCGTTACAGATGTGGCAGAGCGTGTAGTTGATTGACAGTGCCCCCCCCCCCACCCCTCCTTCCCCCCACGTAAGCGCAGCACTTTAAAAGTGTCAGCCAGCTGTTTTGGGAGAGCAGCCTTGGGGCGGGCGGGTGGGCGGTCACGTGCTGTTTTTAACATGTAAATTAAACGTGTCCTTTGTCTCCCGCACAGCAGGCCGCCGGGGGCAGAGGGAGACGCTGAAAGAGAGGAGAGGAGAGGACGGCGGCGTGCAGCATCGACCCGTCTCCCGCATCAAGACCGGCGGCTAACGCACGCACGCACGCGTCGCGGGAATCGAAGTTTTCCCCGAGCCGCTGGGAAATCGGAGACGATGTGCGCCTGGATCGCCGCTTTTCTTCCGTGGTGCGGCTTTATTGTCGAGTGACAGTGAGACTAAATGTCGGAATACAACGGAAAGAAAGGCCAGGGTGTTTAAAAAAAAAAAAAAAAAAAAATTATAAAGGCGTCCCAGCTGTCAAGTCGCAATTTGAAAGAAATTCGTTCAGAATAAACGAGCGCGCGACGTGCGCTCCGTCTGGGTTCCGGGTATTTCAACTCGCACCGCGGGGATAAAGACAGCCCGGGACTGCCCGTTATGTTTTCGCCGCGGAAATATTTGACTTCGACAATAGACCCGCACAAAGGAGAGATGGAAATATGAAGCGCTTCCAGCTGATTGAATGGGCGTTCCCGCGGAGGAATTGTTGAAAGAATTGCACTGCCACGCGCTCATTGTAGATTTCTATGGAAATGGCGGTCTGAGGATATTCCGAGGGATTGTACAGCTTTGGGACTGGGTATATTCTTGGCACTTTTCTCAACCAAAAGGGAGTTAATTTAATATAAATGAAATATATGTATTAGGTTTATATATATATATATATATATATATATATATATATATATATATATATAAACCTAATATATATATATATATATATATATACATATATATATATATATATATGTATGTATGTATAGTAACACTACATGTGCAATATATTTTTTATATGATTTTTTTAAATCATCGTTTACATGATAATTGTGATTTTCTTGTAACTTCCAATACTTTAACTCAGGAAAAGTATTTTGACAAACTGGAAGTCTAAATCCAAAAACTTGACCGTCTACAAAATAATGTTTTCGAAGATTTTTGCTAACGGTTTTGCTAAGTACTACGATTTTGCAGACATGTACAAGGTACAATAACTTAATAATAAAAAATGCTTACTGCTGTGCTGTATAGTTCTTCATTTCCTTCGGTGGTGTGTGTGTGTGTGCGCTCAGTAAAATGTCCAGTGTTAATTAGAGTTGAATTAACAGTTAGAGTTGAATTAACACTGGTCATTATACTGTGTGTGTGTGTGTGCGTGTGCGCAGTGAAATGTCCTGTGTTAATTAAAGTTGAATTAACAGTTAGGGTTGAATTAACACTGGTCATTGTACTGTGTGTGTGTGTGTGTGTGTGTGTGTGTTACCCCAATTTAAAGTAATTCAATAGGGTGTAGGGGCAACATGTGACAAATGTGTGGCCTGCATGTATGTCCAAGATGGAAGGTCAGCCAAGAGAGAGCGCATTGCACGCTTCCGTCAACTGATTGTTAGTTTGTCACATCACTCACGGAATTGTGGCGTGGTATTCCGTCTGCAGAGTTCCATTCCATGGTGGTGGGCTGTGTGTCAGCATACGCCAGCAGTTCCGGCCACACGATGGCCAAAATAACCACATCTGTTCTTCCATTCACGAAATACGTTAGCTCTACATGAACCTAACCCCCATGTCCCTATTATGCTAAATGAAAACATTTAGATCCGTTCAGACTTCACCGGATAGGACGCAGATTAAAAGCTTGCGTTAAATAAATGCGAACGCAACAGCGCGAACCCACGACGTGTTCCAGTGCCGACGAGCACTGTGTGTGTGTGAGAGAGAGAGATCTTCTAGGGATATTACCCATAATTCACTGCAGAAATTAAACAGTTTCAAGACTTATCAGGGGTAATTGTGTGTGATAAAGGCGGTGGTTACTTTTTTTTGTTTGTCCTTTACCGCAGTGTAAATATAAAGTGTGCACAGTACTGATGTGGTTTGCCACTGTACACTTACCATTAACTACTGTAGCACCAACTCAAACTGGTCCACATTTACATTCAGGCATTTAGCAGCTGCTCTTATCCAGAGCGACTTAAATAAAATCCATTTATAGCCGGATAATTGCTGATGCAATTCCAGTTAAGTGTCTAGCTTAAGGGTACAGTGGCAGGACTCCAGTGGGAATTGAACCTGCAGGCTCCGAACCAGCTGAGTTACACACCGGGTTCTCTAGCAGTTACTTGTAGCTTAAAGACTTCTCGTGAATTTAAGTGCATTGTCCTTTTTTTTTTTTTTTTTCCAGGAGCTGTCATTGGCAAACTAGGGTGATGTTGCGCATCACTGATCAGGCTACAAACAGATTAACTTTCCATAGTAACCGACCTCCAACAGGGAAAAATACATTCCTCTGAGAGTGCGTTGCGGTGGTGTGGTGAGGGTGAGGGTGGACTTATCACTGAAGGTTACTGCATGTGCCCCAGTTGGGGGGAAGGCCAGATGCACTCTGGATCAGATATTGCAAAAATGCCGCCTTGTTCAAAGTCGCCAGCTGTCGTACCGCTCACGAGTGAATGCTTCTCTCGGCATTCCTGATTGGCTAGTTAGGCGGCAGTGTAGTATAATGGCTAAGGAGCTGGCCTTGAAACCTAAAGTTGGCAGGTTCAATTCCCCAGTAGGTTGTACCCTTGAGCAAGGTACTTAACCTGCATTGCTTCAGTACATATCCAGCTGTATGAATAGATGCACTGTAAATGCTATCTAAATAGATCTGGATAAGAGCGTCTGCTAAAATGCCTGTAATGTAATCTGTAATGTGAAGTGCACTGTGGCCCAACCCGCTTCCCTGCCATGGCGTATCGCCAAAAATCTGTCCGATGCAACTCACTGATGCGTTATAAACAAGACTAGACAAGCCCAATTCAGCCAGCCCCTGGGTTTTCAGAAATTGCAATCTTTTGACCCGTGACTTTTTGTCCATAAATGGCACTGGGGCCCTGTTTTCACGTAGGCTTCAGAAGATGCTTCCTCCTTATTTGAAGTCAAAAGGATATCACTTTTTTTTCCCTCCACATTTATGAATCAATAACAAACTAGAAGAGGGCACTCAGTAGAGTGCAGATCTCCGCCAGGCGTGTCTGTGCGTTTGGAAGTAGTTGTTGATCACCTGCGGCCCCTACCGGCCGGTTAGGAGGAGTGAGGAGTTAGCACTCAATCTATTTCAATGGACAATGATGGAAATTAATTCAAATAAAACACTTGTCGTTGACCGATTAGCAAAATATTTGAGAATTCAGGTCCTTGGCCTGCTGTCAGCATGCACAACAGATATTAGGCTGATCGGCCCAGTAGTATGTGAGATTAGCTGCGGACAGATACACAAACACACACACGCACAAACACACACACACACACGCGCACAAACACACGCGACCAAGCGCATGATCCCTTCCAGGCTCTAGGAATCCAAGGTATGGCGAGCACCACAGCTTGCCATACCTAAATGAGGTCTCTGGCTGTCGATAGCCAACTAAGCTAGCTTGACTATTAAATGGACAAGTGGTGGGCAGCACGGTGGTGCAGTGGGTAGCACTGTCGCCTCACAGCAAGAAGGTCCTGGCTCTTAAATGGAATGGACTGCATTTATATAGCGCTTTTATCCAAAGCGCTTTACAATTGATGCCTCTCATTCACCCATTCACACACACACTCACACACCAACGGTGAAAGGCTGCCATGCAAGGCACCAATCAGCTCGTTGGGAGCGAATAGGGGTTAGGTGTCTTGCTCAGGGACACTTCGACACGCCAGGGCGGGGGATCGAACCGGCAACCCTCCAACTGCCAGACAACTGCTCTTAACCCTTATCTTTCTTCAGTACCAGGTATCTCAATAATCCGCTTTCGAAGTCACTTAAATCCTTTCCATCTTGATCTTGATCCAAAATTGAGACAAAACCAGGCCTGTGCAGCATTTTTATACACCCTGCGGAGAACGATAAGATTATAATTGCTTAAATGTATCATGCAGTACACCTGCACGGAAGCATCAGCGTTCGTTATGTTTCTCCACTCATTTTTTATTCAGTTTTTTCCTTTAATTTGTCACCCGTCTCTACCTACAAGAGTTTTAAATGACCTTCCGACTCTATCGTGTAGGCTCATTTGGGTGTTAGCGGCCAAAAAAACGAAAAAAAAAAAAAAGACATTTAAAGTAGCTGAGAATCAGCGTGTACAGTAATGTCCTGCCTCCAGAGGTTGGCCTGCTACCGAATGGTTTTTTTCTTTGAGCGTTTCATTTTCCACCGTGGCTTTCTGCTTCCATGACTGGACATTTAAGCATTTAGAAGCTCAGCTGATTTCAGCCGAAGGTCAATCAGTTACGCAATACAGAACATGACGTCCTTCAAAAGGAGCCATTTGCCGCATTTGCCACAGAACATTATAAGGAAATGAAAGCGTTAGTAGTCTGAAGGACTGATCCGACTGAAGCCTCTGAAGTTAACATGAAAAATTCATTCTATGTCCTTTTCTGACGTAACGTGACATGTGAAGAGTAAATCATCCCCCATTGGCCATGGTTTCTAATTAAATGCAATCGACAGCTATTTTTAGGTGAGGAATTGCAATTGAGGTTGGAGAGAAGACCAGCATGCACTGGGGTTCTTCATAGTCCGAGTTGGGAATGCATGCGTTAGCTAATTGCATCGTAAAATTATATAAAATCCACACTGTATTGCAAGGGGTGGGCAGTTCAGTGCCTGGGGGGGGGGGGGGGGCTGATGTTTGTGCAGATTTTTTGCTTCCACCATTTAAACTGGCTCAATTAACTAATTGGCTCCAAATGCCTGCTCTAGTTCACTTGCAGATTAACCTCAGGACAACGTTTCGGGCAGGGACTCAAGAACCGAACGCAAGAATCATCTGTGATTCATGAGCTTATCAAAAATTTAAAAATTAAATAAAAATAGCATTAAAATTCCAGATAATGCATGTGATTGAGCAAATTAAATCATTAAGAGCAGAACTTGGTTTTGAAATCCAGAAACAGATGTGGTCCTCCTGGTCCTCTCTTACTCTGGTGAAATTAATTAAAATTTAAAAGAGATAAATTATTTGATTAATTAATTACATGTGAGCTCTGGTGAGTCACACCCAGGGCTTAGAATTGGGTCTGAACACCTCTAGATTATGTGTGTGTGTGTGTGTGCGAGTGTGTTTGTGAATGTGTGTGTATGTGTGTGTGTGTGTGCGAGTGTGTTTGTGAATGTGTGTGTGTATGTGTGTGTGGGTGTGCGTGTGAGTGTGTGAAACTAGCTACATCCTCATTATACAGTAATAACAGGATGGTGGTGCTCATGCATGATAAGCCTGTCTGTGTAAAATGAAGCACAGAAGAGACTCTCAGACATACTGCTAATGAAACACTTATTTTCTTTGCTGCAAATCTCAATTATTGACACTAGAGGGCGACAGCACATTTTACATAAAAAGAAAAGTCTCCTTTTTAGGGGTCCAAGCAGCGAAGCTGGTGGAACCCTATTGTATCTGTTAGGATTATTATTATTATTATTATTATTATTATTATTATTATTCTTATTATTTTTCTCTGCTAAAAGTGTCTGAGGCTCAGGAACCATAAGTCCTATAGCAGCCAAATTTGGTAGGTGGGTTCCTATGGCCCCCCACTACTCAAACCTATGTCGGCCACATGGTGGCGCTATAATATATCAGAATAATAAATATTATTATTATTATTTTTTAAAATTATTATTCTATTTGTCTCCGAGGCGCTCTGAGGTGTGCATTCTCTGCTAAACTGAGCAATGGATTGGAATATTTGTCTGTGTTGCACGGTATTCCGAAACTTCAGCACTTTTTCGGTACTTAAAAAAAAAAAGAAAGGGTTCGGTATTAGAATTTTCCGATGTTTGGTAGTTTTGTGTCAAATGTAGAAGCCAGGGAAATGTCTCTCCCACATTACTGATTGAGAGGATGAAAAGTGTAATTTGTCAGAATCTTCGCTAGATGGCAGTAGCAACTAAGGTTGCCAAGTGAGGTGACGTTGCGCTTGTGCACTCGTTGATACAGTGGAAGCTTCGACTCAGTTCATTTCAGCAGCAATAGGTGTTCTAATTTGAAAATATTTTTTTATTATAGAAGATGCTGTATTGTTATTAAAGTATGCTGTTTTTAGATCTATTTAAAAGTGAAAGACCAGTTTAAAGATTATTTAGTTTACAACTGTTTAATTTTTGAAATATATTTAATGTATTTTTCTATTGTTTAGTGTTGTAACACTATAGGCCTATGCTTATTGAACAGGCTTCAACTTAAAGGTTGTTAATAAACCAGGTTTTTAATAAACCGTGAATTCGAAAATGAGGTCAACCCTCGTGGACATTACGTTTCTGATCTATTAAGGTGATTTCAGTACCGTTAGGTACCGAGTATTGAATCAGTATCGTTTCAGTATCGAGTATCATGATACTAAACCTGGTATCGGTATCAAAGTCAAAATTTTGGTATCGTGACAACACTAGTGTGACGCCTTTTTTAGCTGCGGCATGGAAGCGCTGCAGCTCTACATACACGCCGGACCATCTAAGTGTTACGACATAGTAAAGGCCTTTACAGCAAGCGTCCAGGACACATCCATGGCGACGCAACTAAGTAATCCGACAGCTCCTCTTAGCACAAAATTGGCCATAAATCATCAATATTTTGTACAATCATCATGATATTCAGTAGATATGTTGGGTGAAGGTATATGATCATGAGGACAAAACCATTTAAAAATCGCTCCATAGGGGGCACAGTAGTGCCAATGCTTGGACCCCTCTCAACGCCGCTTGCGGCTTTAATCTATAATTTATTTTCTCACGACTACATTTATTTGCAATGTGTGCATCACTGCCAAAACACACGTACTTGGATGATTTCCAACTGATTTGCTAGTACTGAAGAATTTGTCTGTGGTAAATGTAGGAAGTCAAGTCATTTTGTGGCTTTAAAAAAAAAATTCAGACGAAGAGAACAGGAAGACAGAATAGCCACAAGACAATCTAGTTTTTTGATTGCCAAGATACATTTCTTGAAATTATGCTCCATTTTTCAAGACTCTAAACACAAATGCATGACTGCACACTCATCTTCACACACTTCAAACCTCCATGTCAATACCAAACTCTCCACTCAAAACCATGTAATCTTACATCTAAACCAAACTTTGCCTTTAGACATCACACAAAAGCCATCAAATACACATACACTACAAAGCCATTACACACTGGTGAGATCAATTCAAAACACTACCTTAAAAACCTGTTACTGAAATGAATAATGGCGCTTGTGGTTTTTCCCCAGAACAACCTCTTTACATGATGAACACAATATAAAGGCACAACACATGTATACATTTGCAAAAGTTTTAATTCCTCAATGTGCTGTAGTAAAATAAACTGAAATTGAGTGAAAAATTAAATGTACTGTAAAAAACACACTCACACATACACACACACACGCACACTCATACTTACACGTACACTGACATACACACTCACACAAATGCACACACACACACACAGACACATACGTAATCAAACACAAACACACACACTCACACTCACACGCACACGCACACACACACACATGCACATGCACACATACACACACGCACACATACACATACACACACACACACACACACACATGCACACACACACCCACACTCACACACACACACATACTCACACACTCACACACAAAGGTAGCTTCCTGGCTCGGTGATCAGCGTGGGTTTGTGGGTAATTATGGAGGGTACGGAGAGCAGGGCGCTCTAATTGTCGCAGGGCTTCATCCATCACAGTGTGTGCGTATGCACAGGAATCCCAGAGGACCCGCGGTCACATGACCTGTGTACCTGCTGATTAGACACCGGTCAGCAGCTTCGCTTTCAAAAATATCTTGCGCAAGGTTTAATGCCCCAAAATATATCTATGAAATATACAGTATATCAATGAATACAAAATTTAACATGAACTGTAATCTGTGTATTTCCAGACATGTAAATTTATGGAGTAATTATATATATATATATATATATATATATATATATATATATATATATATATATATATCAGTATAGGTCCACAACAACCATTGTAAGTGTCTGAAATTTGGTCTGTTAATGAGAACGCTCACTTTATAAAGCTAATTTTCTGGATTCATACTCTAATGTGATTCAAAGAGGACGCGTTAAGAAAGTGTGAAAGTCTCATGTTACTCAACTGTGTACTTTTTTTTTTTTTGTTTGTTTGGGGTGGGGGGGGGTGGGGGGTGGGGGGGGGAAGGCGGGTTGTTGAGGAACTGAGGAATAGGTTTGGATGACTGCCAGCAGCAAATGGGAGGCTTTGTGTCACTTTTAGGGCCAGTTCAGCTCTGTCGCCACGGTGCGCGCGGGCTGCGCACTGCAGAATCGGGACTGATGGACATCCGGGTCCGAAACGAGGACCGAGCCGAGGTCCCGCCATACCTGCCGGAATGCTGCCGTCTCCCGGCAACCGCCATCCGGCACTGCCGATGTATGGGAAGCCGCAGCACGGCGCCTTCTTCCTGAATTGTTGCCCCCCCCTCCCAAAAAAAAAAAAAAAGAAAAAGTACGCGGTTGCACTGACAACCTTACAGAAAAGAAGAATTGCAACTGGGCCCGGCTTTTTTAAATTCGCGGACGACAGAGAGCCGCGGTTATTCCCCGCACTGCGAAAGCAGTTTCTCTTTTTTTTCTCCCGGGCGATTCCCTTTTGAAATTGCAGAAAATACGGGCTGTCCAGGCTATTTTTGGAGCTCTTCTGCGCCCTGGCACACGGCAGACTTTACTGTACCAGCCCGGATGGGAGACACCAGTAGCTTAATCAGCAAAAGAATGGTACAGGGAATTTGTAAATAGCATTTTAAAAATGCATGTATTTGTAAATGTGCACTGTTACTTGTACTGTTAGCAATACCTGTATATCACTAAGCTATCAGTATACATCTCCTTCTGGTCTGTAAAGCACACGAGAGCACACAGACATTGCAAACTGAATTAAACTTACACCGAGGTCATGTAATGGACATATAATGTCATTTTCTCTGCAAAACAATTTATGAGGCATTACAGTGAACAAATTAGGACATATCGGACACATTATTTAGAGAAAAAAAAACAACAGGTAGAACAACAAAAAGAATCATTAGAAATTCAGAGTTCACACCCACGACAAGTATGTCATAAACCGCCCTGACTGAATGACGTGTGTCCTAGCATTGTAGGCCCAAAACGAAAACCCCTATACGCAGCCTTGTTAAGTGAAGAGGATAAGCTGAAGCACTCTTAAATAGACCAGGTCTCCACATCTTTCTGGAGGACTGAAAGTATATCAAGCAGGATGTGTTTTGTTCAAACACAAACTAACCCCTCGGTCCCCCTGTGGTGCTAAGAACCAACGTGGTACTAGAAGCAGTAGCTTGCTGATGCAACGCAGAGAATAAATGAAGAAAGTGCTTCTTTTTTTTTTTTTTTGGTCAGAAGTTTTCCTTCCACAGAATAAAGGAAGTGGTTTAGTATTTTTCTGGCTCCGCCCTTTCTTCGTCAAGTGTGTTTTTTTTCTCGCTGATGTTGATTCGAGGCTGTAATTATCGTCATTCGTGGCTGTAATTCTCACTGTTATAAACGCCCTGACTGACAGGCTGACTGACCTCGTCTTAGGAGAAGACAGTGGACAAGCTGACACTGATAGGTATGTTACAATGACCTTAACATTCATACCACATTATCACACACGTGATTTTATTTTACTCCACAAAAGAATCTTGGGAAACATGTCATATTAACCAGTAGGCAAGAATAAACAAACTTTGAAAACTGCTCATTCTGTTAATTTAGACCACCCAGTCAAATTACAGCAACGTTAACATACGTCAAATGCATTCACAACTACTGCTGTAATTACAGTGTATTTAAAGGGACAACAGCAAATACAGTATTTTGCTGCTAACCGGGCTTTTATGTATGGTCTTACGTACAGACGAACAGGAGCATAATGTCTGCCTGTTTTGTTTGGCTGGGTAAAGATGTGATAAAATGCAGGGAGGAGACAGTGAAAATCCCATTATTTAAATTCTGAACAAAGCGATTGTTAATCAGACACTTGGATCAGTTTTTGAATTGCTCGTTAATTGACCAGGAAAAAAAAAGAAGAGAGAAAAGATGTATTTTTTTCTCATCAACATTCAGGAAGGATAGCCTGAAAACTTATGAATTCAATGAGAGAATTAACTGATATTATTAATTTTCCTGCTGGAAACTGATTGAATGTAGATCTTACGTATTTGCTGTGAGTCATTATTACATGGAAAGAACTGGAATTAATGTGCCTAAACATATGAGATTAGATTAATTAAAAAACATTTTTTTAAACCCTGGTTTTGACCAAAACATGCAGTTTGATAGTTGCTTGATATATTTCCTGTGAAAACTCATTGGTCTTTTGCTTATATTGTTAATGATTCTAATCTCACAGACTTATCACAGATAATTATTCAACAGCATTTTGCTCTTTTTCAAAGCAAGATACAAAGTATGATGGTGTGATAGATCGCAGTAAAATGTGCAGTGTTAAATCTACTCTAACAAAGTACATATGAGTCCAATAGGGGCCCTATGAACTCTATAAGAGTTTAATTAAAAATTTACTGTGATACTGTACATACTGTATATGTGTGTGTGTGTGTGTGTACTGACATGGTTGGTGCTTATTTAAGATTAGAGTACCTTCCTATCCTTGGTGAGACCTTGGTTTAGCCATTGATTAGCATGGCCATTGATTACAGTCTGCCACTAGGGGGTGCTATCGAGTTGGTCCCTGCTTCAAAATTGTGCATGGAACTCCATTTACACCTGACAGAAACAGTGAAGAAGCAGAACACCAGAGGAAATGAGACAGCAACATAAAAAAATATATTTAATACAATTCTCTCATCTGTGCCAAAGACAAGATACCGATCTAAGAAAAACACAGGGGAAATCAGAAAAGACAAACAAAAAAAACAACTTTTTCCCTCAGATCTGAATATGTACTACCTTCCAAAGTTCATTCATTGCAACAGCCTTTACAGAAGGTAGCAGGAGGAAGGAAACTATTATTCTGGATAGTTCGGCCTATCCTTGTGGATTTATACGCACTTGAGTCTTTCCAAGCAACATCTGATAACAGCCAGAGCCAATAAAAGCCTTTTGTTTCTTTTTTTTTTTGGGGGGGGGGGGGGGGGTGGCGGACATCTGACACAGTCTCTCCTCTTCACACGCTTGTCCTGGCAGTGGCTGTTTAATTTGGGTGAAAGGTTGCTTTCATTGTCTGATTTTGTTTTTTTTTAAGGCTGCACCTAAATTAACTTCCTGCTCGTAAAGAATTTTTTTTATGATCCTCATGCCACTGTCACACAGGAAGTGACCAACAGGAAGTGCTCACATCTAGTGTAACTCAGACAGGTGTGTTAGTACAGTAGTTGTGGCTTAAAAAACACAAAGACCAGGGGCGGTGCAGAAACTGTTTGAGATCCTCCTGAGGTAAGTCAGATCCACAACTGCACTGATCAGGTCACTATTTTAAATTCCGTGACCCTTTAGACACTCATATAATTCCTGCAGATTACTGAATCTTTTAAAGGAAACACTTCATTTTCACCAATATTTCAGTATTGGGGTCAATTCGATTTCTATTTGACTACTTGAGGAAAGTCAATTCAGAAAAAAGTATTTTCAGAATTCTGAGTCAGTGTTCTAGAACTCCATCGCTTTCAGTTACGAGTAGTGATTGTGACATCAGCATTAGAATGTTCAGCTAAGAAGATTCTAATCACATATCTGTGACCGGAGGCCTCTTTTAACTCCGGAGCCGTCGGGGTTCAACACAACCAAGCAGCCATTTTTTGCGATTTCAAAAAAAATCATCGCAACATTGGAGCGGCAGGCATTATTAAATTGCAGAAGGAGGCTGAGGGAGGAGGGGGCAGAACAGAACTGCATATATCTGTCTGTTTGGTTCTGAGATCGCTCTGAGACAGATCCAGGCGGGATGGGTGCACATCCTGCGGCTCGTATGGGTCGTTGAGAACGCAACTTGGGAATATGCCGTGTCCCGGGATGCTTTTAAAGGGATCTCGTCAGTTCCATCTCTCGGAAAGAGCTTTTCCCGGCGTGATCCGTGGTGGAGGAACCATCTGTTTAATTTGAAATGAGACACGCTGTTCAGTGAGAAACAAATGAGCTCTGGGGTTTTTGAATCTTTGCATGTGTGTGGTAATAATGTGAGGTTAGCAGTGAAATGCTGTTGGAGGTTTCAGACAAACAGACTTCTCTGTGCCGGTACAACAGGCAGCCTCTCCTTTCCAATGTTCATGATTAACTTCATATAAAAGTGAACGGCCCAGTAAATCCTTGGGCAAGGTCTACACGGTGTTTCTGGCACCCATTTGCACCGCAGCGGATCAGCGTGCTGCAGGAAGTGGAAATCTAAAACGTTAAAAAAGCTGCGTGTTCGTCTTGCACTGTTATTGAATAGATGCACATGTCAATGTGTTGAGAAATGCATTAAAGCACGCATTTTATTTTCAGCTTCGGAAAGAGGAAATATCTCTACGCAACTTATTATCTGCGCATTTCCTAATAGGGTATTCTTGGCTGGATACACTACTCGCACATGCTCTGAGTGAGAATGCTTCTGTCCATTCCATTACATCACTGGCATTTAGCAGACGCTCTTATTTCATTTTTTTTTTGCATTTTTTACATAGCATCCACTTATATACAGCTGGTTAATTTTCCTGAAGCAAGTCAGGTCAAGTACCTTGCTCAAGGGTAGCATGAGCTGCGTCCTACCAGGGAATTGATCCTGCAACTCTTAGGTTATAAGTCCAGTTCCTTCCCCATCATACGTCATCGCCGCCTACCTCGAGCTGAGTCACGCTCTCTAACGGCCTGTGCTTCTTCTCCCCGTAGCCTGTGTCGTTGAGGTAAAACCGAAGACCGAAGCGGAATGGAAAAGACCGAACATAGGCCGCACAGGGACCTGGTGCTGGGCGTCTACATCGTCACCTTCGTGGCCGGCGTTCCCGCCAACCTCCTGGCGCTGGTCGCCTTCACCCGAAAAGTGCGCCAGAAGGCCACGCCCATCGACATCCTCCTCCTCAACCTGACCGTGTCCGACCTCATCTTCCTCGCCTTCCTCCCCTTCAAGATGAAGGAGGCGGCCGACGACATGCAGTGGAACATGCCCTACTTCCTGTGCCCGCTGTCCGGCTTCCTGTTCTACGCCACCATCTACAACAGCACCTTCTTCCTGACCGCCGTCAGCGTGGAGCGCTACCTGGGCGTGGCCTTCCCCATCAAGTACAAGCTGAAGCGGCGGCCCGCGTACGCCGTGGTGGCCAGCGTGGTCTTCTGGGTCGTCTCCCTGGGCCACTGCAGCATCGTCTACATCATGCAGTACTTCGAGCACGGCAACAGCTCGCAGCCCGCCCCGCAGGAGAGGAGCACCTGCTACGTGGAGTTCACGCCGGCCCAGCTGGAGGTGCTGCTGCCCGTGCGCCTGGAGCTCTTCCTGGTGCTCTTCTGCATCCCCTTCCTGGTCTGCTCCTTCTGCTACGTCAACTTCATCCGCATCCTGTGCCGGCTGCCCAACATCAGCCTGCCCAAGCGGCAGCGGGCCATCGGCATGGCGCTGGGCACGCTGCTGGTCTTCGCGCTCTGCTTCGGGCCCTACAACGTCTCGCACGTGGTGGGCTTCGCCTCCCGGGAGAGCCCCCCCTGGCGCGTCTACGCCCTCCTGTTCAGCACCTTCAACGCCTGCCTGGACCCGCTCATCTTCTACTTCTCGTCCTCGGCGGTGCGCGGCATGCTCAGGAGCGTCCTGCGGGGCGCGGCGGGGCGGCTCCGCCCGTCCTGCGCGGGGGACAAGGCGCGCTGCTACCCCCACATGGTCTGCACCGCCACCGAGGAGAGCACCCAGTGCTCCAACGAGACGTCCTGAGGCCGCCGCCGCGGCGCCGTGCCGGAAAACGGGGTACGCTCTGGTTACTCCTCCCCCCGTCCATTACACACTCCTCAGACTCAAAGACGCAAAAAGGTGACTGAAAATGTACAACGCTCATCCCTGGGACGGTACCCTCCTGGTGCATTGAAACTGTACCTCCAAGCAACGTGGTTTAAATGATTCATTTGTACTTTTTTTTTCCTTTTCTTTTTTTGCTTGTAGCAGGTGCCTATTAGTAGCACCCGAAGAGCGTTAACGTACATTTCCGAGCTCGTTTGGAAAGCTTGTTCCGGAAAGAACAAAGATGTTCCGCCACCGGTTCCGTTATTTCGGACAGTGCTCCTCCCGGGTTGTCGGTGTGGAGTTGTGGTTCTCCCACCCGTAGCCGGCTACAACCCCCCGCTCTCAGCACTTTTTCCGCCTCTCTCTCCGAAAAGGCGGTTCGTTTTTTTACGGCCTGCGAGCGTCGGTAAAATCACGGCTTGTGAGCCGCAGATTTATCTGCGCGAGGACCTTGCCGTCGTTGCACAAAACGGCTGCTGTGTCCAACGCTCGTCGGATTTGTGTGCGTTTTATCGTCCTCCAAAGGCACTTGCTCAGGAGAGATTTAACAGTGCGCATAAAACAATTTTATACACAAGAACAGAATGTGATGTGTACATAAGCTGTAGGTTCTGTAACGTATGCGCGTACAGATATTTGTATATAAAATGAACGTGCTCTCATGGTTTTAATATATTGATGCTAATTTCATCCGTCCAGGCTTTAACATTGTAATCTATTGATGCAATTGGTTATTTTGAAATGTTAAAGGTATAGAATGGAGTGCACCTTATTTGTTATTTAGTTGAGAATACTTATTTTAGATAAGCTAAGACATAAAACATAAAAAGATACAGATGTTAAATATTACATTTTTGCATTCGCTGTCTGTGGTAAAAAGTCACCAGTGACCAGCAGGTCAAACATTTAAGCCAAGTAAATGGGTTCTTTAAGTCTGATAGTAGTAGCCTGTATTTAACTTATTTCATTTTTGGAAATAGACATTTCATTGTAATGGTAACCTGGTGTATTTGACTGTTTCCTGAGTTAGTATCAGGGGGATTCATCCTCAGATCAAAGAATGTTTTGGACCAATCACAGTCATCCTTTGCTTCAGAATCTCAGGTGCTGATTGGCTGAAGGGCTTTGATGACTGTGAAATATAATATAATTTATAATCTATCACCTATTGCCAGGAGATCCCACTTCTTCAGAGGGGTACTTTGGGTATTTAAGCGATTACTCATAGTTGCTGCTGGATTATGTAACATATTAGCACAATAGTTGTATGATATTTTCCTTTTTTTTCTTTTTTTTAAGCAATAAAGAATCTCAAACTTCACCCAAGAAGACAAAAAACTAAATAAAAAAACCTAGGATGTGGGGCTTGATAGGACAGACTGCAAACACAGTTCTGGTCTGTCATGTTTTACAGTGTATGCTGCTTCTTCTAACATTGCACATCTTCGTTATTGATGTAAATTTGTTTAAGTATTCAGGAATCTACACGTCGACGCCAATGCACTTTATGTTGCCTAGTGTAATAAGTTGTCATAATAACTTAATAAATATTCAATAAGTTTTGTATGTCTAGCATCTTGTTTAATTGTTGTTTCTGAAGCATCGCTTAAGCCAGTACTCTACGCTGAAAACAATTATGGTTCTACTGAGAAGCCGGGGTATTTGCTGAAATTGCCATCATCATCATCATCATCATCATCCACTATTTTGTCCAATAACTTGGCCAAACATTGGTGACATTTTGCCGATTCTGACGCACAGATAGCACTGGCCACGCGTAACTTTGTTGAAAGAAATGGCATGAGTTAGCCAGTAATCAGGTCAAACCCAAACTCAAACCCTCGGCCCCCCACCCCCCCGTCCCGTTCAGCCTAGAATTGTCAAACTTGGTACATCGGTGTACCTCCTCATGCTTGATATTTTCGCCTCAAGGGCCAATAATTCCCTGTAATTTTTGGCCACCATTTTGACATTAAAAAAAAAAAAAAAAAACTCCAAAAGATAACTTCTTATGAACTGTAAATCCAAATTATGCCAGATTTGGCGTGTATTGGTAGTGAATGTGTCTGAACTGTGGATTGAAAGCGTTATTAATGAGTTCATTAGACAATGCTAAAATAAACATTTTAACTGCATTTCCCCCCCCCCCCCCCCCCCCCCACTTTTTCTCCTCAAAACAGTTGTCCTTGAGTCACTTCTTAACCGAACCTAGAATAGGTTTTTTTTTCTTTTTTTTTCTGAAAGCGTAACGACACATGGTGATTCTGTTATGGATTTTTTGGGCTACCTGTCCCATGGACAAGAATACAGATTAACCCCTCCTTACCTAATCTTTGAGAACTTAGTTACTTCATTATTAACACACACTTCCACATGTTACATTTTGAAATACTGTACCGTTCACAAAACAATTCTCAAACCGTAAGTCTGAACGACACCATGCTGACAACAGACGTATCTTAACTTTGTGTGCGAAATGAGCCGCTCGTTGAAAGTAATATGAACGCATTAATATTTGACAGTGTCCCCAAAACCCCAGGTTCAGAATCACTACCATGGTAACATGGTCTAAAAGTTGAAAAATCACCCCCTGTCCCTCTGTTTGAACTGCAGTGCAATAACATGTTCACTGTTCCCTTGAGACCAACAAGGCCCACCCATATTGCTTTCACCATTTCACTTCACATTTCATCACACACTTTCACTTTTTCGGATTTGAAAAGGAACCTGGCTCAATGCTGCCTGTGCAGCTATATCTTCATGCCTACATTTTGCCACCATCACTTGCTATACGCCATATAAATATCCCTTACCTCCAGCAATGAAACCAAACTGAAAACACCCATGATCCTTTGCACTTAGTAATTGTATTCACAAGTACGGTCAAAACTGGCTAAATCAACACTTCTCCCTGCAGAATTGGAGTTTCCTTACCTTTGACCCAAAAGTTTATAATAGTCTTGACAATTATCAGCAAGAACAGTACAAAATGAACTCTACTGTAAATGCTGTGTGCATAAGCACTTTGCCTTATCACTTTTACACACCTGGAATATGCTGGAAATAATAACAGATATGAAAGATCAACAATGGCCCTGTGTTTGGTTTACTCTACAGGTGTGTGCTTATTGGCCATACGAAGGAGGTGCTGTTTTCAAAGTAGAGGAGGGGGCATATAAAATAGGTTTCCTGTATTGATTGTACTATTTTCCTATTCCTCTCTCGCTACATTACTCATGAACGCCATCGTTGCAAGGCGCGAGAACCGTAGATAAGACCGTGTTCTATTCTTCGCATAAATAAGAAACCCAGTTTTGGTCGAGCTCTGCGACAAACCCCTCACGATTATGACAAACGGCTGCCGTGCTGTTTGCGGAGCGTCACCGGGTTACTAAGAGACATTGTTTGGAGAGCTCCGGGACTACAGATTACGGCAGAATCTTATTAATTTTCGTTATCTGCGCTGAATATCGAGGCGATTGGGTAAACAGCGAGGAGCGGCGCTTTGGCTCCGTGTGGCAGTCATTTTGCCAGCGGGACGACAAGTTGAGGAGGCAGTGTGATGAGCAGCAGTCTGGGGCCTAACATTCAGTCGGGTGAGCGATTCGTTGCGTGACCAAGTTAGGGATTTTATATGGATACTGTACAGAACGCGAGGGCCGCGCTTCCGAGAAGACGTCCATAAGGGGTTGGACAGTGCATTATTTCTGAACGACTCCTTCAAAATCGGTTGGTGTTTTATTTTCTCAGCGCCTGAGGCAATCCGCTGTAATTGTCTCGTTGTAGGCTAATTAAACTAGCCTCCAGCCGTCCGATCGCTGCTAGAACATAACACGCTATCATAAAAGCTCTACTTTATCCGTCGATTGCGCTATTAAGGATTAAGGACCATTTGAAACTCTTTGTTGATTCATCTGCAATATTTCACCTGGGTACCTGTGTTGGCAAATGGCCAGGGTTACACATGGTCCGAGGAAGGTAACTGTCAGAGAGAGAGAGAGAGAAGAAAAATAAATCATAGTATTACAGATGAAAATGAGTAAGTTTTTGTTTGGAGAATTGCACAAATAAACATACATATTTTGAAGAAAAACTATGACCGTAATTTAATTTATGGCCAAAAATCTAGACCATTTCCCATTTTTTCAGGAAGGGAAGCAGGTTCAGGAGCGCGTGGTGGTGTAGTGTTCTGTACTGCATACACAAGATTGATTGCAAATGTACGGTTTTGACACTCGGGGACGCTGAGACATGTAATCACAGTGAATTGGGTAATTTGTCAGTGACCTAACTGTTAACTATTTCAATCCATATTTCTTCTGCTCGTGTGTGGAAAGGTCTTGGTTTTAACTGAGACGTGATTGAACTTTTTATTTATTTTTTTTAAAGAGTGCAATGGAAAATTTTGTAACAATTCAGTTTTCTTATTACCATTTCTCTTTAAAGCAGTTTATTTTTGTCCCTTTCCAGGAATGGTTTTGTGTACTGCGTATTAAACTGTGATAAAACCGCATCGCTTATGGCAGCCATTAGGGAATAATATATAATCTTAATATGTTCATAGAAAGGACACTGGCTAGAGAATCATTATTTTAAGGGAACAAGAGTCGTAGATGATGTGTTTTCTGTGCTGTTAAATATATGAGACCATGATTTGTTTTATTATTATTATTATTATTATTATTATTATTATTATTATTATTATTATTATTATTAATATTTTGGGTAAGGAGGGGTATTCTCTCTAATGTCTCTCATTTGGAACATAATCATCCATAATCAGCCATGGTTTCACTTTGGCGTAGGGATATTCCCCCCCGACACCCATACTGGGAATGCCGTATCTAAAGTCTGTGTATTTATCTGATCACCATCGCGCACATTCATGCGCCAGTGACTCATATTCATGCCGTACACCAGAAGGTGTGACACAGGTGAGCGCGTGTGCCTACAGGTGGGAAGGGGCTTCTGGTCAGCTAAAACCGGCAACCTGTTATTGAGCCACCGACTCACACCTGCATTGGCCAGGTAAAGGTGGGCACAAATGATTGACCTGGAATAGACAGAGAACGGGACTCAGTCCTTAATCTTTACTTACAAATATATGCAAGAGTTCTCTTTTCTTTTCTCCACAAGACCAGGTTCGGCAAGATAATCTTGGTGATTGTTTTGTGATTGTTTTGCTTAAGTCTAAATGCACAGGCTTGGAGAAACCGCAAGAAGAAATAACACCTGTATTTTCTGCCTGTTGAGAAGCCATCTTAAACTCAAACCTGAGTGGTGTCTGCTGGTTTATGTTTAATTTCTGCACTTAAGGGCTTTATTTATTTAGTGTAATATATTACGATATTTAAAGACAATTATTAGTATATTTGCCAATACATTATGAAGTGTTGTGATGTATGCATAATATATTTATTTCAATATATTTTACAATATATTCCAGTTCCATAAGTGCTAGTAAACAGCACTGTAATGTGTCCAGTGTTACTTCAACTCTAACAGAGTACGTATGAAACAATTTGTGACCGTATGCACTCTCTAAGAGCTGATTTAACTCTGACCATTTTACTACGAGGGCCTGCATTAGCCATGGGAACAGTGAGATGTGTTAGGCAGTTATCTGTGGGGACTGACTGCTCATACTGTGGCTAACCGCTCATACTTTGGTCAACTGTTATACTGTTGCTAAATGCTCATACGGTCACTAATTGCTCATGCTGTGGATAACTGCTCATTCTGTGGATAACTGCTAATACAGTGGTTAATCGCTCATGCTGTGGCTAACTGCTAATGCAGTGGTTAACCACTCATGCTGTGGATAACTGCTCATTCTGTAGCTAACTGCTAATGCGGTGGTTAACGGCTCATGCTGTGGCTAACTGCTCATTCTGTGGCTAACTGCTAATGCAGTGGTTAACCGCTCATACTGTGGCTAACTGCTAATACAGTGGTTAACCACTCATGCTGTGGCTAACTGCTAATACAGTGGTTAACCACTCATGCTGTGGCTAACTGCTAATACAGTGGTTAACCGCTCATGCTGTGGCTACTGCGAATGCAGTGGTTAACCGCTCATGCTGTGGCTAACTGCTAATGCAGTGGTTAAATGCTCATGCTGTGGCTGACTGCTAATACAGTGGTGAACCGCTTATGCTGTGGATAACTGCTCATACTGTGGTGTGCTTTTGCAGGGTCCCATGGCAGAGGGGGAATCATGATGTGATGGATTCCACGGCTGTGGTGTAGAGCGGTCGCTAACAGTCACGTGGGTGGGAGAGAGGACCCCACTGCCCCCTCCCGTTCCCCCTCCCCTGTCCCCCCCCCACTGCTACGACAATGATGCAGTCACTCCCGACGGAGCTGATGCTCCTGGTCTACATCGTCACCTTCGTGACCGGCCTCCCCGCCAACGTGCTGGCCTTCTACGCCTTCTGCCGCAAGGTGCGCCGGAGGCCCACGCCCATCGACATCCTCCTCCTCAACCTCACCGTGTCCGACCTCATCTTCCTCGCCTTCCTCCCCTTCAAGATGAAGGAGGCGGCCGACGACATGCTGTGGAACATGCCCTACTTCCTGTGCCCGCTGTCCGGCTTCCTGTTCTACACCACCATCTACAACAGCACCTTCTTCCTGACCGCCGTCAGTGTGGAGCGCTACCTGGGCGTGGCCTTCCCCATCTGGCACAACCTCAACCGCAGGCCCGTGTACTCGGTGATGGCCAGCGTCTTCTTCTGGGTCTTCTCCTCCACGCAGCTGAGCATCGTCTACATCATGCCCTTCTACAACCCCACGGGCGGCAACGTCAGCCACGACAGGTGCTACGAGAACTTCACCCGCGAGCAGCTGCACATCCTGCTGCCCGTCCGCCTGGAGCTGTGCGTGGTGCTCTTCTGCGTCCCCTTCCTGGTCTGCTGCTTCTGCTACATCAACTTCATCCGCATCCTGTCCCGGCTGCCCAACATCAGCCGCAAGAGGCGCCTGCGGGCCATCGGCCTGGCGCTGGGCACCCTGGTGGTGTTCGCCGTCTGCTTCGGGCCCTACAACGCCTCGCACGTCGTGGGCTTCGTCACGCAGGAGAGCCCCAGGTGGCGCGACGTGGCCTTGCTCTTCAGCACCTTCAACGCCTGCCTGGACCCGCTCATCTTCTACTTCTCCTCCTCGGCGGTGCGGGGCATGTCCAGCTGCTTCCTGCAGGGGCTGCGGCAGAGGCTGCGGCTGACTGGCTGCCGCCCCCCGGTGGAACGCCCGGGGAAGGACGCGGGAAGGGACCCCGGCCCGACGCAAGCTAACGCCCTCTGAGAGCAGGCGTTAGCGGCTTTAGCAGACATGCTAGCGTATGCATTAGCGTGCATGTTAGCGTATGCATTAGCGGACACATTAGCGTATGCATTAGCGGACATGTTAGCGTATTCATTAGCGGACACGTTAGCGTATGCATTAGCGGACACATCGGAGGAGAAACACCTTAGCGGACATATCGGAGAAGAAACTCTGTCTCTGTGGTGGTTTATATTTGTGCATGCTGTTCTTGGGTTATTTGTCTTGTCATTCTCATCGGTCGATTCCCTAAATATCTTTGCGGTGCGTAGTTGATGACACGCAATTCTTAGTCTTTCTAGTTCATCTTTCTGGATCCCTAAATGTCTTCACACCACATGACGTGTGGTTCATCTCTCTGCCTGTTATTTTTAAAAATTGTTTTTCACTCTTGTGGTTTTCGCGCCCGTGCATCGGAGAGTTTTACGCAGAATTAATTCTAGATCACTAATTTTAGTTTCACTTTCTTCGAAACGGCCCATCGATGAGCTGCGGGGAAGCAAACAGGAAAGGCAGCAACGCAGCCGCATTGAAATCACCCTACGCAGTTTTTAAAAAAAGCCACCCCCAGATGCACAAAAGCCCAGCCGTGACACACGTAGGCTGATAACGCAGCTCACCTCTGTGATAATGAACACCTCGTTGGGATAACCTGCCTGAATGATTGACTTCATTTTTTAACTCCCCTGTAGCCTTTTCCCGGGGAAATCGATGGCATTCAAAGGCAGCATCGTTGCATCCCTGCTGACCCAAACACCTCCCGCTCTCCCTGTTTCCTGCCTCTGAACCTCTGTGCCATGCATGGAGAGGCTAGCATGCAGGGACAGGGATGACTGTTTGACTATTTTTTCTAAAATTAATTAATCAAATTCCTTTATACTGCAGTCACCAGTGGCAACTCACACATCTACCGTAATGGATAATAGCACAATCACATGTGGTAGGGACACGAGAATGACCATCAGACACCAATTTGCATGCTTATCTAGGAATATGGCTAAGCTTGGTGTTCAGGTAAATAATTGCTGGGGTAAAACATAAGGAGTGTTAAACTGGAACAAATGCAGAACGGCCCACCTTGTCTACACCTGCTGTTTAGAAATAATGCGTGTGAGTCCCTCAGTTGCAGAAAAAAACACGTGCAGGGAATCGACAAAAGGAAAACAGCTGCAGTATGAGTTCATACAGAGTCAACAGTACCTACTTATTACCTCATTTCAAACTAGTGATACCATGGAGACTCAGGCTGTGGTACCGAAAGTGATGTAGTTATTCGTTTTCTAGAAACAGTCGCCCTCGGTCCTGGTCCCGGCAGAGCCGCACAGTCTGCCGGTGCTTGCTTTCGCCACCGATTCAGACCCAAGAAACCTCAGTGTGACCTCAGTTATAACAGTGTAAACGTCTGCTTTCAACAAAAAAGCAGGTGATCAACTGCTGTGCTACAAGTGCTGAGTAAAAAAAAAAACAAAAGCCAGCAGACCCTGCAGCTCTCCCGGGGACCGCTGTTCTAGAACGTCATTTTTGAATGGAACCCTTTCAGGGGCTCACTGAGATTGCCTGTTTGTAAACAGCTGACGCACTTCTTCACATGGTCTGAGTCTGTAGCTCTGAAGGTTAATTATTTATTTCCTGTTCCAGGAAAAAAAAAGAGTAACGACATATTGCAGCGTCTGTCACGAGTAACTTTATGATGGGGATTTCACGCAGACGTTTGCATGTTATGCTCTGTTAATGCTCAGGCCTCACTGTCTAAGCATGTTTCTGTTTTCACTAAGACTTTGTTAAAGGACGAATTATGAAGCACTAATAATGAATCCTTAAAAATAACAGCCATAACCCTTGTCATACTTTGAGAGTACATCAATTATAAGTATTATGTTTAGGTTACACAAGGCTTGTTTCAAGCGTAGGTTTTGTTGTCGCGCGAGCTTCATCATGCTGGGGGTGTGGGCGGGGTTGAGAATGTTGGAGGAGACGTTTTTTGATCGTAAACACGGGAGTGAAGCAAGGACTGAAATCCTGCACAGTATGCCTTTAAAGTGAATCGGAATACAGCAGAATAAATGCACTGCTGCTTCTCTTTGGCTGTGGGAGGATATATTAACAACACAATGATCTTAAGCTTTTTCATATGTCACTGCAGTGAATAGATAAGTAAACATATTCACTGTTTCAGAGAGCAGCAGCAGTCATTCACTTCTTGCAACGACAAGCAACCAATTAACAAAAAAAAACTGCTCCAAGAAGCAATAGAAAGTTATGGAAAAAGTAGCCTGTATTTTTTGTGATTAGAAACAATATAAGGCACTTAAGTGTATTGTTTTCTGACAGACAGTGAAGTTATTGATTGTACCAAAAAGTAACCGGGTTCTATTATGATGAACCAAATAACCCATAATAACAGGACCACTAAATAACCCATAATTCATAACCCAAGTTAGGGAACCACGTTAAACGTGTTTTAGAGGTCCTTGTAAAACATGTTGTACTTTACTGTAGTGATTTATTTGTGCTCAGCAAAAAAAAATACAAAATACTGCTTGACTCAGCAGAACCACAGGGGAGTTACGTGGTGATAAATTCAATCCGCCTTTTCGATATTGTTTTAAACTGGTCTAATAGGTCCGTGTTGCGTGGCAGAAATTGTTCTCAAAAGGCACCAGGGTGTTTTTTAAAAAAACGGAAAGATCAATGGTTTGGCTTATTATCGCTTAAAATATATTAATACCTGCGGAGGTTTACAGGGGAAAAGTAAATAAGAATTTAACGCTGGACCCCATGAGAGATGTTCTGCTCGATGCGCAGTACACCCTCGAACACACATGGAGCAGATCCTTATTGTTTTTTTCCCCCCTGAGCTGACCATTGAAAAGATAGTGAATAATGAAAAAAAAACTTTCCCTTGTTTTTTTTTTGTACATATATCCACAAATGTGTGGTTTTTAGAAAGATTAAATTTTATATTGTGTTCATATTGATTCTGATATTCTGTTGCACCTGAGTGTATGTGTGTGTCTGAGAGAGTGAAAGGAAAATGATGCACTATCTTGATTTCTTCATAATAATAAAATAATATTTAGCTGCACTAGACCAGTTGTGTGGCCACAGAAATGCACCACTGTGACAATTCAAACAAGACTGGCAGATTGTTAATTTAGTTTCTTTTGTAATGAACTTACCTCTATTAATAAAGATTATTATATAATCGAGTAAACTTTTGATGACAAGTATTTAAGTTTATCTTGAGTTTAATGTTTGTTTCACACACTTTACTCCCGGCATTATTTCAATTAGCATGAAATGCATATTTTTAAAAATCTAGTTTAAAAAGTAATTGTTAGACCAATGTAATCATCATAATCATACTCAATCCTGTTTGTTTATTCAAGGTAAACACATAAAATTGGCACGTTTTTCCTATTGGAATAATGAGTGGTAATTAAAAAAGGATTTGACTGGGAGTGACACCATAAGCAAAATAATCAGAGGCCGTATTCACAAAATCATGGCTAGGTGTAGCTCCTAACTTCGATTTAGGAGAATCTCTATAAAATAATCGGCTTGTCAGTCCTAAGTTTGACTCAAAAGTTATTGGTCTAAGAATAGTTCACGAAGCTTTTTAGGGTTAAAACCAGCTCCCACATCAGTACGTTATTTTTGGTTTCAATCAGCTAAATTTTGCCAACGTTTTTATTTATAAATCTTTATTTGAATATGGCAACAGGATTTTTCCTCTTTTACCGCTACAGCATTTCTATTATGAATTTGCCAACACAGACACTTATCTTTTATTGACTAATCACTGCGGGTACAGTAAGTAAGCAAAGAAGGTCAACCTCGCCCCTTTCTCTGGGCGTAAGAGCTCTCACCGTTCCTTTGTAAAAAGTTAGGTCTCAGCAGCTTTGTGAATAGGCCTTAAGAGGTCAATCTTAGCTAGGGACTTTTAGTGCCGATTAGTACTCTTAGTAACTCTTAGCTGAAGATAAAATCTTGTGTGAAAACTGCCCTTGGACAAACAGCTTCTCTCTTTTTATAATGTGCACTTGTAATCTGTTTCTTGATCACGATGATATGATGCACAAACAGTTCGCACGCTTGCACACGTGGTTTCTGTAGCTAATGGGCTCTTTGTGCTCGGAGTATTCAGCATAACACAACCACAATGCAAGAGACAAACGTTCCCTTATGGTGCTCTGACTAGTCATTTCTACTTCGCTGTTATACTTAGCGCTAAAAAAGGTGTCATATGCTGAACCGATGTTCAGCGTATGACACATTGAAACCCTGAAGCCTTTAGATGCCTGTAGAACCCTACAGTCGCCTGAGAATTTTTCAATGAAATCATCACCAACCCGAATGCATGCTAACACGAAATGAGAGATATTTGCTCTTCAGCACAGGTGAATAACAGGTGAATGTAACATTTCTTTTTGTTCCCCAACTGGCAGTGCTCTGCAGGGAGTTAACTTGTGTCTAAAAAGGTCAAAGTTCAACTGGATTTCAAGTGAAGAATTTGACCCAGGGCTTCTATGCGCAGGCTGACATTAACTTAAGTGTAAAGCCAGCTCCAGTGACTCCACATCACTGTGAGTCTCCATGGAGGAGGACACTTTTTTTTTTTTTTGTTGCTTCTCAACACCATTTGGATAATTAAAATGAAAGTAACAAACTCAAAAATACAGAGGCGGTTTTTAAGGAAGGAAGTGGGAAAACCGTGTGACTTTCCTGTTGCCAGTTAGTATCTAATCAAATATTTAAATATTTACAAAGGGATATTGGTACTGATTACGGGTACAGACACGGAAGCGTCTACGTTCGTGGCACTGGGGAGAGAGAGAGAGAGACAGAGAGAGAGAGAGAGAGAGGTAATATTAATATTACTCGGATGTAGCGTGATTGTTGTTGTTGTGACCACAGCAAACACACAGACCGCCTCTCGCAGCTAATGCAGCCGTAGCACTAAGGATGTAATCTGGCTTTTTTTTTTTTTTTACGACAGGCACGTGCAAACAATATTGTTTTCCCCACGTGTGATGGCAATGAGAAATGCGCGCCCCATGTTTGGCCCCAGGTAGACGTTATTGTTATTGCCGGACTTTTGTCGTTAAAACTTTATTCAGGCGGTGACGTTGACGGCTGCGATTCAGACGGGAGGACCCGGGGAGGTACCGGGCCGCGACGGCGGAAACTGCTGATCCGCTACTCCAGACGGGGGAGTGGAACGCGGCGACGCCGGTGACGCCGGCGAAGTAGGGCAGGGGGGCGGGGCTGAATGACTGCGTCAGCACAACCTGACGCTTCCTGGGGCCCGTATCAGGGGCCTGTATCAGGAAGGAGGATTACCGAGTCAGCCGGACGTCTGCACTGAGTAAAAACCCGGAACAACTCTCGTTACCTCAGTCCATGTTCCAGATTTGGGAGGGTTCTGGGCTTTTTTTTTTTACTAAGCGCAGTTATCCCGCTAACTCAGTAATCCTGGGGGGTATTTCACAACACAGGATTACTGAGTTAGTTGGATAACTGCTCTGAGTAAAGCCCGGAAACCCCCACCCCCCAAGGAAGACAACTTCTAATGAAGTCAACATGCTGAATATCCATCGAAAAATTTTATTTCAAAATATGTATTTCATGGCTTGTTTAAAAAAAAAAAAAATATATATATATATAGTAATATCTAAAAGCAACAAGAATGTGTTTATTTCTGTATAACTGAGGGAGCTAAGGAGCTTAAAAATGTTGTGGGTCTTGAAAATCAGGCGTTTTGAGTGTCGAGGATGTTGCTGCCACTTCTTAAGGGTCTTCTAAAGGGTCCGTTCCTCTCTTGAAATGTAGTTTTCTGTAAAACAGATTAGATTTATGGATCACTAGGTTGAGCATCTTCAAATATGTGATACCAAGAGCCTTACAGACTTTCAGCTTGTGTGCATGTGTGTGTGTGTGTGCGTGTGTATGCGTTTATGTGTGTGTGTGTGTGTGTGTGTGTGTGCATGCGTTTGTGTGTGGGTGTGTGTGTTTGTATGTGCATGTGTGTTTCCATGTGAACACAAATTAGTGTATGGGTGTGTCTATACAGAAGGGTTTGTGTGGTATTTGTGGCAGGTTGTGAGTATATGAGTGTGTATGTGTGTGTGGGTTTGTGTGTATGTGTGTGTGGGTTTGTGTGTATGTGAGCGTGTACGTGTGTGTGTGCATTTTTGTGAGTTTGTATGTATTTGTCTTGGTGGATTGGTAGGTTTTTCCCCCCCCACTTCAGTGAATGGAATTTTCATGCTCACCTGTCTTAAAGGTGACAAGGCTCCCTCTTCTTAAACAGCCAGTTCAGAGCTGCGAAAGGCATTTAATATGATCACGAATTTAATCTGAGCAGCTCCACAGTACACGCGCCATTATGTCCTGCGCAGAAATCTACTCGCCTGCAACGGCGAATCCCAAGGCGACTCCGGCGAGGAGGCAAATTTTAATGACGTTCAGGCATCGGATGGCATCGCCGGACGGCGGTTCTGTAAATATTAAACATGCACAAGCAACGACGAACGTGTGGTGTGAGACACCGTTCGACACACTTCCTTCTGGAGCAAATCTACAGTACATTTCCCGGCAGGAACCTTAGTTTTTTTTTTTTCGCTTTGCACGAAGAGACGGTAATGCCGTAGGAGTTACCACACACACGTAAGTACACAACGGTGTTATATAAAAGCGGTGTTGCTCTGTGTTCTTGCGCAATGTTGACCCCCCCCCCCCCCCCCCCCCAATAGAACAACGCAGAATTCTGGTAAGATCGAGCACTGACTCAGAAGCACATTGTGCACTTGCATAATTGCAAAAGCGACGGGGGAGCGTGTTCAAACAAACTAAACAACGCCTCAAAACATTGCATATATGTACGGAGCAGGTTGTAAGTATTTGGACACATTTATTTTTGTTGCTTTGGCTCAGTATTCCCGCACATTGGATATGAAATATGAGGTTAAAGTGCAGATTGTTGGCTTTGATTTCAGAGAATGCACATCCATACTGGGCGAACTGTGTAGGAATTACAGCCATTTCTATACATAGCCCCCATGTTGGGGAACCACAAGTAATTGGACAGTTGGCTAATTGGCTGCTCAGCTGTTTCTAGCTCAGTTGCGTGTTGTCACATCATTAGTTAATGCAGAAGAAACTCATCTCTCAACATGATGAACAAGTAAGTGTCATTGCCAGTAAAGCAGGTCATCACGAGGGTGAAAAATAAGACTAAATTGATCAGAGACATAGCCAAAAAATGTCAAAATCAACTGTTTCCCAAATTGCCAAGAAGCAAGAACACACTGGCGGGCTCAGCAATAGCAAACAGCCTGGTAGACCATGAAAGACAACTGTAGTGGATGACCGATGAATAATATCAGTTGTGAAGAAAAAGCCCCTTTCAACTGTCCCACACATCAAGAACAGTCTCCAAGATGTAGGCCCAGATGTGTCAGAGACTGCCATAAAGAGAAAGCTACACCAGCATAACCTCAGAGGTGTCACTGTAAGATACAGACCACTGGTAATCCTCAAGACCAGAACAGCCAGGTTTGAGTTAGCTGAGAACTACACTTCCAGAAAACTGAGTTCTGGAACACAGCCTTGCGGACAAGCAAGACCAAACATACGCCAATGTGACGGAAAGAGGAAAGTGTGGAGAAAGAAAGGAACTGCTCGTAATTCGAAGCGCACACCGCCTCATCTATGAAACACGGTGGGGGTAGTGTTATGGCTTGGGCATGTATGGCTGCCACTGGAACTGGCTCACTGTTCTTTATTGATGATGTCACTGCTGACAGCGCTCATGTTTAATTTCAAATCCATTGTGCTGGAGCACGGAGCCAAAACAACAAAAAAAATGTGTCACAGTCATAATACTTTTAAACTCTAATGGCTGTGATAAAAATGCATGCAATATTTGTTATACAAAAAGGTATGATTAATTGATTAAAAAAAATAAGCTGGAGTTTACTCCTTGTGTGCTAGCCACTGGAATATGGAATTGCTTACAGAGGAATGCAATCACGTACAACAGGCATCTGAAAATGCAGTGCTGAAGAGCTGCAGTGTCTGCTGTTTTTTGTGTTTCAGTGGTTGGCTGAAAACAGTAAAGCAATGCATCCTGTTCAGTCTGATACAGTCCTTCGGCTCTTGTTCAGATTCATAAACTCTGCTGGAGTTACACTGACACTGAACATGCTGTGCAAGCAGAGCTTGTTTTCATGGCCTTAAATGGCTGCTGATGAATGAAACCGCGAAAAAACCTGCAGACGCTGCGGCCCTCCAGGACCGGAGTTAAACCTGCAGACACTGCGGCCCTCCAGGACCGGAGTTAAACCTGCAGACACTGTGGCCATCCAGGACTGGAGTTAAACCTGCAGACACTGCGGCCCTCCAGGACCGGAGTTAAACCAGCAGGCACTGCGGCCCTCCAGGACTGGAGTTAAAACTGTTGACACTGAGTCCCCAGACTAACACACTTACCCCAGTTGAGGGAGGCAGACAGTGCGGTCGGTAATGCTGGGTGGTCACGGACTGTACAGGTGTAGGTGACCCCGGCAGCAGGACCAAGGGAGAGAGGCAGCACACTAACAAGATAAGGCCCCCGGCCAGAGCTGTCAGTCACGAAGATACACTGCTGATGTGGGCGGGGCTTCACTTCCATCACCAGGCTGACAGGAAGCCACACTTTGGGGGCGGAGTCATCGTTCTCCTCCAGTGTCAGGTTCTGCCGAACCGAGCCGTTCGTTTGGACAGGCCCCGGATCAGCTGACCCAGGCGTGCAGTCCTGCAGTTCTGACTCAGCGCCATTTTGCGTCCAGCTGAGTCTGACCTGATTTGGGTGGAAGCCCCCCGTCACACAGAACAGGTTCCACTGTCCCGACCACAGGTCTGACGGCACCTGCAGGAAGAGGTGCGGGACTGAAGGGGGCGCTGAAGAGCAGAGATCGGATCACCAGGTTAGAGAAACACATCACACTCTCCCTTCTACAAACTACTTTACTGTCACTGTACTGTACAAATCACTGTACTGTATCGTCAACCAGAAAAAATAACTTTATTGTACATTTTAAAAAATTAAAATATGTTTTTATAATTACATTTGTTGAGGATTTTTCAATTAATGAATTCAATTTCAATTGAGCTCCAGAAACTTGACCTCATCCCTGGCCTGAAGTGGCAGTCATCATTAGGGCATGTGGCTAAAATGATAAGTGTAGCCACATGCCTTAATTACACAACATCAATGTTCATATTCAACCGGTAAAACTGATCACCAGCATACTGGAGCAAAGCCTGGGTCTCACAGTTAAGAGAGAGTCTCCACATATGACTGCTGCCATTATTTCTAGCCTTGTTATTACATTACATTACATATATTTGTCAGATAAAGCATGCTATTCTATGTGTATATGACGAACATTACATTACATTTATCTGTCAGATAAAGGATGTTATTCTATGTGTATATGAACGAACATTACATTACATTTATTTGTCAGATAAAGCATGTCATGCTATGTGTACATGACGAACGTTTGTGGATTGGCAGAAAATGACTTCCTGTGAAAATCAATAATGTACTGCACCAAACAGTAAGTGAATTATCAGGCTTTGTCTCAAGGTTCTATGTGCATGTGCGTGTGTGTGTGTGTGTGTGTGTGTACGTGTGTGTGTGTGTAATGATTAGTAGAGAGGGAAAGTGAGAGGGTGGTTGTCTATAATGATTCACATTGATGCTGAAATCCCCCACAGCTACAGGAAAGCACGTGGTTTTCATTTAGCTATAAATATAATTATTTCCTATTTCTACTGTTGAGGGAAAAAATATTTGCTTCTTGAATAGTCTGCAGATACACGTACACATATACATATCTCTCTCACACACACATATACTGTACGTATGTATAAAAATGATATCTATATCTCTATATATTATATTTCTTCTCTAATCTGTCTCTAGGATTTAGAAAAACCTTGGTTTTTTTTTGTTGCTACTCTATGTTTTTACATGAAGGTCATTGTCACATTTTCTGTGGCCCAGAATTCAAATGAAATCCGAGGCGGCGCAGACAGTCAGGAACCGGGCCCGTTCCCCTCTCACCCAGGACTCGAAGTTCGGTGCCGTTCCCCCGGTACGGGCTCTGTCCCAAGGTTTTCGCGACGCAGGAGTACACGCCCGCGTCCTCCGCCGCCACCGGCGCGATCCGCAGCGAGGCCGCGTGCTCCGCGAGGGAGAACCGCGGCGGGAGAGCGGGGGAGGATATGGCGGCTGCCTCCCCCCCCCGTCCGCGCGGCTCGTCCCGCGCCCCGGCGGGGCCTGGGGTCCTGTACCACTGCACCCCGTAGTTTCGGTCGATCCATCCCCTGGGCAAAAGGCAGGGCAGGACCACGGACCCTCCCCTGGTGGCGGTCACCACTGGGGGGTGCCGGCTGACGGTCGCCCCGCCGCTCATTTCCATGGCTACGTGGGAGGGGGTGAGGGGTGAGGGGTAGGGGGGGGGGTCACACAGTATGGTCAGCATGGGTCAGACTATCACTCAAATGACAGAAACAAAACAAACAAATCTCTTCATTTGTACTGCGTGCTAAACTTTCATCCATGCTATCATGCCATGGCAATCCTATAAAACCGATATTTTCCATAACATTTTGTATGCATTAAATGATAAACATATGCATAACTAAATGCATGCACATATATGTCTGATTAATACTGTATAACTTTTGTTTAAACACTTGCGAAAAATGGAAAAATGTCAATTCACATCACCCACTTGATTCTTGCAGTGTTAGGATACATGTACTATGGCATGTATTTTTAATGAAGTAAAGTCTGTCTGTTTTTTTTCTTCTGTTGGAAGACAGTTACAGAAAAACTGTTTGTTGGACCAGATCATCTTCTAGATACAGGCAGACAGAGAAATAGATAGATAGATAGATAGATATATCAGGCACTTTCAAATAATTATATGCGACAGCGTCAATATCAAAGTGGTCAGGCTTTTCTTTCTGCACCTAAACAAATGATATAACTTCTACAAAAGTAACCATGGTTTCACTGAACTATCGGCTCAACCAATCATAGCCCGGAATTCCAGTACGGTCCGAGCGCCGCACTCCAGAGCTATTATACCTTTTGATATCCGTGGTGTTTTTGAACACAGCAGAGGAGGGGGGGGGTATGGGGGTGGCACTGACCTGCCATTGGCTGGATGTCCCACAGGAGAAGGCACAGGTAACCGACAGCCGGGGAGGAGAGGTACACACGCGGCATCATGTCGCGCCCCCGAAAAACCCTGCAGCACACTGGGTCCCCCGCCCTGCGCCGCACAGCTTTTTAAAGACCCGCCCGCTTGCGCAGAGAGGCGGCAGCAGCCTGTGTTTTTTTTTTCAGGAAATAACGGGGTGGAGGGGGGGCTATGGGGGGAGCGCTTCGTTTCTGGGTCAGACGCGCTGTTTTATGAGCGTGCGAGCCTCGTGATTGGCTGGCCTGTTGAGCACGGCCTGCGAGCCTCGTGATTGGCTGGCCTGTTGAGCGCGTCTCCTCCGCGGAAAACCGAGCGTGGGCCGAGTTTCCGGCTCTTTGGCGAAAACTCCGACGGCGTGGTGCGGCGCGATCGCAATGCATCCTGGGTAATCGTTGCAAAAAAAAAAAAAAAGCCCCTCGCTGCGTACGTGACCTCCATAAATGCTGACTGCAACAGAGGTCATGCCCCAGCAGTCCCCCGGAACAAGGTGCTAAACCGCTCTGCTGTTAGGGGCAGGTGGTAGAGCTTTGGGACGGGGGGGGCGGGGGCGGGGGCGGGGGCGGGGGCGGGGGGGGGTGGGGGGGAGGGTTGGGTAACTGGGGGGGGTTGGGGGGGTGACATAAACAACCTGAGTCAGCGAAGTTAGAATTGAGATCCTGGTGCTCTGATACCTGCTTTGCATCGCTCAGGTGGACGGTACACACTGCTGGTGATTGACGCAAGAAGCTACCACCCCAATAACTCAAAAGCACTTTCTGAGATGATGAAAGGCACTATATAAAGTCAATGAATGCAATGTTATGCACTTTTGTACGTCGCTTTGGATGAAAGCGTCCGCCAAATAAATGTAATGTAATGTTACGGGTTGGTGGGTGGAGCTTCTGTCGGCCACGCCCCCTGTGGGAGGAGCTGTGCATATACAGGGCAGATGAGGGGTAGAAGGTTTGATAAAGGAACATAAAGGACGTTTACTTCTTATGGAGAGGATTTCACTTATTTGTCCAAGCAAACTCAAGTTTGAATAATTAAATGATTAAATAATTTTTTGCTTTGAATGAAAATCTTAACCAAATGTTTTTCTTCACCCCGAAGCATGGTAAGATATCCATTATATTACATTACAGGCATTTAGCAGACGCTCTTATCCAGAGCGACTTACACAACTTTTACATAGCATTTTACATTGTATCCATTTATACAGCTGGATATATACTGAAGCAATTTCGGTTAAGTACCTTGCTCAAGGGTACAACGGCAGTGTCCTTATCCGGGAATCGAACCTGCGACCTTTCGGTTACAAGCCCAGTTCCTTACCCACTGTGCTACGCTGCCGCCCGTGTAAACCGCTGAGGCCGTGTGAACAGCGCTCGCTCCAGTGTCTGGGAAACCGCGTACTGATATAGGAATCAATAAGGAACATGACATAAACACAACACAACAGAACAGAACAGAACAGAACAGAACAGAACAGAACAGAACAGAACATAATGACAGGGAGAGGCGAGAAGTGTTCTAATGTCCTCAGGAACCTGGTTATTGGCGGTGATGTACGACGCGGTGTGTATGACAGAGTGTGTATGACGGAGTGTGTATGACGGAGTGTGTATGACGGAGTGTGTATGACAGAGTGTGAACGACGCGGTGTGAACTACGCGGCGTGAACGACGGAGTGTGTACGTGTCTCTACCCACGACGCCCTGAGTCACGTCCACGGCGTGCGGCAGGGACTTACCGTGACCAGGCAAAGTTCTGTTTTTTTTTCTCCCCTGAGTGCTTTTTGGGACCTGAGGAGGACCTGTGCTGTGACTAGGGGGGTGCAGGGTTTTTTTGGTGAGGTCCTGCTTTTGCTGTCTTTCTCTTCTCAGTCTTTTTTTACCTCTGCCCCCATTGGCACCAGATAACCCGAGATCGTAACTTCATAAACTTCACAAACAGCCAAAAAACGAATCAGCAATCGTCATCGGCACAGAAAGGTGGGACGCGAAGCTTGTACTCGAGGGCGTTGCGCAAGGCGTGAAGCAATACATCCTGACAATGGAAACCACACAAGGGCCTGATGAGGTCAGGCATAAAGCTCCCGGAGACCACGACGCTCTGAAACGAAAAAGCGCCACGTCGACAAAATGGTATCACCGTGAGAGAAATAAACATGCGGCGCGCGGTTCCAAGCCTTCCTGGCGTGAGGTGCGGAGTCCAAACTCACATCAGCCCAGGTCCCATTAGATAACCCAGGACCAAAACTCCCACTTAATTATGCCACAAAAACCACACTAGGAACAAACGATAAATTATAAACCACGCCAGCTAGCGTTCTGACTCACGGGGTGGAAAGGTTAAGCGGCTCGGTCGAAGAAAATTTTTTTGTTTTTACCCTGGAGCACGAGCAAGAGTGCAAGTTTTCATTCTTCGAAAAAAAACTGGAACGTGACCCATCGAGCTGTGATTGAGCTCAGATCGACGCGCCTACAGCCTGTTAGGGGTTACGCCGCAAACCAGCTGCCCCAGATTGATTCTGCTAGACAGGAAACGAAGATGGATACAGAAATTTTAAAAAAAAAGGGTCTACACTGCGTGTGCGCAGCTGCTCTGCACTGGCAAAAATTGGTGCAGGTTAGGATGTATATTCAGCTACCTGAAATGTCAGCGCAGTAAGTGGGTCGCAGTCGGCACAGCATCAGTCCACTGTCGGCACAGCTAGCTGCCTATCATCAGCACAGCAAGCGGCCCACTGTCGGCACAGCTAGCTGCCTATCATCAGCACAGGAAGCCGCCCACCATCAGCACAGCAAGCGGCCCACCATCGGCACAGCAAGCGGCCCACTGTCGGCACAGCAACCGGCCCACCGTCGGCACAGCAACCGGCCCACCGTCGGCACAGCAACCGGCCCACCATCGGCCCACCGTCGGCACAGCAACCAGCCCACCGTCGGCACAGCAACCAGCCCACCGTCGGCCCACCGTCGGCACAGCAACCAGCCCACCGTCGGCCCACCGTCGGCACAGCAAGCTGCCTACCGTCAGCACAGCATTGGCACAGCGTCGGCACAGCGTCGTCATAGCAAGCGGCCCACCGTCGGCACAGCAAGCGGCCCACCACTGGCCCACAGGCCAGCAGCTGCTGTTGCTGCTGGTTTGCCCACATAGAGCCGTAATCACACAGTTCTTTCTGCCCAAGTGCCGCCTAATGACAAACACACGGCGTGCGTCGCGTCCTCTTTTCAGGACCGAAAATATCAGTCCAGGTGGGATTTTTAAATTCCTCAAAACGGCCGGTTAGGTTTTGCCCGATCCATAGTCCATACGTAAGCAAACGAACAGCCTTACTATTATGCTCGACCCGTCCTCTTTTTTTAAATCCAATGTGTGGGCACTCTGGTCTATATTCTATGGGCCAGACTTCTCTGTCCCTTTGTAAAGTGACGTTGTGACCAACACCCCGAAAACAGACTCAAGAACCCTAAAGATTAGACGGCAACAGCAGGTTCAATGAGTGACATTTACTGACTAATGTGAGCACACGGGTAGAGCAAGAGTCCAAGAGAACTCTGGAGAACTGGCTGATACGTCCATCTTTTTATTGGCCGCAATCAGAACCCCCCGCGCGTCGGGCACGCCCCCACAGAATGTATCCACCAATCACTTCTCACCACTGTGATCTTCAAACACAACTCTCCGCCGATGACCTCGTCGGGCCTTGAAGTGGCTGCGTCTGTCCGCACAATTGGTCACAGGACAGAGAGAAAAGAACGATAGCAAAGATTAGGTAATGTCTCCTCTGCCCATCAGATCAGGGGGTCAGGTCAGTCTAAGGCAGGGGTGTCCAATCTTATCCGAAAAAGAGCCGGTGTGGGTGCAGGTGTTTGTTTCGGGCCCATTATTACGACACCTGACCCGACAACTCATTAACTAATCATGGACAATCAGTCAATCAAGAATCAGGTGTCATAGTGCTCAGCAAGTACAAAAACCCGCACCCACACTGGAACCCTTAAGATTAGACACCCCTGGTCTAAGGCTACAAGACGAGCAGAATACACAGGGGAATACATAGGATTACATATTTATGTACCTGTTTACCACTCTGGACCTCTACAGAGCATTCCCTCGGTTGATATTGGGCCTAGCTCCCGCCCCCCCGGGAACACCTGCTCCCAGGCAGCAGTGAGTCTCCCGCTTCCACCGGGAAGAAGGCCTAAAAACCATCCATCCCCTCAGCAGGAGAGCGAGCCTCATCACACAAAAAGTGCCGCGTCACAAATTAACCTCCGCCATTTTGATTCTACCTTTGGCCCCATTTAAACCGACGTCCCACCGCACAGCCGTAACAGGAAGCGTACAGCATTAGTCAACTGTGTACTCAGCCGGGCTGGCATACAGCAACCCAGTGGCAGCCTGCCATCGATACAGCCGTCGATTCAGCCTTTTTTTTAAATTTTTTTTTTTTTAACAAGTTGGCACTACAGTCGCAGAGATTAGGATAAGCCGCTAAGATAAGGCCAGATAGTTAGCGAATGAATGGCTTCCTGATGCTAGCGGACCGCCGTAGTGCAGGTTTGATTAAAGCTGGCCCCCAGCAGCAGGCTAACTGCCACTTTTTTTGTTTCTGGGCAACGGATGGAAGACCTGCACCACAGGTGGGCCTTCCCCTCACTGAAGTGTCATGGGCTGCACTGAAAAAAAAAGTTCAAATTCAACAAATTCTTCTTCAACTGGTCACATCTGAAAATTTGAATTTGACTCAAATAAGTTACATTTAGTTTGAAAAATAATAATTCAATTTAACGGATTTCAAATAGAAAAAGACGAAGAATTTAGAAGAAATTTCAGCGTTTCACTTTGGGTTGGACGGCAACGTCCAAGGACTCACCTTCCTGTGAAACATTCTTCATTCTTTTTATTTTTTAAAATATAAAATAAAAAAAATCATTATTATTTGATTAAAACTCAGCTCAGGCATTTTTTAAGTGTCTTCATCAGACTTACTGGAATGGACAATTACCAAAAACGCATTGGAGACATTTTATTAACATTTCAGAATAAGTTAACAAATTGCTAGATAACTAACCATGAGAAGAAGCAGTCCTTTCTTCCTTCATGCTGTAAATGTATGAGAAGGGTCTGGGCCCATATCCCAAAAAAGGAGGCGTTTGTACCCCCTACCTCCTCCTCAGAGGTTGCAGGTTCAACTCCCAGCTTTGAGCACTGCCACTGTACCCCTAAGGCGCCAAGATGCTTCAGTTGACTGAGTAAATATCCAGCAAATAAACACGGAAAATGTGTCAAAAAATATATAAGATGTGAAAATCCCGCAGGACAAGGTTGTCTGCTGAGCAAACAAGTAACTAATGAAAGGTAATATCCGGGCCTCATTAAAACACCACAAATGGCCTACTTACAGTGAAGCTAAAGTAGGTAACATTTCTTTATTTTTTAGACATCGGGGAATGGTCATGTTTAATTGGGAGCAATCATCGACCTGCTGTGGGAGAATTCCAGCAGCATATCATGTGTTTTTAGCCCAAGATTCCACGTTCTAAAACCAGGGATTCTGCCCGATTTTAAAAAAATAAAACGAAATGGTTTACAATGTGTGAACCAATCGACAAAGAGATGGGCCAGTTCAGGTCATGAACCAATCAACAGCGAGATTCATAACCTTTTTATTACCTGCAACTGTACTGAAATCGGTGGGTGCTGGTGCTGCATTAAGTATTACAGAGCGTTTTACACTTTACACAGTATCCACTTATGTATTCAGTTGGATATGTAGTGAATTCAGGTTAAGTACATTTGCTCAACGGCGTTTGACTCCCCTGGGAATCGAACCTGCAACCACTATGTTACAAGCCATTAGCTCTAACCATTACACTACGACTTCTCCTCCCAGAGGCGCAGGACGGCTTAAGATGTAAATACGCCCTGCTGTTAGAGGGGCCATTAGTCAACACTGACATTGTCAACAATCCTGAGTAACATTGTTCATTTGCGAGCTCCCCGCTGGCGGGACTATAATTAGCCTGAGAGAGGGGATTTTTCTGATTGGGCCCCTCCCTGTGCTCAACCCCAGCCATGGGGGGGGGGGAGGAGGAGGAGGAGGAGGAGGGTAGGGGTGGAGGTGTACAGGGGGCTCACCCCCCCCACCTTCCCGACTGTTTTGCAATTGGCTGAGAAGCGCCCCGCTGTTTTGAGGTTTGGTTTGATTAATGCGCATTAGTTCGTTTTTTGCGTGACTCCTGCACGCTCCACGGCTCAGCGCCAGCTGGATTTATTTAATAACTCCGTATATTCACGTTCACTTTCAAGTTTCCTTGTTAGCCGCGACACTAAAAACGCGCGACTGCTTTAGACTGCTAAAAAAAAAAACGCGCGACTTGGGAGTCTTCGATGACATCGTGACTTAATTCGGGAATTTGTAGAGTTCTCCTTTTCTCACCGTCCGGCCCTCAAACTTCATTATTCTCGCTAACTTTATTTTCGTCTGACGGCGCGCCCACAAGCCGGCGGTAGGGCCCGCGATCACGGCTCAGCTCGCGCCGATAAAACCGTTCGGGGGAAACGCCTTCACGGCGTTTGGACGAATCGTATGATGATGCGTGCGCGCCACACAAGTTTAGAAAATTTTGTAGGCCTAAACTTAAAAGTTTTGAAAAGATGTTCCGGGTGCTCATCATCTTCCTAGACATGACACTCGAAAGGAAGAGTGTGGGAGAGTTGGTCATAAAAACAGTCAAAGTCCTTACGAGCAGTTTTATGGTCTGTTTACAAAATGTATTCCTCAGATGTACACATAACAATCATATCACTCAGAATAGTCATGTTATCAGAAGTATTATATATAATATGCAGTCAAAATATTGCAATAACCTTTATTTTTCTTCTAATGTCAGAACCACTACAATGGGAAATGGGAGACCACAGGCACCTGAAGTTTCTGATTGGCCAGTTTAACCCTTGGGTTCGGTTGGTATCAAACTGACCAGTTTTTAAATTTGAGTAAAAGAACAATGACACCTTTAAGAGATTTTGTAACCACTGACTAAACCAGTCTAAATTTGGTTCTTGCTTAGTTTTTGATGTTGTTCATCATCTGTATTTTCGCCCGTATGAATTTTTGAATATTATGCAAGATAAAAGATGAAAAATGATTGTCAGTTCAGAACAATAAATATCAATAACCCACCATATGAAAACCTACATTCATTTATGTTTTTTACAGATGAATGTCAACATCTTTATCACAAAAAATGAATGACACTTTCATTGTTAAACAAAATCCAGTGAAGATAAATGGCAACCATATAAACAGGTTCATACTGTTTGGAATTGAAATAAAGATTATATACATTGATTAGTTTTGCATGTTTTATTTCTATACCGCCTAAAGATCTCATTATGTCCTGGGTATATCTGACCCAGGCTAACAGCTTCACTGGTGCTAATGAGTAAACAAACCACAGGAGTTAAAGGTCACTCATAATCCCCCTCTCCGTCACACCCAGGGTTGCCAGATGTCCGAATTCGGACCAGAATGTGCGATTTTCAAATTATTCATACAGGTCCGGTTTGTGGTCCCAACGGGACGATACAAATGTCCGGACTGAATAACTGATTTTCCTCCTTAGTCCCTAGAACCCCCCCCCCCCCCCCCCCCCCCCCCCCCCCCCCCCACCCCCCCCCACCGCCCTCCCTGGTTCACAATCAAGCTGTAAGCATCCCTGTATAGACCTAAAGGTATACGCGTGCCCGGTTTGGACAAGTTCTGAACCTAGCAACCCTAATCACAACAACACCTGCTGCGATGTTCACTACTCAGCTCGGCTCCAGATTCTGTTCTAAAACCATCACGTAATGCTGTGGTGCTCTCGACCACACCCGGGGCCTCACTGCCAGGACCAGCAGTTCTGTTCACCCATCATGCTTTGCTCCCTCTCTCCGCTACCCGTGCGTTGTTTGGCCAGTGGCCAGAGCGGAGTTGAGCAGTGTAACAGACTGTTCCGGAAGCACGGTGAAATTACCCTCGCCACATCCCCGAAACTGCCAGCTTTCTCAACTTCCCATTCAGACAGGAAGACGAGGACGTGATGACTGTCTTGTATACAGGAAATCAGGAGTCATAAAAGGCAGGGGGGCTATAAAATAAAACAGAAAATAAAAAACTTTTGCCGTCCCATCCGCAGGTGCTTCTGAACAGAGGTCACAAGCGAGAAACCACACTGAGCGAGAGATTATGTTAAAAACAAAGGTTCGTTTATTTCTCTTTTTTTCTCCATTTGAATCAATTTCTCTTTTTTTTTCCTCATCATGGATTTTGAAAAGAAAAAAAAACTTGACAAACTGGAATGGAATGTCAGAAAGATGATACCCATAATTTTCACAACACAGAAATTTTGTTGATGTGGAAGACAATGCTTTTCGGTCTGTTCTCTTTTTTTAAAGTTTTACATTTTTTAATTTTTTAACTGTTGTCGTTTGGAAAGTTATAACACATGAAAATCTGAGGTCTGGAAGATATAACCCAACAAGCCTGACATGATAAGCCAGATAATGCATACCCACACACACACACACACATCCACACGCACACACACACACACGCACACACAGTGACACATACGTATAGATAACACTTAAATGCCAGGGTACGTTTCTGGCACATAAAGGTGATAGGGGCAGGTCTGACACAGAGGGGCAGATAGCCAGCTTGTGAGGTTGGGGGGGGCAAGGGTAAGAAAGGTGCAAAAGCGGCAGGGACGGGGGGGGTGGGGGGTGGGGGGGTGGGTGGCTGGCGGACGCAAGGCAGCGAGAGAGATGGGTACGACCAATCACAGGGAAACCCTAGCAGCATATTCGCGGTTTGGCTAGCTCTCAAACCGCCTCGCCGGATAGCCGCTCTGAAAAAGAGACGGACACTGAGCTGGAGCTCAGGACGGTCGGCGCGGAAACGATATGTCCCAGACGGAGAGCTTCCCTGCGTTTTCGGCTAGGCCGTGTCTGTTTACACTTGCGGCGGGTTAGGCTTTGTGAAGCGACCCAAATCTGTTTTTTAAATTTTTTTTTCTTCTTCGTTTTTGTTTACCCCACAAATCCGATAGATGATCTGATCTGTTCCTCGAGGTCAACGCAACACAAACATCAGAGGGAAAGTGGATATTTTGCAACGGGCGACTTGGACCTCGTTCCTACGCCCCGTCCCGAACACGATACGTATCTGACCCCTGGTTAGCGCTTGCTTTGTCCCTCCCCAGGGGGGTGGCACGGTGTCGACCTGCGTCATCGCGTCGCGAGAGAGATAAGCGCAGCCGCTCTAAACGCCCGAATCCTGATTCCTGATTGGCTGCTCGCAGGACGACTGTGTGGACCGGCGCCATCCAAAAAGACGGGACACCCGAAAAACAAGCGTGATTGGAGCACTGAGGCCTGCACCCTGTACCCCTCGTACAATATCTGACATCCCTCCCCGGGACGGGACAACATCCCGGGCACCCTCTTCATTTTTTGGGCAACTGACCGCCAAAACGAAAAAACAGGGTCACTAACCCCAACAGTCCCTTCTGCCCCGCCCGTGACAACCTCTCGCTATACTTCAGCCGCTCAAAGTCAACGGGCAGCAAGAGCACTGGCCTGGCTGCTCTTAAAACAAATGAAAAACAAGCCAAGAGGTTTCCAAACACCGCTGACAACCGGACAGAAAACAAAAAACACCAATTGGAAGTCGGTCAGGAGCAGGGGGGAGGGGGGGAGGGGGGGAGGGGGGGCGGGGGGGAGAAGAGGAAAAAAAAAACGAAAGCAAAAGCAAAAGTCGGCAACAACAAATATCAACAAAAATAAAACTTCGCGGCTGACCAAATTATCCACCGCAATGGCAAAAACGGCAAAGCGGGGGCGGGGGGGAGTGGGGGGGCACCCAGCTGCTATTCCAGAGTCGGTACTTCTAATTAGTCCGTTACCATAACGATAAGGAGACGAGTGAGTGACAACAACCAGCTGTGACTGCCTGAGCAGTGGAGACGAATAAAACAAGTGAATGATCCCTCCTTCCCAGCATGCCGACCTCCAAATAACACAGTTTCCCAAATTTCCCCGACGTGTCCATCAATCACGTCTTCCACTCTTCAGTTTACGCTCGAGAGGCATTAACCCACCTGAGCTTACAATCAAGCTCATATACACTCACCGGCCACTGCATTAGGTACACTTGTTCAACTGCTAAACTGCACCCGTTAATAACCCGTTAAAACGCAAATATCTAATCAGCCAATCACGTGGCAGCAACTCAATGCGTTTAGGCATGTAGACATGGTCAAGACGATCTGCTGAAGTTCAAACCAAGCATCAGAATGGGGAAGAAAGGTGATTTAAGTGACTTTGAACGTGGCATGGTTGTTGGTGCCAGACGGGCTGGTTTGAGTATTTCAGAAACTGCCGATCTACTGGGATTTTCACGCACAACCATCTCTAGGGTTTACAGAGAATGGTCCGAAAAAGAGAAAATATCCAGTGAGTGGCAGTTCTCTGGACGAAAATGCCTTGTTGATGGCAGAGGTCAGAGGAGAATGGCCAGACTGGTTCGAGCTGATAGAAAGGCAACAGTAACTCAAATAACCACTCGTTACAACCGAAGTATGCAGAAGAGCATCTCTGAATGCACACCATGTCAAACCTTGAAGCAGATGGGCTACAGCAGCAGAAGACCACACCGGGTGCCAACTCCTGTCACCTAATGAAGTGACCGGTGAATCTATATTAGCACGGTTTGACAGAACCTTTTTCTTTTGCCGACAACCTGCATCAGTTCCCTTTATAATCCACGCAAGCATCAGTTCATGTCTATCTGCAGGCACGTGTGCATTCGCATTTACGTTTTTTATCTAAATGTCTACCTTCAGCACCTCACAGTAAAATGGTTCAATGCATCAAATATATGCGTCTGTTACATATCTGATAAGTAGCTGTTGCCTATGCACGTACTCGAGCGGTTTGGTTCTTATCTTGTGAGGCAAGGAGAAAAAAAAAAAAACAAAAACAAAAAACCCTAAAAACCCTGCATGCTTTCCTTTCATATCTTTATCAGTGTCTGCGGTTTTCAATCTTAGGCCAACGGAACAACCAATCAAACATTGCGAGTCATCTCAAAACCCCCCTCCAGCTCGCAACGGGCTCTCAAGAGCTGTGAGGGGGGGGGGGGGGGGGAGCTGGGTGTAAGGGAGTGGGGAAGGGCGCGGGCAGGGGGGGAGAGCTAGCGGTGCTGAAGGGATCATTAGCCTAATTAAAGAAAACTAAGATGCCGTCTCCAAAATAGGCTCGGAGGCACAGGCGTCATAGCCACACCTGTGTTCTTTAATCAGAGCCCAAGCAGTCTGTCAGCACAGGCTGTGCAAACTGGTTCATTTGCGGGGGGGGGGGGGGGGGGGGAGAGACCTACTAAAGCAATGGGGCTGAGGGTGTGCGGTGTAACAGCCGGGACGGGACGGGGGTGGGGGGTCGGGTTCCATAGTTTCTCTACCTGTCTACCTGTCCTTGCTCACATCCACTTTCCTGGCACAGCTGATACACAGTATCTGTGCTGTAGCTCTGACCACAAAAAAAAAAACAAAAAAAAAAAAACAGGCACATAATTCAACATGCCTGATAAGTCAACCCGAATGTACCCCCTGCTACCATGCCTAACTTCTGTCCCAGTCTAAACATCTAACGGGCTCTAATTCTAAAGGGGTGGCTGTGTTTGTCCGACATTAGCCTCTAGATACATAGTATCGATAGGTACCGACATTTTCAAATAAACGTTTGGATGTTTGGTTGATTACACATTTCAATCATACAGTAAGATATAACGCAAGGTGCAACGATTCCTGGACATGCTTTTATACAATTCAAAAATGAACTTTGTTTATATCTATCTATCTATCTATCTATCTATCTATCTATCTATCTACCTACCTACCTATTTATCTATCTATCTATCTATCTGTCTATCTATCTATCCATATATATAATGTGACAAAGCAGAACTTTTCTATTCTTCAGCTCTTAATTTTCGAAGCGCTGAGCTGGTTTTCTCAGTTGAGACAGTGGCCTTGACCAACTTGCCACTAGCTAAATTACAAGGTGCTTAAAATCCCATTCCCAGAAGCCCCTTGGCTATCGGACGACGTCGCCGCCGTTATCGGTTTCTGGTATCACGGTCCAAATAGTGTAATTTAGTTCCACAACTTGCACAACAGTTCTCATTACGGACACCTGATCAATTCTGCGGCGGCGTCCCCGGTAATACAGAGCGAAGAGAAATTGCTCCATTTCAGCAATTCAATCAGGCACATCGATCCGCCACAGAAATTCTATTGAGTTTCAAACGAGACCCTATTCGCCCCGGTGAAAATGGAATATTCTGCAATATTTTTTAAGAAAAATAAGTTCTGCGCTTAGAAGAGAAGAATAAATTCAAAGTCTTTTCGAGGAAGGTTATGATAATTAGTCTGAGGTCTACCTGCATCTCTACCTTGTCATATGTCGAAAGTCATCTGTATTTAAAAAAAAAAAAAAAAGAAGTTTTTAAAAACTATTTCCCACCATATTTAAAAGACATACACAAGGGCCCTGCAAGCGGGGGGGATGTTAGGACGATTCTAAGGGCCCTGACAGACAGGGGCCTTCAAAAAACATTAGAATATGGGATTTTCAGGGCTGGTGGGACCCAATGTCAGATCATTTCATGGGGCCCCAAATCGCTGGTGGTCCCCCTTGTTACACGTGATAACTTTGATATGTACAAATAAGTATTGACTATATTAAAGATATTGCAATTGAAGCATGCAAATATGGGTGCTATGGGTGCAGTGAGCTATTTCTGCCCCCTTGTGGCACGACTAGGGAATTACAACAGGTTCCAGTCCATCACTCCTGAGGTCCAAGTTGGTGTCTGGGGCTACCGTACGTGTCATCATCATATCTTGTACCCACAGAGCAAGTCGACAAACTTTCAACAAAATGTCCGCAACGACCAACTAGCTGTGTCACTCCGCGGGCATAGAAAATAAAACATATTTTGAAAAATTAACAACAACAAATTAGTCAAATTAGCGTCACCGGTGGCGCTCGAAGGGAAAAAACATCAGCGACGTGGCACGAAGTCTGGGGGACATTTTAGGAAGCAAACATTTTGTGCGCTTATACTACGCTGTTTCCGAAACCGCGGCTAAGGCGGATTAACGGCGTTTTGGCGGACGGAGCGGAGGTCAGCTGCGCTGGGTGGGGACGGCTGAGGATGGCGGTCGCTGGCGGCGCACGCGGGACAGAAGACGAACGCGCCCGAGAGCGTCTCGCGCCGACGGGCCGCCCTACGGAGCCGACGGCGGGTTTCGGGGGGGCTCTTTCACGGCGGTATTTCGGCTGCTATGGAGCTGCGCTTAGCGGAAGTGTTGCTGCCCCCCCCCTCCCTCCCTGCCAATCTGTATTACAGAGCGAGAGTTCACTGCTTGGTCACAACCATCTCCTCTCAGTCTGATCTGCCTGCTGGGCCAGTCTGGTGTCTGTCCAGTCTTGCCAAATGAAGGGGGGGGGGGGGGGGGGCATGGAGGGGTGGTCAGATTTTCAAACCTCCGCCTTCCCTGCCCTATTGTGAAAGCTGCCCATCTTAAACCACAACACCAACCCCCTGCCCCTCCAAGTCTATGTTTTCTTCATATCAGTGGGAAATGAAAGTAGCCTATATGCTTCATAGTGTTACTAAACACCGCCCCCCACTCCCACTCCCACCCCCCAATTCTGCCTCCATTCCCCCACATCCGCTTCCTTACCCCCAAAACAAGTGACAACAGACAACACCCCCTGGACATCCCTTCCCACCACAGCCCCCACCCCCCACCCCCCACCCCCACCCCCACCAACCCACCCCACACAATACTCGAGTTTTTCAAATTCCATCCATAAGGAACATTTACATGCTTTTTTTTTTTTTTAAACCACATTGAGAATCATGACAGTTTGTTTCTGTGATTCTTTTTTTTTCTTCTTCAATGAGAATATGTACACACGCGTATGTATATATGTCACAGATTGAGACTGAGATGCTGACAATGATGAGAATGAGAGAGAGAGAGTGAGTGTGAGAGAGAGAGAGAAAGAGAGAGAGCACTGACCACACCCGCTCTTGTGCTTGGAATTGTACCCACAATTCTCCTCTTTGAGAACAGCGTCTGTGATGGCCACATGACTACAGTGCACCAAGCAATGGTGCAGACCAAAAAAAAAAAGCGAAAGAATTCCAAAATCCAACGGAAATTAAGCCACCAGTGGAGGCCGGTTCTAATGTCCCGCTCGAGTGCTGACAGTACTTCCGGAAGTTTAAAAAGTGAACGGCTGCCTGAAAAACTCGGGTTCACCGGACAAGAGCGCTGCTCACATATCTTCAGGTCTGACTTTAAAAATAACAAAAATAAAAAAAACAACAACACTGTATGACAACAAATCCAGTTTTGCTTTTCTTTTCAGGGTTAAACATATTTCCTCCTTTTGTGTACCGTGTTGGTTCCGCACTCTCGAATGCATTTTGAACTCGTAAGTAGCCCTACGGAAATAGTTAAGGATGTGACCTCACCCTCACTGGTGGATCTAGGCCTATTGCTGGCCTACGTCATTTAAAAAAAAAAAACAAAAAAAAAAACGGGGGAAGGGGGCGGGGGGGGTAGTCTTAGCAATAATACAGTATTTAAAAATAATAATAATAAACATACACAGGCAGATGCAATATTTTTTTTTAAACATCGCAGCATTTGTTGGTTTCGGTGAGTGCTATAGACATGCGCGTAGCGTAGCGCCCTCGCGTATCCCCCCCACCGGTACAGGCTCTCGGGCGGAATTGCATAGACGCGCTACAACCATCCACGGCCGGTCTGCGAGGTTGCCCTGCCGCTCGCTGCACCTCCCCTCCTCCTCCAGCTTGGCTATGCCTTTTTTTTTTTTTTAAAGCGGCCGTGTAATTATACCGGGGGGGTTTCAACTTCCGTCTGCGGCTAGAAGCAACGTGCCAAGGCAACCCGTCCTTGGAAAAAAAAAAAACGTGTCGAAGTCTGCGATTGAGTTTGATTTATGACTTCGGTCCTCCGTCGGCTTGAGCGACGAGGAGGAAAAAAAAAACACGGTCTCTTACCGTCGCGCGCCACGGGTAACGCCTAATTACGTCGTTATCTCGCCATGCTAGCGCCGTTGTGTGGGGAGGGGGGTGGCATCACCGTGGTTTCGCCAAGTAGGGCTGGATGATTACGTTTCTATTTATTCCTTGGGTTTAGTTTAAAGAACGGTGCAGCTTTTTTACAACTACCAGGTGAACAAGTCTACGTCTACAAGACAGACAACAGCATGTGAAACGTTCAAAATACATTTACATTCCAAATTATAGTACATTTCCTCGATTTTTCTTTTCTGAATGAAAGAAAAAAAATCCATTCACTTCAATACTTAAAAAGCCGGACATGGGAAAATAGAGCACATCACTTTTAAAACTTTTTACATCCTTTTTTTTTTTGTTTGTTTGTTGGTTTATTTTGTTAAATGAAGGTTATTTCTCAGAGCAAAATACAAAATATATTCACACACATGGCTTGTAAATCAGCTCTGCAGTTGTCCGTCACGTGGGATTAATATATTTATTCAAATACTTAACATCGTCGTTTATTAACACCAGAAGTTATAGCGGTTAACCTTGCAGAGTACAACTGACACAGTGTAGGGCAAGGGGGAGCGGATGGGAATCACGACAGGAACATTTCTAACCGGTACATGCTATCAACAAGCGACAAGGAGTGATGGGCCGTTTCACCGCCAGTCGGGGGGCACTGGGCACACTGACTCGGCGAAACAGAGGCGCGTGGGTAATGTAGTTCTTGTTTCTCGTTAAACAGTACAAATACAGGTGGGCCTCCGTGTACGGAAATATTTACACCAGGCTTGGAGCACACACAACCCTGGCCCTTTTTATGAAGCGAGGTGGCAGGGGAGACAGCAGAAGCGGATGTGGGCGTGGCTTCAAATGGAGAGCGGGGTTTTGTGCAGGGGTGTGGACTTTGGGGGGGGGGGTGGTGTTTACTGCATGCTGGGTGTGGGTCCAGATCTCCAAAAAACATGAGAGGAGGGGGTTGATGGGGGATGGGGGGGGGGGGGTAAAGATGCAAGGCCCTACGTTTCAGAAGGAGGGTACATATTGACATCATCTTTGCGACTGGATCAAGAACGCACTGCGTGGAGTGTTGTTCTGTTCTGAGACCTGGTGGGGGGGGGGGGGGGTGTTGAGCACCGCCAACCCATTCCTTCAGGGGCCCAATGTTGTAACGCACAAGGGACGATCACCTGCTCACCATCATCATCATCATCATCATCATCACCGCTATTAGTATCATCGTCTATCCCGAAAACATAAGTTACCATTACGGTCTTCACAACTGCAATAAACATCATCATTTTTTTTTTTTTTATAACAGAAGCTGGATGCATGCCCAGCAGTGAGTCTTTCCCAACGCGGACAGAGAGACAGAGAGAGAGAGAGAGCCCCAAAAATCAGCCATTCTTCAGGTAATTCCTACTTATGACACAGTGTAAATACATTCATCGTTCAATATCCCATCGACTATCACCTCTGTTAATGATTGCTATGATTCTCATTATTGTTTTTTAAATTATTATTATTATTTATAATCTTTTTCCTTGCCGCCATCACAGCTGCCGCTAGGATCGATATCGCTACCGTTACCCTTTTTTCTATGACTATTAGAATTTATTTCGCGGATATTGTTACCCTTCCTATTATCGTTACAGGTGTGTGATTGCGATATCGTCATAGTGACCCTTGTTGTGACAGGGTAAAAAAAAGAAATTTTTTTGGTGCCCTGTGAAACTAAGGGGCTGAGGAGAGCGGCGGGAGAGGGGAGGGGGCGGGGTTTGGGGGTGGAAGGGGGCGGAGCTCAAGAAAGGGAGCACGTGATTGGACGAGGCAGTGGGAGGAGGATGTGATGCGATGCGATGCAGCAATGGCTCCGGGAATAATGCATATTCTTTTTGTTCACAGTGATGGGTTCGTAGTTAAAGAAATTCCCTTCCTTGGCGGGCCGAGTCGCTTAGACCTTCAGCAGGAGAGAGAGGAGCAGGCCGAGACAGACCCCCAAACCTCCGGTCATCCCCGCGCCCCCGCTGTACACCGCTCCCGGTCCTGCAAGGTGGAAGGTGGGGGGGGGGGGGGGGGGGCAGGGAGAGGAGGAAAGGAGTGAGGAGAAGTAGAGGAGGAGAGGAGGAGGAAGGACATTGGAAAGGAAGCAAAGGGGAAGAGTAATAGAGAAAAAGAGGAAACAACGAATTAGGGAGGAGGGAAAGAAAAGAGAGAAACGCAGACGAGCGGCATGCTGGGTGGCGAAAACCAGAGCCAACGGGGGACGCTTGGAGAACTTTGGGGGGGCACCCCTGGGCTGGTTCCCCGCTCACGTAGCGGGTGCTGCGCGGCTAGTTCGCTTGTGAGGCGCGGTAAAGGCGCGGTTAAAAAGCGAAGGAGGCCTTGCGGCCGGTTACCGTGACAACGCTCTCTGGCAACGCAACCCTCAAATTCTAAAATAACGACGTCGTCGTCCTTGGCTAGGGCCAATTTCCAAGCCTTTAGCTGACAGGTAATGAGTTTGACCAGTGGCCTCCAACCCTGGTCCTGGAGAGCTACAGGGTCTGCTGGTTTTCATAGTGACTCTGCACCTCATGAATCAATTAGAGCAGGTGATTACACAGTTAACTCAACTCACCTGGTGTCCTGGGTCTAAATCGGGTGCTGATTTTATGGTGAAAACAAAAACCAGCAGAACCTGTGGCTCTCCAGAACCAGGGTTGGAGACCACTGAGTTTGACTATGAAATCTTTGGGCGCGAGAGGCGCCGGGTTCAAATCCCACCTCAGACTGAGAGGTAAAGCTCTAATTCGTTACACTCAGTGGTGGGATGTTAAAACGGGAACATTCACCCAACAGACTTAACACATTTTTTTTTGATCCAAACTATTTCTGTCAAGCAATGGCAAAATGCCCCAAATATGTCACACACATTGAATCCTAACACCTCATGGTGGCTATCATGCAGTCATATGAAAACGTACGGAATATAGCTGTCTATAATCTTTTAAGAGCACTCTGAATCTAAGCTCTGAAATGCAAGATTCCCTGTACACACAGTAGCTTACTCTCCCGATAAAATTAACACGAAAATGCACTTCCGCAAAATATTATTTTTTTTATTCCAAAAGTAAAACAGCAACGCTGCATTGACGACCAGAGTCTGTTCTTTCAAACGTTCCATTTGACTTCAAGATAACATTCAAGTATCATCCAGCAAATCTGACAAAACTTCAAAAGTTGTGAAGTGCCAAAACTGACCTTCAGTCTTCATTTTACTCAAAGTGAAGTCTGACATATTTTTTAAAGATAAGGGGGTGACACCCCCCCCCCCCCCCAAGTATGGGAGTACGATCACAGCTCTGAAACTGAAGAAACTGATTTCAAGCCCTTCTGCCTGAGAATTGAAACCAGGAGTTCAAACCAGGATGAGAACCCCCCCCGATCTTTCCTCATTAATCCTGATTAATCATAAGGAATTTTTGCATGCCATAAGAACACACACACACACACACCAAGGGCTTTTGCGCTCTTTTAAAAAGGAACGTTCAACAATGAAGACAAATATCTGTGGCTCCGCAGAGACATTTAAGATCTGAAAATCAGCATTTTGTGATTAATTAGGAAAAACCACATCTCCCTACAAACAAATGCACAGACCCAGACAAATTAGAATTGAGCAACTGTAATTTTTTTTACATTCAGCTAAACCTGTGAAAGAGGGGGAGAGAAGATGGAGGAGTAGGAGAAGGATGGATGGAGGAAATAAGGACTCACAGAATGTGAAAAGGAGGAGAGAAGAGGGAGAAGGAGGGGAATGATGGAGGGAGAAGGATGGAGGGAGGAAATAAAGACTCACGGATACAGAAAAGGAGGAGAGAAGAGGGAAGAGGAGGAGGAGAAGAATGGAGGGAGGAAATAAGGACACACAGAATGTGAAAAGGAGGAGAGGAGATGAAGAATGAGGAAGAGAAGGATGGAGGTAGGAAATAAGGACTCATGGAATCTGAAGAAGAAGAGAGAAGATGGAGAAGAAGGAGAAAGAGAAGGATGAAGGGAGAAGGATGGAGGGAGGAAATACTGACTCACGGAACCTGAAAAGGAGGAGAGAAGATGGTGAAGGATGGAGGGAGGAAATAAGAACTGGCAGAATATGAAAAGGAGGAGAGAAGATGGAGGAGGAGGAGGAGGAGGAGAAGGATGGAGGGAGGCAATAAGGACTCAAAGAATGGGAAAAGGAGGAGAGAAGATCGATAAGGAGGAGAAGGATGGAGGGAGTAAATCAGGACTCACGGAAGAGCAGCATGCTGGCGTTGGACGCCCCCAGGGGGTTGGAGGCGAAGCAGGTGTAGTTGCCGAAGTGTTTGTCCGTGACGTTGTGGAAGAGGAGCAACGAGCGGGTCTTCTCGTTTTTGATCTTCAGGTTGCCGTCGCCCTCCACTAGCCTGGGAGAACAACATGCCACACCGGGTCAGAGAGAGAGGGAGGGAGGGAGAGAGAGGGGGGGTGAGAGGGAGAGGGAGAGGGGGAGGGGGTGAGAGGGAGAGGGAGAGGAAGGGAGGGAGAGAGAGGAGGGGTGAGAGGGAGAGGGAGAGGGGGAGGGGGTGAGAGGGAGAGGGAGAGGGAGGGGGAGAGAGAGGAAGGAGGGAGAGAGGAGAGAGAGAGAGAGAGAGAGAGAGGGGAGGTAGAGAGAGATGGAGAGAGAGAGTGTTGTGGGTCATACTTGTTGCATGTTGTACATGTGGTTTCCATGTTCCTGCGTATTATAGTGTTATATGTGTTGTTTTGGCAAAATGACTGTGGTTGCTCGGCCAGTAAAGCAAACTGAAACTGAAATTGAGAGAGAGAGAGAGAGAGAGAGACAGGGGAGAGAGAGAGGAAAGAGTGTAAAGATACATGGACAGTTGAAAGAGAAAGAGGAGAGGAGAAACATTGGGACGGGGTGAACAGTGGAACAGAAAAGAGACAGATGAGGAAAAAGAAAACAG